>NC_053426.1:10092493-10412493 GCF_007990345.1 Gossypium hirsutum | reverse complement strand
GGAAAATGGGAATCGATTTTAAAAACGAAAACGGGAGTCGCCACCAATCTTTTTAGGTGTGATTGAATCACCTTTAAAACATTTTGTTTTAAAATCATTAGTTTTGGTCCACGAAATAAAAGAATGGGTTCGGGAGTCGGTTACGTACAAGGAAGGATTAGCACCCTCGTAACGCCCAAAATTTGGTACCTAATTGATTATCAAACGTCTTTAATGTCGGAAATTTAAAAAATTTTAAGATGTAATCCTCTTTAAAATACTTTGATTTTGAAAATTTGGGTTCACTCGTATCAAAACATTGACACTAAGTTAACATTTTGGAAATCCCTATCTCAAAACGACAAATCGCCACATCCAATAAGTTAGGACACAACGCTTTGAAATTCCAAGACAGATGCTCATATTTTGAAAATCTTAAAAACTTAGAAGGGTACTTGACTATTCGAAATCAGCGAGAAAAGTTGCAACCCAATAAGTTAGGGCACTACTTTTCTCGAAGCTTTCAAATACTAAGCATTGCCTTTTTTATTTTTATAAAACTTTTAAATATTGTTTTAAATGACCTTTTAGAGTAACAATTCTATATTACGAAACATAGATATTCAAATAGCGTATATTACAAAGTATTATAACACTTTATATAAATGCAATCACTATATAGAGGGTAAAATAGAATAATTAAAATAATCATGCTAAGCAAATAGGAATATACCCAAAAGAAAGCATAATAAATGCACTAATTATATACAATATATCCTAAATAAAACATTAAATAATATAAAAAACATGGTAAATATTAATGTGTAAAATATGTATGAGTAAAAATAGATGACATGCATAGCAAATGGATAAATAGAATCTACATAAAATATAAAACATACAATCCAATAATTTAATGTACACATGAATGGATTAATAAATGAAATGATGCATATAATACAATATATCAATGTACATATATAAAAATATGCATTTGAAAGTAAATTATAAAAGTCTAAGATATTATATAACATATGGAATACATAACATAACAATAATACATTAATTCTAAAGTAAAAACAAATATTGTATAATAAAAAAAACATAAGTTTTAAAAATATATGTATAATATAAACAATTGATAAATAGAATGAGCATATAAAAAAATGTGATATTTAATAATAAATTTAAAATATAATATATAATAAAAAATATATTTATAAGAATAATAATTATATAAAAAAATATATTATATATTGGTTTAGAAAAATAATGTATAAAATATCAAATATGTAAAAGAATTTATATTTGTAATGAAATGATTATATAATATATATACATGCATGGAAAATATATATTTGAAAATAAACTATATAAAAGGTTAAATATTATGATATATAAAATACATAATCAAATGCATAAAATATAGGAAAAAATATACATATTTGAAAAATGAAGAAATTAAAATAAAAAAAGGGTTGAAAAACTAAGATAGACGAAGAATAAAATAAGAACAAACCACAGAGAGTAAGAACGCAAGAGGGAGAGAAATTTGAGTGAATGCTCTCAAGAATTCTTATTGCTTCCCAAAACTCCAGTGTGATTTACAATGAAGGGAGAGGCCTCTATTTATAGTTGAGCCTCCCCAAATCCAACGGTACAGATCAATTACATCAACGGTTAAGATTAAAGGATATCTACAAATTAAATCTGCAAGATTACAAAATCATATCTTCTAAGATTGTATATCATATCTAATATTGCAATCATATCTAAGATTGTATCATATCTAAGATTGCAATCATATCTAAGATTGCAATTATATCTAAGATTGTATCATATCTAAGATTGCATATCATATCTAAGATTGTATATCATTGAAGATTATATTTCCATATGAGTCAAGCTTGTAGATGGACCTTAAATCTTTTCAAGTAATGGGCCATTCCGATCGGGCCAAATTATATTTGTAATTCTGGACTGAACTTTGGACTTCGTTTTTTTTTGGGGGGTTTATTATTTTAAATACTGAAATGGGCCGGGCAAAATTGAGTGTCTACAATAGGAATAAAATAAATGTACTAATAACGTAAAAAAAACACCAATTTTACATAAAGATATACCTATAATATATACATATACTAGAAATAATAATATACATAATATATAAATTACATATAATATATACATATACTAGAAATGAGAACAATATAAAATGAACTTGCTAACACACTACATAGATATGTATGTACATGGGTATAAATAATAAGGAGATTAGAAATACTTAATATATAATAATTTAAAATATATACATAATATAAAAATATATAGAACGTAGTATTAAGATATAAACGCAATATATACATGGAATAGTAAAGAAATATATAACTAATAATATTAGACATCTATACATACAATGTATATAAAAAATATATAATATATATACAATATATACATATCTAATATAATAATAAATATATATAAAAACTATTGATAATGCTTCACAAATATATATACTAAAAATATATATAATGATATATAAAATATAGTATTAAAAGTATATATAACATATAAAAATATGTATACATAAAATAATACATAATATAGACACATTTGAAATAATAATAACTATTAATAATATTACTTAAATATATTCATATAGGTATTTAAGGTATATATATGACAACACATAATAATAATAATAATAATAAATTAAAGTAGAATAACGAACAAAAGGTAAAAAAGGGACTAAATTGAATTGGGAAACTAAATTTTGGGGCTAATTTAAAAGAAAATAAGGAGGAGAGGACTTATTAGAACACGCATGAAACTATGGGGGGGCAAATGGGCAATTTTCCCCGAATTATAAAACGCACAGCATTGAACGGGACCAGATTAGAAAGCGCAACAAATAAAATGGCTAAATTAAAAAACACAATAAATCTGATTGTAAAACCATAAGAAAGCGGAGGGGCTGAAAGCACAATTAGCCCCTCCAACGAAAAAACACGGGAATCCTAGCGGGTAGGGTCGGGTCGACTCGATCCACTGCGAAACGATGCCGTTTCAGCCCTGAGTTTTAATGCCAAAAATGGCACCGTTTTGAAAGGCTATAAATAGCCTAAAAAACAGAAAAAAAAAATCATTTTGAGTTGGGAAAGAAAAAAAAAAGAGGGAGAGGGGGGAGAAGAGGAAATCCGGCCAGGGGGGTCACCGGTCCGTCACCGGACCTTGGCCGGCGCCGGCGTCGGCCACCGTACACGGTGGCCGGAAAGGTAAAAAATTTCTATTTTTTTCTTTTTTTGTATTTATCTAATATATATATGTATAAAAATGAAATCTTTCTGTATATGAATGTACGAATGCGCGTGTGAAAAAGAAAGTGTCGGCTACCTTAGACTGCTTATTGCTTACTGTTTTTCTTCCTTCGATTTGGACTGATTTCTTTTGTTTTACAATATGTTATTCGTATGGATGTAGAATGGCCTGCTTTTCTTTTTTGATTTTTTGTATTTTCAAGAATATTTTCCTCTCTTTTCATTCGAAAAAAAATCCCCCTATACATTGGTTTTCATTCGGCTTTTTAAAGCCGATTTTGTTACACTGTATTTCCTATTTTTGCTGTTGTTGCGTGCTTGATGTGCAGGCGGTTGTTGGCGACGGTGGAGCAGGTGATGGCAGAGGCATGGGCGATGGGACATTGCAGCGCTGGGGTGCTCAGCAAGTGGCTAGGGTTTCAGCTTTTCTGAAATCCTAGTTAGGCCAATGGGTTATTAGGGCTTGGGTTTTGAAATTGGGTTTTAATGGGTGTTGGGTTTAGTTGTAATGTATTTGGGTTTATGATTGGGCCTCTCGATTTAAATGAGTATTTGGGGTTTAGTAATTAGGTTGCTGTGGGTCTGATGGGTTAAGGTTTGGGTGGTGGGTTTGATTGTAAATGGAGTTTAAATTTTGGGATATGGGAATGGGTTTAAATATTAGGCTGAATGGGTAGTTAGATTTAATTGTAATGGGTTTAGTGGGTCAAAATTGGCTTGTAACACGAACAACAGTTGTTCTGAACAATAACTATTCTAAACAAATATATAAAATGTAAAGATGATATTAGTCGTTTCTTGCTTGATAGCACAATTTCCTAAAATATAGTATTATTCAGTTTAAGAAAAAAATGAAATATTAGTAACTAAAACTAGATATCTACAATAAATATATTTGTTACGCAATTTTATTTTTCACGAATGTGAGATAACTTAATATGCTTTATTTTTTTAAATGAGTTCACATTCATATTGGACTTTGATGTGTATTTTATACAAATATGGTACTTTTTCTAACTATATATTGCGAGTTCAATGGTTTTTTTTATCATAAATAAATGATGGGATAGCGTGCATGACGAAATGAAAATTGACTGAAAAAACCTCTCTTTTTTTTTGTACTTATACAGGCCTCTTGCGATACATTATGTTATATTATTTAATCATATTAATAAGTTTGAATTGAAAGCCCCAGCTTCTGGATTCGAACACCGTTTCCCTAGCATCTAGATTCAAACACCATTTCATATATTTTGCGGCACACTCTGACTTTTTTAGTAAAGAAAGATTACAGTAAAATATTAAGATAAAATTATTTTGATTTTCCATCAGTAAACTCAGCACTGAAATTGGAGTCGTATCGAATATTTGTATATTGTTTATACCAGCAACTAGGATATTGGTCATGTAATCTACTACTCTGTTATGAAATCAAGGGATGTGTCAAACAAGCACCTTTCAATTGCGGCGGCGGAGTTGGTGAATGTTCTACAACTCCAGTAATTTGCTTTTGACTGCACCTCCAGCAAGGATTGTTTTCACCAGCATAGCATTGTCGCACTCAGGTTCCACTTGCCCAAAACCTGAATCCCAAGCAATAATGAGTTCCTTTCGTAAGGCTCTCGACTCAACCTTAAAGATAGAATCATTATCAAGAAACCACATATTCATTCCGCACGAGAGTCTCGAAAAACCCCCTCCCATCGAATTACCAGCACCATGTGTCAAGGCACACTCTGACTTTAAAGGTAATGGATAAATCTCAACTAATAAATCATCTTTAATTAAATATTTAAGGTGAGAAATGAATTTTTATTTTGTGTAAATATATCTAAATTTAATTTATTGAATTTTTAGAAAAGCATTAATATTATTAGGGTTTTTTTACTTAAATAAATTAAAAAAATTATATACTAAAATAGGTTGTTAGCTGAATTATATACGAAAATGATATGGTTTTTTTTTTTTGTCGCGTCTATCTGACAGGCTCAACACCTTTTTTATATTAAAATATTTTTTTTCGTTTAATGAAATATTCTTATTTTATTTTTATTAAAAATATTTAAATATATTTTCAGGTTAAGGCTTCGTTTGTTTCACTGAGAATGACTTCCGAAAAATGATTTTTTGAAAATGATTTACTTTTTTGAAAAATGTAATATTTAATCTATGTAAAATATTTTCTGTTGTTTGATAGATTTCTTAAAAATATTTCATAAAAGTTGTTTTCAATTAAACAAATATACATTTGAGATTTTCTTATTTTTTCATTGTTTAATTAAATTTTTTATCTATAATTTTATATTTTACGTTGTTTTTGAATATATTAAAAATATTATGTTAAATTCAGATTCATTACAATGTCATTTTTTAATTACATGACTACTAAGTGAGTATTTTTTATTTAAAAATGTGACATCAACAAAATTGACAAAAAAAATTAATGATGTTAACAATTGAACTTGATTTTCAAATTTGAAAAGTAAAGGAACTAAATTCTTAAAAATAAAAGTACAAAGACTAAATTATAAATATGTAAAGTGTACATAGACTTATGACATATTTTATTACAAAACATTTATTATTAATATATTTATAATTGTAATAAATATTTATTATTAAATTATTAATATTGAATATTTTCAATAATATGTGAATAATATTATTTAAAATTATTGTTTTTAAAATTTATTATTAAAATAAAATTTAGATATTAAATAATTTATTAAAATAATAAATGATATTTATTATATGACTAAATATAAATAATTAAATATATATGTTTAATAATATTGAAAATATAATATTTTAACTATTTTTAAAAATAAAAATAAAATTTATTATCAATATAATAATATTAAGCTTGATTTAAGTTAATTTTTACATAAAAATAAAATTATCTAAAGATGAGCTCTTTTTCTGAAAAAGACTTATGCTTTTCAAAAGGGTAAGTCATTTTACAGGAAAAATAGCTTATTTTACTTTGACCTGTAAGTCATTTTCCGTTGACCAAATTATTTTCTGTGAAACAAACATAGGAAAATGCAGTAAACGGGTTAAAAATACCCTAAAACTTTTTACATGTAAACAAATGGACCTTAAAATACAGTAAATGGATTAAAAATACCCGAAATAGGTCGCGCCTGTTAGATAGGCACAACTGATTGCGCCTGACAGGTAGGCACAACTGCCTTGCCCCTTGCCCCCTGCATGCCCGCACAATCCTCCCCCCCAAGAGTCCCTCTACTGCTGCACTGTACCCCTCTGCTACTACACTGTATACTGCTTGGCAATGTGTAGTCCCTTCAAGGGAAAAAAGATTGTAAATGGGGGACCTTATAAGCATGGTCCCCCAAACCAAGCAGCCACCGGAAGAGAGAAAGAAAAGAGAGAGAAGAGAAGAAAGAAAAAAAAAAGTAATGTTTTATTTTGGTAAATAATTTTGTTTATAATTTAAAGAGTTCAATTAAGATTGTTGTGAAATTTTTTTTGTTATTAATTATTATTTATAAATTATTTATGTTTAGTGTTTGTGTTTTTGGGTTAATATTTTGTGTGAATGTAATTTTTTTATAATTATTTTAAAATTAATTTGTTAGTAATTTAGGATTATGTTATAAATTTTTGTGTTTCTAATTATTTTAAAATTAATTTATTAGTAATTTAGGATTATGTTATAAATTTTTATGTTTATAATTATTTTAAAATTAATTTATTAGTAATTTAGGATTATGTTATAAGTTGTTGTGTTTAGTTTAGTATTTGGTGAGTTTTTAGTAATGTAAAATTATTTTGTTAAATATTTTGTTAGTAATTTATTATAAATTGTTGCGTTTTGTGAGTTTTTATATGTAAAATTATTTTGCACCATGATCGGAGAAGACGTGATATCATCCATAGGGATTAAATTGGAGAATCTTTGGTATGATATCCTTATATTGCTAGCTTGAGGTGTACTTTATCGCCTATTTTTCTAAGTGGTTCTTAGATTTTATTCTAAGAACGAGAGAGAGAAAAAAAAGAGTATAAAATCGTGTTTTATCTTTCTGGGATTTTTATCCCATGTTTGTAACTTGGAAGGTTCCAAGTTCATTGCTAATGCATGAACATATCATTGTCATTGAATTAAACTATACTTTTTAGAGATACCATTTATTTGGATTACCATGATTAGAGAAATTAATTATACAATAATGAAATGAATCATATGTTTGTGTCATTGTCTTTTATGACAAGGAAGTCTTCAAACATTTTTCAATCTATATAAATTGTTAGCGTTTAGTTATGTGTTTTATGGTTTTTTAGTAATATATTTTTTAAAATAATTTTATAGTTATTTTGTTAGTAATTTATGATTAGGTTATATAAATTGTTAGTGTTTAATTTAGTGTTTTGTGATTTTTTTAATGTAATTTTTATATAATGTAATTTTACTTGATTTTTTTATTTATTTGACAATTTTATTGATTTATTAAAATATTGATTAAATTTGTTGTTATATAATTTTTATAGGTTGTTTGAAAGAAACCAATCAAGTATGTTTCTATTTCTATTTTTATTTTTTTTAATTCGTATGTTTTTTATGTTTAGATAGTTTATATTTATTTTAATTATATTATTATTGTAATCTAACATAAAAATTTTTATTGTAGGTAAATTATGGGAAATTATGAGATATTTACCGTGTTTTGTTTCTGAAATTTGAAATAATTTATTGTATTTTTTAAAACAAATTAAATGAAATCATTTTTTTTAATTGCAGAATTGCAACAAATGAGTTTTTTGATTAATAATAATCACATATCAAGTACTATTAATGATATGGTAATAAAATTTTTATTTGATACTCATGTTATTTGTGGAATTAAATTATATTGTATTAACTATTTTGCTAATTTAATAATGTCAGAGCGCGTACCGCATATTGAGGGGCCGTGTTAATAGTGTAGGATTTCTGCCAGATGAACGCTTAATTCTATACTTTGAGTTAGCCGGGTTTGGATCAGTGGTATTGATTCAGACTTTTGATCTGCAATACGACTTGATTTCCACTTTATTCGAGTGATGGCGTCTGGAGACCCACACATTTCATTTGCTATGCGGGGAGTGCACCATCACTCTAAAGGATGTTGCACTACAGCTCGAGCTCCCTATCAACGGGAATGCGGTCACGGGCATAAGTTCGATCTCTAAGCCGGCTACCCTTTGCTATGAATTACTTGGACGCTCGCCAAGTGAGGGAAAATTTGCCAGATTGAGGTTTTCATGGCTAAAGGCCAATTTTGAGTATTTGTCGGGTACTGCCAATGAATGGGAGGTGATGCAGGCCGTTCGAGCTTACATTATGCACTTTATAGGGGGTGTACTCATGTCGGATGCAAACGGCAGTACGGTCCACTTGATGTACTTACCCCTATTATCCAATTTGCATAACATCCGTCCATACAGTTGGGGGTCCACAGTGTTAGCCAAGTTGTATAGCAAACTTTGTCAGACGACAGATCCTTCTGCGATGGACTTAGGTGGATGCCTCATATTGCTGCAGTCATGGGCACTTTACCGGATTTCATTCTTGGCATCCATTAGTCACCAATCATATATATTTTCACTCGTTAATAGGTGATGATTTTTTACTCGTTATAACAATTAGTTGACTTTTTTTCAGATTATATTGTTCTAACAATTTATTTTCGTAGATAGAGCGCTAATCCGGGTATCGGAGGTCATACATGGTTCTGATATATTGTCTGATAATCGAGAATCATACTGAAGAGGGGGTAAGTTTTTCCAATATCGACTTAATTTTATTATTTTATCTCACTCGACCCGCGTTAATATAATAATGTTATTAACTGTGCAGTTCATTTGGATGTCGTATTCTATTATAGAAATTATGGTGGTTATTCCCTTATCTACCCACGTCCACTCAAACTTATGGTGCATTAGCGCACCTGTTATCAAATTTCAGATAGTGGAGTGGTATCATGGCGATCGAGTACTCCGACAGTTCAGTTGCATACAATATATCCCAACACTGCTAGTACGATTAGGCAAGATCCATGGGATGAACAGGAAGGGGAAGTATGGAAATGATTGGGGAGAAGTGCATGAAGAATATATTACGATGTGTAACAACCGATTGGGGATGGTACCTCAGATGGATTGTGCTTTGGATCTGCAGCCCTCGTTAAAGTAGATATAATGGTATTGTGAGATAGGGAATGTAACACCCCTTACCCGTATTCGTTGCCGAAATAGGGTACGAGGCATTACCGGAGTTTGCCGAATTAACTTTTTTCGTTAATACGAGTTAAATACTATTCATTTACTAAAACATGTCATGACGTCCTTTAGATGGGCCTCCAAAGCCCAAAACATACTTCAAGACCAAACCAAAATTAAATCGAAACCATAGGGAATTTTTCGCAAAATCCGAAAGTTTTTTTTTTTGCTCAATATAACCCCTTTATAAATATCTAACCTTCCCTGCAAATTTTAAAACCGAGACCAATCCAACCAACCAATTCATTTCAATCAATTTGATACCAAATTATACTTCTATTATAACTACACTATTTAACATATTCATCATTCTTTACTTTAATGTATATTCATTAAACAAGTCTTAGTATTTATATAATCATCAAACCTTATACATGCCATATAAATCAAAAAGAAAATTTACAAAAGCTACCGGAGATAATCTGGATAGTGTGATCCTCTGTGTTCCGATCCTCCGTATACTTCCACGTCAATCTACAAGAGACATTGAATACACTCAAGTAAGCTTATAAAAGCTTAGTAAGTTCATAGGCATAAAACATAAATCTTACCAAATATTTATACACTTATACAATATACACAATTATTAAGTTCACCTATCAACCACAGTCATTGGTGAGTTCCCTTGTATAAACTTACTACTACTTATCCATTTCCTTTAATTCTTTTGAGCCCATTTGTCACATATCATTCTTTAACCAAATTAGGGAACGGTTACGAAAAATTGAGTACTTCACTTTCACTTTGCCATAGTATAACTATGGTCTTGCGTACGATCACTTATCACTTTTTGAAGTCATAGTCCTGTCACGGTCTTACATTGATCACATTTATCACTTGTCACTGATCAGATAAGTGTAACTAAAACTACCACTTATACTTATCACTTGTCATTGATCAGATAAGTGTAGCTAAAGCTACCACTTATCATTTATCACTTGTCACTGATCAGATAAGTGTAGCTAAAACTACCACTTATCACTTATCACTTGTCATTGATCAGATAAGTGTAGCTAAAGCTACCACTTATCACTTGTCACTGATCAGAAGTACTCAAATCCGACGTTCCACTCAATTTGATCATTTATTCGATTTTCGGGTTGTTATTTTATTCTCTATTCATCAATAAATATATTTCATCATACATTATATAATTCATAAAGTTAACATATAATCACTAAACTTCAACCATATGAACTTACCTGGGTCGATTTGCAAAATTTGTGAAAGTTCAGGGACTAATCAGCTACTTTTTCTTTTCCTCGACTTGCTTCGGGTCCTCGATCTATCATTGTAAAATCATTCACTAATCAGTATTGACTTCATCTTCAACCTGCTTATAAGTAATATTATCTATAATTTCATTATTTACTTATGTATATTCCAATGCTGTCCATCCGTGTCATAGTCACTAAATTATTTTTATATTTTGCTACAGAACTAAAAATTAAGATCCGCTAATTTTCCCTGAAACTAGACTCACATATCTTCTTACCATAAAAATTTCATAATTTTTGGTTGGGCCAATTAATACATTTTATTCATTGAAGTCTCCCCTGTTCTGCTGTCTGACAGTTCCGACCCTTCTTCACTAAAAATTAATTATCTCCTCGTACAGGATTCAAATGATTTTCCTGTTTGTTTTTATTGAAAATAGATTCATTCATAATTCTAAGCATATAAATTTAAGCCCCTAATTATTTTTATTCAATTTTTTTATGATTTTTCAAAGTCAGAACAGGGGAACCCGAATTCATTTTGACATTGTCTTACAAAATATATTATATCTCATGATTTATAATTCCGTTGCTTACACCGTTTCTTCTATAAGAAACTAGACTCGATAAGATTTAATTTCATATTTTATTCATTCTATAATTAGATTTCTACAATTTTTTGTGATTTTTCAAAGTTAGACTACTGCTGCTGTCCAAAAATGTTTTAGTGCAAATGTTGATTTCAATTTTTGCCCCAAATTTTACAGTTCATACAATTCAGTCCTTGATCAATTAACCCCTTAATGAAGCTAATTTTTCCCAATTAATGCTTTACCTAGACATTATAAGTTATTTCACAATTATTTAAATTTATAATTTTCACATAAAACCCTAACTTCAAACTCTTTCACCATTCAGTCCCAAACATTCACTTTCTATTCAATTCTTTCAATAAAATCAGCATATAAACAATTTAAAGCTCTAATTCCATGCTAAATGATCATATACTTCTAGCACATATTCATAGAAACTTCCAATTTCTTTCATAAAATCAAAAACTAATGAATTCAACAAATGGACCTAGTTGTAAAAGTCATAAAAACACAAAAATTTCAAGAAATAATCAAGAATTGAACTTACTTGCAGTAAAAATATGAAAAAACAGCTTAATAAAACCCTTCTATGGTGTTTTTGCTGATGAGAATGTAGAAAAATAATGAGAAATCTAGATAATTCCACTTTAGTCCTAGCTTTATTAAGTAAATTTTGCAATATTCCAATTTTTCCCTTAATTCATCAATTTTCCTGCTGACTTCATGCCCTTTCTGTCCAGCCCAAATAGACCTTGGGTTTATTTTCCTTTTAAACCCTCTTTCTTTTATCATTTAAGCTATTTAATCATTTCCCATAATTTTATATTTGTTACAATTTAGTTCTTTTTATTCAATTAACTATCGAAACTTTAAAATTTCTTGACAAAACTTTAATACTAACTTATTAACACTCCATAAATATTTATAAAAATATTTATGGCTCGTTTTAAAATTTTCAAACTCTCGATATCTCGTTTCTGATTTTAATTTTATTAAATATTTATTTCTAGTATACTATTCGCTATTTCAAAAAATTTTCTAACTTCACATTTAATTTATATTCGCTAAATTATTAATATTTTCTACTCATTTGTCGGATTTAGTGATCTCGAATCACTGTTCCGACACCACTGAAAATTTAGGCTATTACAGGGAAACCATTTTTGTTTGGTGGGCGGTCGATGGTAGTCCCCCTTCATACGACACGAATTGGGCAATCCCTTCCGGATCTGCATCATGCGCTAGAGCTGCAGCCAGAGTTGGAACTACATTCTAGGGATAGTTTTTATCATCCAGATTTGTGGGGTGATGACTATTTCCCGGGTTCGTTAGAGCACGAATATCATTTAGAGTTTGATATCTTCAGCCCACTACCACCTCAGTACTCCAGTCATTTCGGCTTGTATCCACCTCATTACTCCACTCCTTCCAGCCTGTATCCACCTTCGTACTCCACTCCTCCCGGTCTGTATCCACCGCCTTACTCCACTCCTCCCGGCCCGTATCCACCGCTGTACTCCATTCCTCCTGGCTCAAGTTCATCGATAGCGTTTGAGACATGATTTTTTATCTATGTTTCACACACCCCCACATACAGATGAAGAGAACGTTAATTGCCGCAATCGCCCGCAACATAAATGTCAAGCTCCACAAAAATATACCCCTATAACGACACCATCAAACCATCAATTTTAGGGGGTTTTGTAATATAAATAACTTCATATTTATGTAATGAATTTTTTGGCATTTTATTCATCAATTTAAAATGTTTTTTTTTTTGCAATTTAAATAGTCAATTTTGTATTTGTGTAATGAATTTTTTGCCATTTTATTTATCAATTTTATGGTTTTTTTTGTAATTTAAATAAATAAACTTTATACTAACTTTGTAAGTCAAATTAGATTAACTGCAACAAATTGTAGGCAAATTTTAAATTCAATCCTCTCAACATGTAATAAACAACATCTCAATTTCTACCTGGTCACAATGATTGTCCAATATGGAAGTTTCGGAGCTGACATTTACTCCGATTATGACCAGCTAATCTGTATATGCCATACAGCTTCCCGTCGGATTTCTCTCTAATGTCCATTTCGTTATGGATTCTAGATGATGGACGACTTTTCGGGATTCTATGCAACCCTTTGTCTAGAACAAGCTCGAAGGTCGTCGGAGTAACCTCCTAAGTAGATAGGTCAGGAAGCACAGGGAACTCGTTCTCCCATACACGCAACGTGCGTTCGAGGGTGTACACTTCATCGATAAATTGTTCTACATTGAGCGAGACTTTAGCACAAGCTGCCACGACATATTCACAGGGATAATGAAGCTCCTACAATCGCACCGTCTATTTTGAAAATCAACTCCGTAGGACCTAGGTGGTATACCGGGTCGACGACCGATAGTCTCTGTAACTCGAAACGTTTCATTACGTCATGAATATCCTTCTACATTAATCAACCTCGCCATCCGACAGTTTGCAACCATTGCATCCTTGACATCTTTGACAAACACGTATCCCACCTCCATCTGGTTGACTTGTTGCTGACCTATTCTTGGCATCAAGGTAGCCAACCTGTAGAATATAACCGAGAAGACAGATAAAATTAGAAGATGTCGTGTTTTCAACAACACAACGTTGATCCCTTCTACCAAGTTTGTGGTCATTTGGTCGTAATGAAAGCCCTTGTCAAAACTTTAAGGCTATTGCCACGGCTCCATGGTACCCAACCATTGTCAGAAAGATATATTCGTCTGACCTTCCATGTCACTGTCAAGTCTAGTCATCCTTTACCGAAAATGTGTGGCTCTAGCTCGTGCGCT
The DNA here is from genome assembly GCF_007990345.1 of Gossypium hirsutum. Lineage (NCBI taxonomy): Eukaryota > Viridiplantae > Streptophyta > Magnoliopsida > Malvales > Malvaceae > Gossypium > Gossypium hirsutum. The sequence goes on along the minus strand of NC_053426.1, from coordinate 10,398,281 downwards.
GTGTATGTATTAAAAAAATATAAGTTATAGTCTCGCTATAAAACATTAGGTTATATATTGAAAGGATAAAGTTATTCTTTACCCATTCTTACAACTTGTCTCCGCCAATCTCCATCTTTATAATCTTAGTGGAAATTAGCCGCGATGTACTGGATGTAGTAAACAGATCTCCATGGCACAGCGGAACACCTAATGGCGACAGTTAATCATTTCCCTTTATCGAAGATGATGCAAGTATTATCATTACTAATAACATACCTCCGCAAGTTTGTAAGGAAAAATTCCCATTACTCTATGTTATTCTTATCTATGATGGCAAACGCAATCAGGAGTACGTTCTTGTTCTCGTCTTGAGGAACCGCAAAAAAGTAGGATCTGTGTATATTTACCATATATCCATGTCTCATCTACTTGCACAAACGGCTTGCAGTGGAGAAATGCACGCACGCATGGATCAAACGTCCAAAATATCCATTGGAAAATTCGTTTTCCCTGTTGTAGTTGGTTATCTAGGCCGTAATAAGGTCGTGTCTGCAACTCAATTACAGTCTCTGGTACATACTCACTCTTAGAGGCTATCCATCATTGTAACTCATTGTACGATGCATCAAAATCTCCGTGCAATTACTCCATTGCCATTTGTTTAGCTATCCATGCCTTCCGGTATAATACTCGATACTAGAATCGTGCCTGCATTTCAGTAATCAGTACTGAAACTTTAATGGTCGGTATGTCTTTCACCATTGGCATGATGCACATACAAATAATTTTGGAATCAAGTTTTTGATGATCTTCTGTCATACGTGTTGAAGTGCATGTGTGAGGCCCAACAAATTTTCGTATCTCTTACATCTGCGACTTTTGGATTAATACAGCTCGTATCCGCCAATTGCAGCCTTTCACCGACTTCCAACACTCTCTATTATATAAAGTTGGTTTAGACATGGTGACTTTGTAATCTACTGATATATTCATGCTGTGTTGCTTAATCGCAAATACGCACTCTTCCTTTCTTTCGAATCTCTGGCCCATGACCAACTCATCAGGATCGAAATATACAACCATCCAGTGAGTAGGTAGTATTTCAGGGTGGTCTGCGAACTCGGCTGTATACGTCACATCAGGGTCTATCAGAGACATGTGTACCCTAGGATTATTGTGTATCACAATACGACGAATCTGGTTCCCAACTGAAGATACGTTAACATTTCCATCCTCGTTCACACCTTCGTTGTCAATATCATCCAGGACCTCGTCCACGTCGGGATCACTATCACTATCGACTTCGTGATAAGAAGGATCACTACTATGGTATACATCATCACCAACCACATCAGTCTCGGGTGTAGCATTAAGATCAATGTTGATCTCATGTATAGTTGATTGACTATCAACGTACGATATCAGAACCATCATACACGACTCTTGAGCTCCATGTTTTTCACCTAATGGAGTGGGATCTTCAATTGGCTCCACTCCAGCTAACTCAGCAAATAATTGAATCGGTGCATTTTGGTTGCTCCGAGTCCCACAATAAAGAGCAAACATTGTCTCCACGTCTTCATCATCTACAAGTTCCATTTCGGTAAATTTTATGGGATCCGTCAAAACTAGAAACTTGTAGAAAAGTTTCGAGATCTTTTTTCCACAACGTCTATAAATTTTTCACTAATTTTTTCTTTCATATCATCAAACGAGATATTTCTATTAAATCTCATTGCTACTTGTTTGCGACATTCAAATATACATCCCACGACTGTTGTCAAGATTTCTCCATCGAAATAAATGCATACGAAAAACTAATTCTCCATCTTCAATACTAGATCTGTTAAAAAAATTCAAAATTCTCAAAACAGTTACATAAAATTAATAACCTAGCAAAATAACTTTCAAATAATAAAATTACTAACAAAACTCTACATTTTATTTAAAAAGAAATAAACTAAAATACCTTATCTTTCTTTTTATTTTTCTTTATTTCTTTCTTCTCCCTATCTTCTTACTTCTATTCTGCTAAATTTTATGTTTGTTGCTCATTTGATTTTTGGGGGAGTACATATAGGGGGAAAATTAAGCACCAGTTGCGCCTGTCAGATAGGCACTACTAGTCGCGCCTATCAGATAGGCACAACCTACCCCATACCATTTTCGTATCTCTACACAAGTCATATACTGATCCAAAAAAAATACAAAGTAGTGGCGCCTTTCTCATAGGCACCACCAATAAAATAATATTTTATTAAATGAAAAAATATTTTAATATAAAAAAGGTGTTGCGCCTGTTAGATAGGCGCGACCCAAAAAAACATACAATTTTCGTATATAATCCAACTGACAACCTATTTCAGTATATAATTTTTTAAATTTATTTAGGTAAAAAACCTTATTATTAGCAATTTAGTATTATTATTTATATATTGTATACACAAATAATTGTGTTTAATTAATATAAAAATAAATGAATGTATTATTTCTTAAAACTTATAAAGTTAAATCAAAATCAAAATTTTATGAATATGAAATAAAATAATTTTTTTATATATATATATTTACATCAAACCAAAATTTATATATAAAATTAAGGATTATCCCTAAAATTAAAATTAATAAAATATTTCAAGCCTACGGATTTGGATATGATACAACATGATGTTATAAGGTGTTTGGCAGGGAGCAAGTTTTTAATTAAAATTTGTTAGTTTAGGTCAGGGTCGAATTTTGATTAAACCCGTACCCTCCTCCTAAAAACTTCATTAAAATAATTGTACAACTAATTTTATATTTTTCAATTAATTTTTTTTTGTAAGATTTTAGTTATTTTTGTTTATTTTAAATTTTAATCAAATACTTTTTATTTTAATTAATTTTTATAAAACATATTTTATTTAATCTTAAAAATTAATATAATATAAAAAAATTTAATATTTTAGGGCAAACAGATCAAAAATATAAATCTTTTTAAAACCAAATTCGAATACTAAAGTTCTAAATAATATCAAAAAAATTAAATTAATAATTTTAAATTGTGACTTATTAATTGGGTGTTCATTTTCTTAAAAATAGTCAGAGTCAAATTCAAACTTGAAACCCAATTCTCTAACCCAATATTGTATAGCTTAAGAAGGTAAAAAACCCTCAAATTTTTTTAATAAAAACAATTAAAGCCTTATTTTTTTACTTAATTGGGTACTTGAACTTTCAAAATGTATCAAAAAGATCTTTTGACCATTAACTTTAACAATTGACCATTAAAATTAACTGTTCCTAATTTTTTTTAGTTAAATCCACCACGTACCACAACCACAATGATAAATAAAAATAAAAATATTAAATTTTAATAAAAATATTAAAAATTTATTAAAAATTTGAAAAATTATAAAAATTATAAAAATTGTAAAAGAATTATAATTTTTTTATAAAATCTTAAAAAAATATAAAATACATAGAAATATACAAAAAAATTATAAAAACTTATAAAATTTAATAATTTTCATAAATTTTATTGGTTTTTGTTTTTTTCTAATTTTTTGCCGCATGTTATGCCGTGATTGTGATACGAGATGACTGAAAAAATTAGGGGTAGTTAACTTTAATGATCAACTATTAAAGTTAACAGTCAAAGTACTTTTTGGATGCACTTTGACGGTTCAAGTACCCAATTGAGTGAAAAAAGAAAAGACTTAATTGCTTTTTTTGAAAAAAGTTTGAGAGTATTTTTTATGCATTTTGAAAGTTCAAGCACCCAATTAAGTAAAAAAAAAGGCTTAATAGCTTTTATTTGAAAAAGTTTTGGGGCTTTTTTGATACATTTTGAAAATTCAAATACCCAATTGAATGTAAAAAAAATTAATTGCTCTTTTTTTAAAAAAAATTTACACTTTTAATCTTAAAAAAAAATATTAATACAAGCTAAAAACCTCGTCACTGCACTTACTTGCATGCCATCCCTACTTAAAACTTAGTTTTCTTTCAGCTAAATTATTTTTTTATATATAATGAAAAGATATTAGCTTAAAGGTGTAAAATACTCTTAAATTTTTTTAAAAAAAGTAATTAAGCTTTTGTTTTCTTTTGACTTAATGGGTACTTAAACTTTCAAGAAATATCAAAAAGGCCCTCAAACTTTAAAAAAAAACAATTAAGCCCTTAATTTTTTTTGTACTTAATTGAGTACTTGAACTGCCAAAATGAATCAAAAAGACCCTTAAACTTCAAAAAAAAATTAAGCGATTGTTTTTTTTTGTTTTGCACTCAATTGCCAAAATTTATTAAAAATGTATTTTGATTGTAAACTTTAATAGTTGACAAATAAAGCTAATTGCCCTTAATTTTTTCCAACTAAAACCACCTCTTGTCATAATTACAGCGTGACATGTGGCAAAAATTATAAAGATAAACATCAATAAAAATTATTAAAATTTAATAAAAATTGTAAAAAATATAAAAAATGTAAAATGTTATAAAAATTGTAAAAAGATTATAAAATGCATCAAAAAGGTCCTTTAATTATTAAAGTTAATGACCTCCAATTTTTTCAATTAAAGTCATCATGTGTCGCAACCTAACATGACATGACATGTGGCAAAAATTATTAAAAATAAAAATTAATAAAAGTTTTAAAAAATTATAAAATACTTCTTTTGGTACAATAGTTTTTATAAATTTTTTTATGAATATTATATTTCTTTATATTTTTTATAATTTTTTTACGACTTTATAAAATTTTATATTTTTTTACTATTTTTATAAAAAAATTCTAATTTTATATATTTTAAATTTAATATTTTTTATAACTTTTATTAATTTTTATTTTTTATCATTTTTTGGTACATGTTATGCCGTGGTTGTGATACGCAGTGGCTTTAACTGAAAAAAGTTAGGGACAATTAGCTTTGACGGTCAAAAGATCTTTTTAATGCATTTTGGCAGTTGAGTGCAAAAAAGAAGTATGAGCTTAATTGTTTTTTTTTAATATTTTGAGAATCTTTTTGATATATTTTGGTAGATTAAGTACTCAATTGAGTAAAAAAAATAAAGGGTTAATTGTTTTTCTTTAAAAAGATAGAGGATATTTTTTTTATGTATTTTGGTAATTTAAATATCCAATTGAATATAAAAAAGGGCTTACTTACTTTTTTTTTTTGAGGGTCTTTTAATACAATTTAAAAGTATAAATACTGAATTGAATTGAGTAAAAAGAAATTTTTATAACTTAAGCCAAAGATATTATAAAAGGTGAATCTGCAAAAATCTCAATGATCATGTGCATATTCTCGCCGTTAACGTGTCCGCATTGATCTTTTACGATTTTCTACTATTAAACAACTTCAAATCCAGCTTTTCCCTTCATTACTATTCAAGTATATGCAGTTCTTTCTTTTTGTTTGTTTTGTTTCAGATTAAAGTATATACAGTTTATTAACTTATTATACATCCCCTTTCACCAATCATCATTATGAACACAAATTCAACTATTAAAGTCAAGCTTCCTTCCAACCTTTCAACTAGTTGACTAAGAAAGGATAAACTCTAGCTGGATCCATCATCCACCTCAAGTGGCTTACGCAACTTGATGAAGATTGAATAACACCCCTGGTTTGTTCACACTCTAATTTTTAACTCTGTTTTAGCGTCGGTACTGAGTGTGTTGTGTTTGAACAACTTTGTCTACCCTCGTTTATTAGTTTCAGAAACTCGGGTTTTGTCACATTCAAGGTGATTATGAGGTTAATGGGTTTAATTGGTTTTAGATTCTTGATTAGTGAATAAATTCATTGTTGAAAGTGCAGGTACTGGAAAAAATTCATGGCTGAAAGTGATTTTTACACGAAAGATGGAACAGTGGATCACAAGGGAAACCCTGCAAACATAAAGAAAACTGGAACCTGGAAAGCTTGCCCCTTTATTATTGGTAATTTTATGAAATTAACCACTGGTAATGTGTGAATCAAATTTGGATATGCTTATCGAGTTTGGTAATTTATTCAAACAGGAAATGAATGTTGTGAAAGATTGGCTTACTATGGGATGAGCAGCAATCTAGTGCGATACTTCAAGCACCGACTCAATCAGCATGCTTCTGTTGCTACTAGAAATAACCAGAACTGGAGTGGGACATGCTACATCACGCCGTTGATCGGAGCGTTTTTGGCTGATGCTTACCTGGGAAGATATTGGACGATTGCCCTTTTCTCAATCATTTATGTTTTTGTAAGTTCTAATCACATTAAAAAGAGATTGTTTGCTTATAATTGCATCACACAACCCAATAGACAAAGTATTATCTTTTCTTTAGGCTGTGTTGTGAGTCGAATATCGGTATTATCCTCTTCTGGTCTTCACTGAATTATGCTCACAACGTTGGCACCATGCATCAAAGTTATTGTTGTCTTTTCGGGTACCCGTCGACCCTTGAACGATTTGTCACCTGAAGATATGTCTCCCTTAGTTTGAACCGAGGATCTCTCACATATGAGAGATCTTCCACAGCACAAATACTGATTGGAGGCACAACTTCAGATGACAAATCCTTGAGGAACTAACGGATGCTCAAAAAAAGACAATACTTTTGATATAAATGCACTAGGTGATTGAAGTTTATCAATTGAATGTTAAGGACTATGCTCAAAAAGTATAAATAATGGTACCCTGTATCAGCTTAGTCTAGTATCGTCAATTTTTATCAGTACAGGAGTTAAGATTTTGAAGTAAGCTTTTCATTAAAATCTGTATCTTCACAAATATTATAAAACCATTTATGATTCTCATACAGGGAATGACACTTCTTGCAATGTCTGCAACTGTACATGGCATCAAGCCAAGGTGCTACACAGAAGACAACTGCGACCCGACAGTGACTCAAAGTGCTGTGTTCTTTGTAGCACTTTACCTGGTAGCACTAGGAACAGGAGGAATTAAGCCTTGTGTCTCATCATATGGAGCGGATCAGTTCGATGACACCGACGAGACCGAGAAGAAACACAAAAGCTCTTTCTTCAACTGGTTTTATTTTTCCATTAATATCGGTGCTCTAATTGCTTCCTCCGTGCTGGTCTGGGTGCAGGATAATGTGAGTTGGGGATGGGGTTTTGGAATTCCAGCCATTGCTATGGCAATAGCTGTTGTATTTTTCTTTTCAGGTACTCGTTTGTACCGCAACCAAAAGCCTGGAGGCAGCCCTCTCACACGCCTCTGTCAGGTTGTGGTAGCCTCCTTCAGGAAATGCCGAGTGGCCATCCCTGCTGATAAGTCTCTCCTGTATGAGACCACGGATGCTGAATCTAATATCAAGGGAAGCCGGAAGGTCGAGCACACAGAAGATCTTAGGTTAGAGCCTGAACATCAATCTCAAACTTGAAAATTACAATACAGTCAAGTCTAATATAACTGGAAAAATATTGTTCAGCATGCTCAGTGCGTGTAAATAGATATACTCTACTGCCAAGTGCTTGTTTTTCTCTTGGTTTCCATTTTCAAGCTCTAAGTTAGCTGTTGTAATCTTCAGTTTCTTCGACAAAGCGGCTGTGGAAACCGAATCAGACGAAAAAAAGGGTACAGTAAACTCATGGAGACTTTGCACAGTTACTCAAGTAGAGGAGCTAAAAGCTGTAATTCGCTTGCTTCCCATATGGGCCACCGGGATCATCTTTGCTGCAGTCTACAGTCAGATGAGCAATTTATTTGTGTTGCAAGGCGAAAGAATGAATACGCACGTCGGCAATTCTACGTTCAAGATCCCACCAGCATCGCTTTCGATATTCGACACCCTCAGTGTGATCTTTTGGGTTCCAATCTATGACAGAATCATTGTCCCGGTGACGAGAAAATTTACCGGTCACAAGAACGGCCTAACTCAACTTCAACGGATGGGCATTGGCCTCTTCATATCAATATTTGCCATGGTAGTTGCAGCGATTCTGGAACTCGAACGACTCCGGGAAGTGAGGAGGCACAATTACTATGAGGTTAAGGAAATGCCTATGACAATATTTTGGCAAGTCCCACAATATTTCCTCATTGGGTGTGCAGAGGTTTTCACACTCATCGGACAGTTGGAATTTTTCTACGAGCAAGCGCCTGATGCCATGAGGAGTTTCTGCTCGGCTCTGCAGCTCACTACCATAGCACTTGGTAACTACTTGAGCTCTTTGCTTGTCACCATTGTCACTGCTATAACCACTAGGAATGATAAGCTTGGGTGGATACCGGACAACTTAAATTATGGCCATATTCATTACTTCTTCTTGCTCTTAGCAGTGCTGAGTGTGCTCAACTTAGGAGCATTTCTCTTGATAGCAAAATGGTACACATACAAAAAGGCAGTGGGAACTCTTCGTTGATTCTGTACCTCTTTACCATGCCAAAGCAAATGTAGACAATTGTATATGTATCTCCACCACGCCCTCCCATTTAAACAGTTAAAACATGAAATGCTTCTCATGTCTGGTTTTAAATGAGTTAATAAACAATGAAACAAGGTGAGAAAGATACAGAGGATATAATGTCATAGCTCCTTTTTCCTGACAAAGTGAAATCCCAATACAACTTAGTAGCACCCAATTTTGTTTGGGATATTTTGAACTGTATGTATATAAATTGATTCGCATGGTGTGCCAAGTGAATGTTGGAGTAATAATAAAACGAATGTTGGGGTAATAATAAAATGAAAAAGAATGATGAGATGTGGTGTGGTATATTGGTTGCTCACTTCATCTTTTAATTATGTGATTGGGCTTAATTATGTGATTGGGGTTCGATCTCTACTCATGGAAATGGAATACATTTCATGACAAACTATGTGTCTCTTTGAAAAGTACCTGCAACGAAAAGATTAGTTACTATTACCGATGATGGATACCTTAGTTACGATAAAAAATAAAATAAAAAAGTATCCTATTGAAAGGAAAGGAAATTATATAATAAGATTAAATAAAAATATTTAAAATAATCTAATAAATAAAATCGAGTATTTGAACCTATCGTATCAAGCATTTGAGCTCTTGTCAAAATCGAGAGAAAAATTCTAATCAAAGATAATATTAAACTTGTTAAAAGAAAAAAATTAATCTGGATGAAACCAAATATTTAAAAAGATTTACTAGACAAAACTAAAACTTCAAAAATACACCCGAGCAAAACTAAAATTTGATAATGGAGCTGGATGAAATCAAAACTTTTTAAATGAATATGAAAGAAACTAAAATTTGAAAATACTTATTGGACGAAACCAAAATTTTGAAAATAGACTGTACAAAACCAAACCAAAACTTGGAAAAATTAAGAGACAGTAAAAAATCCTGAATTGTAATTATAAGCTCGATTGTGTGTAAATGTTGGCAATTATAAATGTACGTACCTACCAATAATGCGAGAATGGTCACACGTTTCTAGAAGGATTGTTGTCAATTTATATCAATGCAATGATGCATGTGCTATTGAATGATGCAAATGTATAAGGCGACTGGTGCCTTGATCACTCTTCTCCAATACGGCTTCATCTTCTTGATTCATTTCTATTGTAAATCAGAATGCATCATGAACCAAATTGGATAATTTATTTTCAAATGTTTTATTGTCCCAACCAGGCCATTGTTGATATTTTTGAGGTGATAGACAAAATAATAAAAATTGAATTTTAGATTATTTAAAAGTTGGAGAAACATTTTTTCAGGTCTTTAAAAAATATTTGAGCTCTTAAAAATTGAAAAATAATATTTTAAACTTTTTTAACTTTGGATTCTAGATGACTACACTTTCAAACGACCTCCAGTGTCGGGCCTGATTCCAACAACTTTTCATGCAGAACTTTCATATTCTCTTTTCTTGACTTACGTTAACTTTATAGCCCTTAATAAAACAATCATTGTCTTTTTTGAACAACATTCTAAAAATTCTAAAACAAATTTTTATCTAATGAAATAATTTGAATTAAAAATAAAATGGAGTCTCTCGAAAACTAGTAATCTCTATGTAGAAAAACTTTGGTCTCAGTTATAGACTTTTCAAAAGTGTGGACTTTAGTTGCCTTTGGAAAAAGATGTCAGAAAAATAGGTCCATATCCTAAACTAACAATAAAAACATGAATTTCTTTGAAACCAAGCAAATGAGAAACTGTAATAGAGAAGTTCTATTTTTCAAAGTCAAAACTTTTAATTGTCTTCAAAATTTTAAATTATTTTCATTGGCAATCAGATTCTACAATCAATTTCGTATACCAAAAAATCTATAATAAATTTTAAAGGGATCATGAATGAATATGGTGGGGATTTTTTTAAGTATAAAATTTTCTATAAAATTTAAATTTGTATTTCTTTTTTTTGCTTTACAATTATATCTCCAATAAACGTTAAAAAAATAGTCAGTGACATCAGTTTTTCCTCCAAAAGAAAATGGACGATTATTTTTCAAAAATAAAAATCTTAAATAGGGTTTGTACAAATTGTTATATTTATAATAAAGAATTAATAAGTTCTTTATCGTCTCTTCCAAGATCTGTTGTTTTCGTTCTTAAATAGGAATTTGAGTTGCTTTTTTAAGAATTTAATATTTTTAAATGAATTCGAGCACAAAAAGGGATGGAAAATTTTCAAGCCTTCTTTCTAAAATGGTGGGTACAAAGATATATGAATTTTTTCATCTTTAAATGTTAAGTAAAATAGGAGGATAATGCATTTCAACACATTCAAACTCACATCATTCCGCAAAAGTAACAATGCTCATGCCAGTCGAGCTAAAACTCAATCAACAAAATGTAATCTTTTTTAAAATAAGTTTAGTATAATTCTAAATAAAATAAATTTACATATCTTTCTCATATAAGATTTTGCATATAATATATCGGATTGGCATCCAACAAGTTACAATAACTCATATCACATGCCATGCTTCCAAGAAAGCATTGACTTTAGTAAAATAGTACGGCATCTAGCACTGGACTAGAGTTTGCTAGATTGATTACCAAACAAGAGTTTGCTAGATTCATTACCATACAAGGAATGACGACCTTCGGCAATTAACTCCCCTGTTGCTTTGTTTCTGATATGAACAAGTGTTCCTGCATATCCTCCTCTTTCTCCTAATGCCTTTGAGGTAATCTCTAACTCATCCTGCAAACCGGATTACAATCCTATTAAAACAACCACTAATTCTTCTTATCTGAATCCACAATATCTACGTAAAAAAGTTTGGATATCTACAAATATCCGAATCTGTATTATCCATTGTCATCCCTAGCTAAACCTAAAGTGATTCACCCAAAAACTCATTTAGCAAACCTAATGATATAAATCCCATATGACCAAACTTGAAACAACCCAAACTCAAAATGATCTAAAATCGAAAGTAGTCAAAATACCCTATTAGAAACCTCTCGAATTCATCCAATCCAAAAACCAAAACAACCCGCTTTAGATAGATCCAATCTCACATCCTCTTTTACAACTTTTAACCAGCATACCTTTCTATTATTCCCAAGTCGGATAGTGAAAAACTCAATCTGACTTAAGTTCATGATCAAATTGGCAAACACAGAAATCAAGAAATAAGTAACAGAGTTGGATTACTTTCTGAAAACATTCAAATGCACTACTATAAGAAATTATTAGTACTAAATCCAAAGCAACTCACAACATTAAAAGCCCTAGAAATTCTTGATTGAATTCATGAAAAAAGATTACTTACACCGAGCTTAGCAGTTCCCAGAAACGAAATGGACATATCCACTGAAACTTTCATAGGAACACCAATGACAAAGACCGCTGACCCACCGACTTCATCCACAATATTCGCAATTGCGCCCGTTGCTAAATTTCCATTTTTATCCTGCCAAAGTTCATTTATTCAACAAAAACAAAATCAAACTCAAATCATATTATTCTAATTCAACAGAATCTTAGATCGGGGGTTTTTGGAAAGCTTACGGTGAGGCGAGGAGGAACTTTGAAAGTGCAGGAAACGAAGCCAGGCTCAACCTTGTCGACACGGATGCCGCGTAAGCCGAAATCATTGTAGAAGCTACGCTCGTAACCGACTCGGTGGGGGTGAATAGTGAGTCGTGACACTGTATCCTCTGCTTCTTTGTCTAGTTGCAGGAGTTCCTTCACCTTTTCCATGTCTGATTTCCCTTAGATCTCGTGCTGAGATTGTGAGAACTGAATACCTGGAGATTCAACAGTTAAAACTTAAAAAGTCGTTGCTCTGTTACCTGTAATTCAATTGGGGCTGGGTCAGTCGGATTGGACTTCATTTTTGTCCTTTATGCTGGTTTTTCAAGTCTTTTAAGCTTAAGTACTAGATTGGGCCAAGAGAAAACAACTTACCATTTACCAAATACTAATATGAGTCTAAGAAATTTTTGAATATATTAATATAGATTTTATTGTTGGAATTTTTCATTTTTTTTATTATTTATAAGATTTATGACTTTAATTTTACTAAAATATTTGGTTAAATAAATTTATTTTATAAAAAAATTTATCGTACTTATAAATAAGAATTTTAATTCTATTAAAAATTTTGTTAAATAATAAATAAATGTTTTAAAATTCATATATTTAAATTATTATATTTCCATTAACTAAAAAAATAAAAATAGAAAATTATATTACTTTTATTTTAAAATGATTTTTTAATTATTTATATAATAAATAATTTATTTTATATAATCTAATTTAAAATATTATAATTTATATTATCTATCAACTATTATGGTCAATTTATTGACTATTAATATAAGAAAATTTTGAACAGTGTCGTACAAATGTTTCAATAATAATTGGGATTTTTTTTATTAACATCATTTTTGAATCAAAATAACTTTTATTATTTTGAATAATTTTATTTTCTATTAATTATGTGAAACAAAATTATATTCAACACTGAATATAATCAATATTCTTAATTATGATTTGATTTTTATAATGAATTATATATAAATATCTTTATAAATACAAATTTTTAAAGGCTTAATATATTATTTGGTACGTAAATTTGATACTTTTATTCTAAAGTAGTACCTATATTTTTTGAGATTTATTGTGGTACTTATATTTGATAAAAATTATACATCAATAAATAAAAAGTAATGATATTAATTTATTAATATTTAATTTAAAATTTAAAATTAATTTAATTAAAATTCATAATTAATTAACAATAATAACAATTAACTCTCTTCAAAATCCTAAAATTCAAAAAAAAAATCACAACCACCAATGAATTCCTTGAAAAAGAGGAATAAACCTATATAAAAAAATGTTATAAAAAGTCAATGCAATGTTATAAAGTTAATTCTGCAGTTTCTACTTCATGAAAAATCTGCGAATGAAGCTTGGGTTATCTCAGATGGCTTCAGCCGCCTGGAAAGATCAGTAGACTGTAATTAATAAATTAGACACAATATTTGTATTTATTTGATAATCAACTATTTTTGGATCTAAAAAATTATATATTAATTTAATATTTTTTAACTTGGTATTTATTCTTTTTACCGCGTGACAAAATGTAAGATTGTATATCAATTATTGGTTGTCAATGTCACATCAACATATTTTAATAATGTTACTTAGGTATTTAAAAATGGTATCGAGTTGCTTTACGATTTTCAAGTTTAGGTACCAATTAGGTCAAAAAAAAGTTTAGATGCTAAATAGGTATAAGTTACCCAAGTCTAGGTACCTTTATATATATTAAACTTTAAAAAAATTCACAATTAACACTAAATGTATTATATTAACAAAAGGGTAAACTACCAAAATAGTCACTTTTGTTTACCTTAGGTTACATTTTAGTCACTTATGTTTGTAACAACCCGTTTTTAGGGTTAATTGGAACAGTGGTTTTGGGACCACAATCCGACATTAAAAAAATTATTTTATTATTATTTTAATATTTACAACATGATATTAGCGTTGTGTGAAATTTTCGTAAATAAATTTTATTGTTTAAGTGATTAATTCGGTAAAAATGACTAAATCACGTAAAGTGTAAAAGTTGTGTTCTATAAGCTAAATGTGTCAAATAGCTATAGAACTTAAAAGTGAAGGTCCTTATGTGGTAAATAGCCCATTTATGAGATAGTGGATGATAGTGGAGCGGCAATTTGTATAATTACTAATGTTTTTAAAGGTTAATTAAGTAAATAGTTAATAAAGGGTAATATTAATAAAACAAAAGCCAAATATAATCATCTTTCATCCATTTTACAACCGAATATAGGGTTTATAACAGCCATGGATGAGCTTGATATTTGGCCATGGCGTTTTTGCTCAAATAGGTACGGTTTTAGCTCCGTTTTTAATAATTTCTACGTTTTTAAGATTGTTGTAGCTTAGTCTAGCTAACCCGGGGACTAATTTGAGAAACTGTTAAAGATTTTATGAGATTCCATTGATGAATATTCATGCTTTTTGATGATTTTTGATGAAATATGTAAGTTAGATGATAGTTTTACATATTTTACAAAGTGATTTTAAGTAAAAATGTAAATTATGGGCTAATTTGTGAAATTATGAAATTATGTAGTTAAAAGTGTGATTATTTGGAAAATTTGAGCTACTAAGGCAATAAGAAGAATTCGGCTAAGCATGGGTATGATGAAATTGCATGCAATTGTGATTTTATGTGATAAGGACTAAATTGCAAAAATGTGAAATAAAAGGGGCAAAAGTGTAATTTTGCCAAAATATGTAAATTGTGTTAAATTGAATGAATTAATGATTAAATAAGTAAATTTGTTATTATAGAGATTGAGAAAAATAAGATTCGGATCTAGAATGGGAGAAAACAAAGTATCAGACTAGTCAATCTGTTCTGTCGTTTTAACGATCGAGGTAAGTTCGTATGCAATAAGAATTATTGTATTTATGGTTTTAATGCTTTGATATCATATAAATTGTATATACGTGACAGTTGTTATGTTTGATGACATATCGGCTAAATATGGCACTTAGTGTGCGGTTCGGTATAGCTTCGGCTAAATTTGGCACTTAGTGTGTGATTTGAGATAGCTTTGGCTATGTACAGCACATAATGTGTGGGACATCAAATATAGCACTTAGTGTGCGAAATATTGAGAATGGCACTTAGTGTGTAAGATATTGAGAATGGCACTTAGTGTGTGAGATATTGAGAATGGCACTTAGTGTGCAAAATATCGAATGATTCAACGAGCATAGTTAAGACAAGAATGAAAGTACGATTGAAATAAGTAATACAGGTACGTACAGAACCTATGTGAGAATCGAATGAAAGTAAATTGGTGAGTTCATATTGTATTATGTAATTAAATAAGAAAAAATTGTGTATAAGTATGTTTCATGTCAAAATGTGTTTATTTGACTATAATGAAGCATGTACTAAATGTTATGTGAGATATGAATTATAGTTGTTTTAATTAAATATACATATGGAAATCAACTAATAAGACCATAACCGGGTTATGGCACGTGAAAGATAGACCACGGCAGGGCCTTGGCAATGTATGTGTAAGACCATAGTTGGACTATGGCATCGGAAAATCGATGAATTTGTATCATAAGCACTTATAAACCAGAGAGGTTTGATAAGAGTATAGGTGATAAATAGAAAGGTATCAGTACAGGTATGTACAAAAAACTACTCAAGTATCGAGTTATATGAAGTTGAGAACTTGCGAATGAAGAACATGAACAATTTGATGTTAGCTCATGAATTGATGCTTTAAATGTTAATGATTTATCTATTTCGAATTGCTATATGAATGTTGTGATCATTTTAGGCTCACATATGAACTTACTAAGCTGTGAAGCTTACTTTATGTTATTTTTCTATTTTTATAGTGTCTCGGACGTTCGCTCGAGTTGGGAGTCAACGGAGATCGCATCACACTATCTGGCTATTGATTTTCGGTATTTTACACCCTATGGCTTGGTTTTATGGCATGTATAGGCTAGTGAGTTAATAATATGTTTTAAAGTTTAATATAGCCATAAGATTTGGCTTGCTTTTGGCTTGTAAATGTTGGTATGTATTTGGCCATTTAAGTTGGCTTAAATTATGTGTTCGATAAGTGTTCTATGGGATGTATATAATGTCTTGTGTTTTGACATTTTTTGCCATGGTTGTTGATATGATTAAATGGTTACTCATTTGGTTAGTTACTAATGTTTGAGGAATAGTATATTATGATATGATTATAGATGATGATAATATGTGTTTTGATACATGATATAGATGATAATATGATGGGTTATTTAGTTGGAATTTGAGACATATGAAAATGTTAAAGATGATAAATGATTCATGCTAGTTTTGGTATGTGTTTTGGTCAAGAAATGGTTGAGATTTGAGAAGTGAAATGTAATGATTCAATATGGTATGATTTATGCTAGAAATAATCACTTTTGATTGCTTATTTGATTGTATATTTGATACCATTTTGATGGCTAAGTGTGTATGAGAAAAGGGTGGCAAATTGGCTTTGCAAATGGCCTATTTTTGTCCACACAGGCAGAGACATGGGCTTGTGTCTCAACCGTGTGTGACACACGGTCATGCTACACAACCGTGTGTCCCCTGGGGTACCCTTTGAATTTAAGTCAGTATACCCTACAGGTTTGACACGGCCTAGACACACGGGAATGTCTACTGGTCGTGAATGGCACACGGGCTGCTACACGGGCGTGTGGCCTGCTGTGTGGCCAAGTCAGAAACCCCTCTAGATTTCACACGGCCTGGCAAACGGACGTGTCCTCGGCTGTGTGGTGCAAGTCAGTATGTATGTCCTGTTTTCACACGGCTTGTGACACGGCTTGTGACATGGGTGTGTCTGGTGGCCGTGTGAGGCACACGATTTGTTCACACGGGCCTGGGATCCTTAAATGTTTAAAAATTTTCTAAGTTTCCCAAAGTTTGCAAATGTTATCGGTTTAGTCCCAAACCACTCTAAGCTTGTTTTAAGGTCTCGAAGAGCTTTACAAGGGACATTGTGAATGTTTTGAATGGATTTTGAGTATGAATGCATAAATGTATATGTTATGTATGTGAACGATGTGCATTGATCGGTAATGCCTCGTAACCCTATTCCGGCGACGGATATGGGTTAGGGGTGTTACAATGTTAATGTGTTGTAACATTTTAGTAACTGAACCGTTAATTTTCGTTAACAATGTAACGATAAGTTGACGTAGCATGTTAAATCATCATTTCAAACAAAACATTTAGGTCAAATTATATAATTAGTCCCTATATTTTTTGCGTTTTGAGCAATTTAATTTTTTTCTTTTATGTTCTTTTAACTTTTCTTTTTTTTCTTTATTTTCCTTTTTCTTCTGCTTCTCTCTCTCTGTTTCCCTCCCTTCTCCATCTCTTTTAACGTAGTTTTTCTATATTATTCACTTGTTAAAACTTTTTTATGTTTGTGAAAAAAGAAAAGGCCAAAGCTGAAACCAAAATAAGAACCAAAATAAAACTTGTTTCGCATATTCTTACCCCCACAATTACAAACCCTCATCATCCATTATCGCTTTAACAAACTAATTTTGATATCTCAATGACTTAGTCCACAAGCTCGCCTCACTGGAAGACCTCACCAGTCATGACTTATGGCAGTTCACCCTCAACAAAGTTTCTCGAGCCCATTCCCCTAACCTCCTAACTAACCCCCATGACCATCTTATATATCTTACCTACAACATTCTCGCCCTCTTGAAATTACATTGTTTCACGAATTCTTCAAACGAGCTCTACACTCTCAATAACTAAAACGACCACCATATGAAACTTACCCTAAACTTTACCTAAACCAGTCTGGTTTCATGCCCTATTCCCTAACCCGTATCCGTCGCCGAAACAGGGTTATAGAGCATTACCGAAGTTTACAGTATAATTACTGTTAATTCATATCATTTACTATTCATTTCATAAAATCAATCATAACCAATTATAATGTCCCTCATACGGGTCCTCGAGGCCCAAAATACATATTAAAATCTAGTCGGGACTAAATCGGGACCATAAAAAATTTTTCACAAAACTTTAAAATTTTTTAAGTGCAGGGAACACACGCCCTTGTGGCCATGCCGTGTGGCTCACACGACCAATGACACACCCATGTCCTAGGCCGTGTGGGCATTCAATGTGAGGCACACAAGCGTGTCTTAGCCTGTGTCCTTACTCGTGTAACTCTCTGACTTAGGTCACACGGCTACCCACACGCCTGTGTGTTAGGCCGTATGGTCAATTTAATTTTCAAAAATTAGGTACAGGTTTCACACGGCCAAGACACACGCCCATGTGCTAGGCCATGTATCACACACGATTGAGACACACGTCCGTGTTTCTACCCCTGTGACTAATTCTGCGCATTATGTTTCTTAATTTTTAAAATGCAGGGGACACACGGCCAAACCACAAGCCCATGTGCATGGCCATGTGTCACACACGGTTAAGACACACGCCCGTGTGGACAAAATAAGGCCATTTTCAAAGACCTATTTCTTACCCTTTTCACCTTGCACCTACATCAACACTTAAGCATTTTCAACAACCAATTCAAGACAACTTATCCAAGCCAAACACAAGAGTTATGTATGATATATTAATACTTACATTCATGTATTTCCAAACTTACCTTTTTATGAAAACATATAATTTACCGTAATTCAATTTAACTATACCATATACATATATGTTAAACATATTATAGCCTTATAATTATGTAACAAAACATACCATTACTAGCCATTCCAATGACTAGATTA
Source organism: Gossypium hirsutum (assembly GCF_007990345.1). Classification (NCBI taxonomy): domain Eukaryota; kingdom Viridiplantae; phylum Streptophyta; class Magnoliopsida; order Malvales; family Malvaceae; genus Gossypium; species Gossypium hirsutum. The sequence goes on along the minus strand of NC_053426.1, from coordinate 10,379,543 downwards.
CAAACATCCATTTACATGTCAACATTGACCAAGTTAGCATATACATGTCATTATACCAAAACAAGTTTTCTATTTATACCAAAACAGGCTGAAGGATAGTGCGATGATGCTCAGACCTATTCCAACCTTTACGAGCTTTCTGAGCACTATAAAACAAAGAAAAGAAAACTGAGTAAGCATTTCAAATGCTTAGTAAGTTTGTATAACAGGAAATTAACTTACCAATCATATTCATTTAAAGTAAGCATACAAACATGCATCCAAAACTATATGGCCAATTGCCTAGACACATGCTCTCACCAAACATGTAACATCCTGATTTTGGGCTTAGTCGGAACAGTGGTTTCGGGACCACAAATTCAATGAGGAAAATTTAATTTTTATTATATTTTTATGGTATATGATTCCACGAAATGATTTCGTGAAAATTTCGTTCGAAAATTTTGACGTTTGGGCACTCAATTTAGTAAAAAGGACTAAATTGTAAAAAGTGCAAAAGTTGACTTCTACATGTTAGAGGCATCAAATTGTTATGAAATTTTAAATGGGAGGTAATTAAATGATAATTAAACCATTGTATAACTTTTTGGACAAAAATGGCCTTGATTGGGTAAAATTTGAAAGAATAGTAAAAAGGGCATTTTGGTCATTTAGGGGTAAAATGAATTAAAAGACAAATTTTAAACTCCAAATGTGTCCCTTTCTTCTTGTTACAGCAGAATGTACCAAGAGCAGCCATGGTTAGGGTTTTTCCAAGCTTCCAAGCTTAATAGTAAGTGATTTTGAGCTCCGTTTTTAATGTTCTATGTATTTTTGAAATCCCGGTAACATGATCTGCTCATTTCTACCATTATTTGGAGCTAGGATTTATGTTTAAAAAATTACCCATGAATGATATGCATGTATTTTGATGTTTAATGATAGAATATGAAGCTTGAAATTGTGTTAAACAACTTTTGCTAAGCGATTTTATGTGAAAACGAGTAAAACGGTATAATCGATAAAAATACCTAATGTTCATAAGTATATGTTAGAGTGAGAATTTGATGTTGCCATAGAAGGGAAAAATTATCAGAATGTCATAAAACATAAGAAAATAGGAAGAAGTTTAATTTCAGAACCTTGGGGCAAAAGTGCAAATATGCAAAAGTTTAGGGGTCAAAATGAAAATTTGTAAAAATATGATTTTTAGACCCATATGAATAGTTTGACTAATTAGTAGGCTAAATGTGATATTATAGATCAAGGAAATCGATATTTGGGCTTAAATCGGGAAAATACAAGGTTATGGACTAGAATGGTAAATTGCCATTTCTGGATCCGAGGTAAGTTTGTACGTAAATAATTTATCGATTCTTTTTATTTTATTATATTTTGTTATCATATGAAATGTGGCTGCCTATAGAATGATTATTTGTTGTAAATTGCAAATTGAAAAAGGACTATGAATAAATTGTAACATGTTGGAAAGTGAGGAATTTCCCGGTTGAGCCTTCGGAATAGAAACGATACGAATGATCTATTGTGAGGTCACGTGTGTAGTACTAAGTGCAGGCTACTACGTGTATCAGATGGTTAGGTCACGTGTGTAGTACTAAGTGCAGGCTACTACGTGTACCAGATAATTGGTCGCATGTGTAGTACTAAGTGCAAGCGACTATGTGTGCCAGATAGCTTTGGCTACAAGTGTGAAAATATGTGCAGGCAACTGAGTATTAGTTATTATTCCGAAGAGTTCAACGGGAAAATCGATTAAGTAAAAATATATGTGAACATGATTATATGATGAATAAGTGCAAGTAAATGTTTAAGAAAATTTTGAACAATATGCTCGATATTTGAGTGAACTTCGATAAGACAAAATGGATTAAGCGAAATTATGTAAGAGTAAATTAAGTAACAGTGTTGGACAGCAGCAGTTGTGTGACTTTGAAAATTCATCAAAAATTGTGCAAGTTGAATTAAATTTTAAATAAATTATTGAATTAAAGCTTATAAGTATATTTTCATATAAAAGAAATAGGGGGAGCAAAAGAGTTGTATATTATATGATATTCTAATTTTTTTGAGACAGTGTTAGAATGAATTTGAGATCCCCTATTCTGACTTGGAAAAATTGTTAAAATTTTTATAAAAATAATTATAGGCTATAATTTACATGCTTATAATATTTTATGAGTATAATTTTAATAGAAACAAACGGGAACATTATCCGAGTCTCGTACTATGAGATAAATAAATTTTAGTGAAGAAAGGTCGAAGCTGTCAAACAGAAAAATATGGGAGATTTTGAATAATAAACTGTACTTATTAGCTGGGCCAAAAATTCTTAAAATTTTATGGTATAAAGATATATGAGTCTAGTTTTTTGGAAAATTTACGGATCTTAATTTGGAGTTCTGTAACTCCAGATATAAATAATTTAGTGACTGTGACTCAAGAAAGCAGCTTAACCAGAACATGTGTAAATGTACAATTGGGTTAGTTTTACTATGGAAAGCATGTTAGTAAATTGCTTATTATTATTTCATGCGAGCTTACTAAGCGTAAAGCTTACCCCCTCCTTTCCATTTCTTTTAGTGTTGTCAGGTTAGCTCATGGTTGGAGATCGTCGGAGGCAGCATCACACTATCAAGCCAACATCTTGACAGTATAAACACATATGCTAGAATTATCAAGTGAGTGGCATGTATAGGGACCTAGTTTTATAACATGTGTTATTATAATTTGGCCAAATATATTGGTCTTTAGTGAGCTAATGATTCTGACTTATAAATCTAGCTATTTATGTTATGTTTGATATTGGTGATGTGCTTATGCTTGTTTGCCATGCATGGTTGGTAATATGTTATGTGTTGTTGTGAATGTTTAAGTCCGTTAACACCTCGAACCCTGTCCCGACGTTGGATACGGGTGAGGGGTGTTACAAAACAAGTTGGTCATGAAATTTTATATAATTATCAAGAAAATAGAGATGAGCTCATCATGTATCCATTTCCAGGTATTTCAAGGATATTCAAGATATAATTCATTTAATTCTCATATTTTCTCATATCAAGAGTTTTTTCTGTTGAATCATTGAAATATCGATGGATACCCAGGTAGTACACACAAGATGTACTTATCATTGATCCGTCAATTCATATACGGGGGTACTCTTTAGAGTACATAATTGAGAAGCATACTCTCGAGTCTTATAACATGAAGCTCACACAGAGCCATTTCAGGAAGCTCATAAAGAGCCTATCAGGAAGCTTATCCAGGCTATATAACAGGAAGCTCATAAGAGCCATAATCAGAAAGTTCACAAAGAACCATATCGAGAAGCTCACGAAAAGCCTATCAAGAAGCTTACAAAAAGCCATATAATGGGAAACTCCGAATAGCCATATATCAGGAAGTTCAAGCGAGCACTATCGGGAAGCTCACTAAGAGCCAACTTAACAGGAAGCTCATTAAGAGCCTATAATCAGGATGCTCATAAAAGCTAAGGTGTGTCCACAACAAATGTGTGATCACAACCTATCAGGACGCTCTGAAGAGCTATAACGAGAAGCTCGCAAGAACCTTATATGGGAAGCTCGAGAGGGCTAATAATAGGATTCTCTTTTAAGCTATGGTGTGTCTGCAACATATGCTAGATTACAACCAATCGAGAAACTTGTATCCATCGAATTTCATTTATTCAAACGGAACTTAACATTTTTCAGGCATGTTAGAAATATGTATTTTCATATACACATAAAAATTCATGATTCACATATAATATTCAATTCAAATATGAAAGTATACACAATTTAGTTACACGAACTTACCTCGATAAACGTTCATATACAAGATCTACTAATCCAATACTTTTTGTTTTCCTCGATCCAACTCGATCCAACATCAATTTAATCCATTTCATACTCAATTCTCATCCTAGGCAAAATTATTAACCCTTATCCATTGCCGAAACAGGGTTACGGAGCATTACCGAACATTTCAGAACAAATATGAACAATCATATAATAATATAACATACACATTTAAAATCTCAAATAATTAACCTAATGACTATATCAACATAGGTATTTTACAAATACTTACTAACTTAATTTATTTAACTTCATTTAAACCAATTCAAATTAAAACCAAATTTCAACCTAAAATTTTTATATGTTAAATTCATTCATACTTCAACTAAAACATACCATTTTATAATCTCAACATAACTCATAAACTTATACATATAATCAACTAAAATCATCTTATATCATCACTACAACCATTTCTCAAAATAACATACATATGACAACCTAGGTACATGTCATTACCAAAAGAAATATACTTCACCACTTTGAGTTAGGGATCAGCTTTGGATGCTGATTCAATGATCTGACTTTAACCTAACCTACCACGGAAAACAACCGTACGTTGAGTACAAACTTAGTGGTATTTCTATAATCCGAATACTTAAAAACAAAATAATTAAACATGCACATTTAATTCATACAATTTTCAAATCCATTCAATTAATCAATTCACATATAAATCATTTGTCACACATTTAATTTTCATCAATAGCTATTTTAAATAGCTTTTCTCACTTTGAATTTACATATCATTTGGCAATAACAATACTCTTTTCATGAACCCTTGGTTCATGCATTTCATTTATACAATTCAATTCAATGTCTAATTTCAAATTCACATTCAATATCATTCAATATCAATTTTATTGCCAATTCATTTATTTACCCCTATTAACACGACTCGAACTTTGGCGGATACACGGATCCAACCAAAACACACCAGTTTGACACCTAGTGCCTCATCAGTTAATTTGAAGTAATAGTTTGACACCCAGTGTCTCATTGGCTATGCCGAAGTAATTTGGTACCCAGTACGTCATCAAATTTATCCTAAGTAATAGTTTGACAGCCAGTGTCTCATAAACTCGAAGTCGAAGTAATCCCTGTACACTTCCAATCCTATGGCATGCCAACTATATCCGGCTCAGCCCGATACAGTTAATAGGGTATTCAATTGACTTTCCAGTTTCCAATCAATACACATTTCAATTAATCACATATATTCTCAATTCAATACCATTCAATTCACTTTTCAATTAAAAATATTCAAATTTCATAATAATCACATATTCATATCAATTTTATCTCATTTCCAATCAATATATTTTTCAAATATAACATATATCCAATATTCAATTTTCCACATCGATCACATATATCCATACAAATTCAATTCAATAACAATTGCTAATACTTACCTTAATTACTTACCATAACATATAAATCAAAACATCACAAATAATAATTAAAATTCGGATTATAGAAATACAAACTGTAATTTCCCGAGTTACTCCTCGTCAACTTTTTTTCTTTCCTTTCTTAGTCGAGGTCTCCGGCACAACATTAGCTACAGAATTAAAATAATTGAAAATCATCAATACAACACCATTTTTGCCCATTCAACCAAATCTACAAATTCTGTGATTGGATAAAAAGTCAGAAATCATTAGATCGACTGGGAAACGAGAGGAAACCACTAGTTCTAATCCTCAGCCAAAAAAATCTAGAGAATCTCGAGGTGGTTGGAGGCCGAGTTTTAGATTGGACCAAGGTGGCAGAAGCCAGGGAAAACAGACTACTGTTTCTACTGGCAGTGTAAGAGGCTCTTCTCGAGACATTGATATGCCGAACTGCAAACATTGTGGGAAAAAGCATAAAGGTGAATGTTGGAGAAAAACTAGACGATGCTTCCAATGTGAGTCTACAAATCATTTTATCAGAGACTGCTCGAAAAGTGAAAGCACCACACCTGCAGCATCACAGAGATTAGTGTTTACTACTCGAGGTAGAGGCTCGGGTAAAGGCGGTTCTATTTCTAGAGGTAGTGGTGTAAGAAAAGGCAGTGAGATAGTTACTCAGCAATTGGAGGCTAGAGCACCGGCCAGAGCATACGTGGTTCAGACTCGGGAAGAAGGTGATGCACGTGACGTCGTGACAGGTATATTTTTATTGTATTCTGAACCTGTTTATGCATTAATTGATCCGGGTTCTTCTCATTCATACATTAATTCAGAACTGGTCGAGTCGGGAAAATTAAAATATGAGACGTCTAGAATATTAATAGAAGTGCCTAGCACTTTGGGACAAACCGTGTCTGTGGACCGAGTATGCCAAATATGCCCATTGATAATACAGGGAAAGATGTTTTCAGTTGATTTGTTGATTATGACCTTTGGCTATTTTGATGTAATCTTGGGTATGGATTGGTTATCTGAACATGGGGTAGTTTTGGATTGCTATAAAAAAAGGTTCAGTATTCAGACAGAAGATGGAGACAAAATTGAGGTAAATGGTATTCATACTAGTGTAACACCCCTAACCCGTATCCGATGCCGGAATAAGATTACGAGGCGTTACCAATCAATATATATCATTCATAAACATTTATGCATTCATATATAAAACCAATCCAACACATTCACATTGTCCCTTATAAGACTCTACGAGGCCTTAAAACATGCTTAGAAAAGGTTCGGGACTAAATCGATAACATTTGAAAACTTTGGAAACTTAAAAAATTTTCATCCATTTAAAGGTCACACGCCTGTGTGAATATATCATGTGCCTCACACGGTCACCAGACACACCTGTGTCACAGGCCGTATGAAAACAAAGTATACATACTGACTTGTACCACACGGCCGGAGACACGCCCGTGTGTCACGGTCATGGGAAATATGGAGGGGTCACTAATTTGGGTCACACGGACGGCCACACGCTCATGTGCCAGTCCGTGTCTCACACACTGCCAATAGACACGCCCGTGTGTCTAGACCGTGTCAAACCTATAGGGTATACTGACTTAATTCGAAGGGTACCCCAAGAGACACACGGCCGTGTAGAATAACCGTGTGTCGCGCACGGCTCAGACACACGCCCGTGTCTCTGCTCGTGTGGACAAAAATAGGCCATTTGAAAAGCCAATTTGCCACCATTTTCTCATGTACTCAAAATAACCAAATTGGTACCATTTCAACACATATATAGGTAACCAAAATAGGCCAATTCATACACCTATCATATCATCTATAATCAACCATTTCAACTACTTAATTCCATATTCAAAACCATACCAAATCAATGTGCCACAATCATCAATCTTACATAATTTTGTAATATATTTTCATTACATTTCCATCAAATAAATCATGCCTCCCAAACATATTAATTCATCATCTACAAAACATACCATAATATACCATTCCTCAAGCATTTATACACCAACTTACAAATATCCAAAATAGCCAACTCATAACCATACCAAAACAAGCCAACATATAAGGCATTCTATACATCACATATATATTTCTTACCAAACACAATTCAAGCCAACTTAAATAGCCATACACACCAACATTTACAAGCCAAATCACATGGCTAAAATCATAACTCAAAACATACTAATATGACACTAGCATATACATGCTATATACCATATATACAAAACTCTCAAAAGTACGAACGAGATGATCGATAGTGTGATGACGCTTCTTGATGATCCCCGAGTTTGAGCTAGCTTCGATAATCTATAAAACAGTGGAAAATAAACACAGTAAGCTTTAAAAGCTTAGAAAACCATATACAAACAAAATCATCACATGAACATTTGCATATCAATTTAAATATGCTAAACATAGCTAATCACATTCAAATTCACAAACCTTTCTCATTAAACATATATTCAATGTCTTAATCGAGTTCATCAAATATTTCCCTTTTTAATACTCGTATGAATTTCGTACGTACCTGAGTCACTTAGTTCATTCACATATTCTTTCTCGACTTGGCTTTACATATTCTTTCTCGACTTGACTTTGCCCGCTGAACCATTTGGAATCATTAAGGATTCTTGGATATCCCATAAGCTCATACAATGCCATATCCCAGATATGGTCTTACATGTTATCACATATCGATGCCACCGTCCCAAACAGGGTCTTACACGAAATTGATTAACGATGCCAATGTCCCAGACATGGTCTTACATGTAATCACATCTCGATAACCTAATGTCATGACATCTATATCCTATACTATTCCTAAGGTTCGTACGGGATTTTTGGATATCGTAACTCTGTTGATTCTTGCTCGTAATTGCTCGTTCAACATTCATTGCAATTCAATCATAATAAAACATATATAATTTAATGTAAAGAAATTTATTTGCATATGAACTTACCTCGTAGTCGGAATAAATGAACCAGATCGACTATTCAATAACTTTCGATTTCCCTTGATCTAAATCCGATTTCTTTTGTTCTTGATCTATATACATTCAAAATTAACTCTTTTATTCATCAACACATTCAATTTAGTCCACAAACACGTATTTGGGCTTTTTTCACTTTAGCCCCTAAAGTCTCAAATTTCTTACAATTTAGTCCTTATTTCACAAATACACAAAATTACACAATTTCTTTCAAATACATGCTAGCAGAATTCTCCTAGTATATATATCAACTCATATTTATCATTTATTCACACATTTAACCACATATTTTTACATTTTCATAAATAAATCCCTATTTGACATTTTTGTCAAATATCACTTAATAAAACTTGATGATCTATCAACAAATATTCATTTTTCATCATCAACTATCAAAAAGCTCATAGATTCAACAAGGGAACTTCATAGAATCATCAAAAAATTCAAAAATTAAGGTACGGACTAGCTAAAACACGAAGCAACAATCACAAAAACATAGAAATCATCAAAAACAGAACAAAAGCAGACCTTCAATTGAGCTTCAACATGGCCAAACCCTAAAACATGAAAATAGCTTCTTCTTTCTTCTATTTTCGATTCAAAATGATGAGAATATAAGCTTTAAATTGTTTTTATTTTATTTATTCTAACTTAACACTTAGTTTACTATTTTACCCTTGGTTAATAAACCATTTAATCATCAAATATAAGGCCATTTATGTCCATCTCCATAACAATGGTCTAATAACAACATAAGAACCTCACATTTAATCAACCATGGCAATTTAGTACTTTTAACTTATAGCATGCCACTTTTGTATTTTACGCGATTAAGTCATTTTATCAAATTAAACTATTAAACAATAAAATTAGTTCACGAAATTTTCACACATATATAATCACATGCTGTAAACATCAAAAATAATATTAAAACAATTTTACAACCTCAGATTTGTGGTTCTGAAACCACTATTCTGATTTAGTTAAAACCGGGTTATTACAACTTTCCCCCCTTAGGGATTTTTGTCCCCGAAAATCTTACCAGCGAATAGGTTTTGGATATTGCTTTCTAATAGCATCCTCGAGTTCCTACGTAGCTTCTTCAACCCCGTGTCGATCCCATAATACTTTCACTAATGCTATTTTTTTATTTCTAAGCTCTTTAATCTCACGAGCTAGAATTCATATCGGTTCTTCACTGTACGATAGATTTGACTGAATCTTAACTTCAGTCGGGGCAATAACATGTGAAGGGTCAGATCAGTATCATCGAAGCATCGATACATGAAATACATTATGAATCTTTTCTAACTCAGATGGCAATGCTAGCCGATAAGCAACTGGTCTGACTCGCTCGATAATTTCATATGGCCCGATGAGTCGCGGACTCAATTTATTTTTTATGACCAAATCGAAGTATTTTCTTCCACGGATATACTTTCAAAAACACTCTATCCCTGATCTGAAACTCGATATCTTTCTTTTCAAGTCTGCATATGATTTCTGACAATCTAACACCGTTTTCAAACTATCACGTATTACTTTCACTTTTTCTTCTGTTCTCTAATTAGATCAACTCCGTGAATCCTATTTTCACTTAGTTCAGTCCAGTACAAAGGTGTTTGACATTTTTTACCGTATAGAGCTTCGTACGGTGCCATTTTGATACTTGATTGAAAACTATTGTTATACGCAAATTTAATCAACAGCAAATACTTTTTCCACGTACCTTCGAACTCAAGAATACAACTTCTCAACATATCCTCGAGCATTTGAATAACTCGTTCGGATTGACCATCCGTCAGCGGGTGAAATGCGGTACTAAAATGTAATTTTGTACCCAATGCATCTTGCAGTTTCCTCCAAAATCTTAATGTGAACCTCGGATATCTATCCGAAACAATAGAAACAGGTACTCCGTGTAATCTCACAATCTCAGAGATATACAACTCAGCTAACTTTTCAAGCAAATATTCCGTTTGTACAGGAATGAAATGAGCCAATTTTGTCAATCTATCAACTACAACCTTGATTGCATCCTTCTTACTCAGAGATAGGGGCAATCCTGACACAAAATCCATAGTTACTCTATACCATTTCCACTCGGGAATCATAATCGACTGTAATAAACCAGACTGTACCTGATGCTTAGCTTTAACTTTCTGACAAATCAAACATTTAGAAATGAATTTTGAAATGTCACGTTTCATGCCATGCCACCAATAAAACTGTTTCAAGTCATTATACATTTTCGTGCTTCCCGGATAAACAGATAAACGACTACTATGTGCTTCATTCAAAATCATCTGAATCAACTCTGAATTTCTCGAAACACATATTCGGCTTCTGAATCTTAAACAATCATCAGAATCAAGTTGAAATTCTGAATCTGGGTTCGAATCACATTGAGCTCTTTTTGCTAACATTTCATTATCAACTTTTTGAGCTTTATAAATCTGTTGTAAAAACAATGGTCTCACTTTCAATTCAGCTACAATTGAACCATCATCAGATAAAGCCAACTGAGTATTCATTGCACGTAGAGTAAACAAAGATTTCTTGCTTAAAGCATCAGTTCAACATTTGCTTTTTCCGGATGATAGTCAGTCACTAGCTCGTAATCTTTTAGCAATTCTAGCCATCTCCACTGTCACAAATTCAAATCTTCCTGAGTCATCAGATATTTCAAACTCCTGTGATCTGAATAAACATGGCATTTCTCACCGAACAAATAATTGCGCCAAATTTTCAACGCAAACACAATAGCTGCTAACTCTAAATCATGCATCGGGTAATTCTTTTCATGGGGCTTCAACTGTCTTGAGGCATAAGCTATGACATTGCCTTCCTGCATCAAAACGCAACCCAAACCATTCAACGATGCATCACTAAAAATCACAAATTCTTTACCTGATTCTGGCTATACTAACACTAGAGCTTCAGTCAAAAGAACTTTCAGCTGATCAAAACTTTTCTGACATTTCTCAGACCACTCAAACTTTACATCTTTCTAAAGCAATCTAGTCAACGGAGTCGCAATCATCGAAAAGCCTTTCACGAAACTATAATAACCAGCTAGTCCCAAAAAACTTCGGCCTTCAGATACATTTCTCGGAGGCTTCAAATCCATTATTGCAGAAATCTTGCCTGGACCGACTCGAATACCCGATGCTGACACAATATGCCCTAGAAAACCAACCTCACGCAACCAAAATTCACATTTACTAAACTTTGCTTATAATTTTTTATCACGCAGAGTCTACAATACAATTCTTAAGTGCTTGGCATGCTCAATTTCATCTCTCGAATAAATCAAAATATCATCTATGAACACAACAACAAATCGATCTAAGTACAGTCTGAAAATACGGTTCATTAAATCCATAAAGACAGCAGGTGCATTCGTTAGTCCAAAAGGCATAACTAGAAATTCGTAATGTTCGTACCTCGTTCTTAAAGCAGTCTTTGGCACATCAGAGTCTCTAACTCACAACTGGTAATAACCCAATCTCAAATTTATCTTTAAAAATATTGTAACTCCTTTTAGCTAATCAAACAAATAATCAATTCGTGATAAAGGATATTTGTTCTTGATCGTCACTTTGTTAAGCTGTCGATAGTCTATACACATTCTCATTGTGCCATCTTTTTTTTCACAAACAACACAAGAGCACCTCAATGTGAGAAAATCGATCTTGCAAAACCTCTATCTGTCAGTTCTTGCAACTAATTTTTCAATTCTTTTAACTCTATCGGAGTCATTCTGTACGGAGCTATCGATATCAGTGTTGTACCCGGCATTAACTTAATACCAAATTCAACCTCTCGGATTAGTGGTAAACCCGGTAACTCTTCAGGAAACACACCTGAATACTCACATACAACTGGTACTAATTCAATCTTCTTTTCAATCACTTTCGTATTAAGCACATAAGCAAAATAAGCTTTGCAACCCTTTCTCACATATTTCTTAGCTAACATAGATGAAATCACTGTTGGCAAGCCATTCAGATCATCTGTTTCAATCCAGATAATCTCATTATTCTGATATCTCAGATCAATCATCTTTCATTTGCAATTCACAATAGCATCATGCAGCGTTAACCAATCCATACTCAGAATTATATCAAATTCGTCAAATGGTAACAACATCAAATCAATCAGAAAACAAATATCCCGAATCATTCATGGACAGTTCTTGCACACTTTATCAACCAACACGCACTTGCCTAAGGGGTTCAATACTCTAATTACAAATTCAGTGGACTCTACAGGAAAAGTCTTACTGGATACTAAATTCACACATATGTACAAATGAGTTGATCCTGGATCTATCAATGCAATAACTTTAGAATCATAGAGAGTAAAAGTACTAGTAATGACGTCTAGAGATGACGCTTCTTCGCGAGCGCGAATAGCGTAGGCTCGTGTAGGTGCTCTAGCATCAGATCTCGCAGCAATGTCTTGTGTCACACCTCTACCACCACTTACATTTACAACATTACGGGATGGTCTCCCTTTAACTGCCGTGTTACTTGGTCTTGTATTTTGAACATTATCTTTTTCAGCTAACCCTGGGCAATCTCTGATAAAATGATCTAACGATCCAAAATTAAAACAAGCCCGATCATTCAATCTACAATCACCAAAATTTTTTTCCCATACTGTCTATATTCGAGTCGGTTTTGTCTCACACAGCCAACACTAGCTATCGAAATAGCTGGAGCTTTGAAGCTCGACTGTTATCTTACTCGATTTCTATTTGAATGTCCCACCGATACAGTAGAATGATTAAAAGAGTCTCGAAATTTCTTCGAAGCAGACTGATAAGACTTACTAGTTGATCTTTTTCTAGAATTTCTTGCTTCATAACAAGCTTTTCTCTTTTCTTTGCTAAGATCTTTGGCTTTACAAGCCCTTTCAACTAAACAACAAATTCTTTGATTTCCAGAATCCAAACTAATAGCTTCATATCTCCGTTCAATCCATCAACAAATCATTTACACATGATCTCTTCGGTAGAAACATATTCCCAAGCATATTTTCTCAATCGCACAAATTCTTTTTCGTACTCAGTCACAGTCATTCGACCTTGTTTCAATTCTAGAAACTCTTTATGTTTCTGATCAAGGAATCGCTGACTTATATATTTCTTTCGGAATTCAGATTGAAAGAACTCCCAAGTAACCCGTTCTCTAGGAACCACTGATATTAATGTTTTCCACCAATGATACGCATTATCTCTTAGCAATGATACAACGCGTTTAATGCATTCATCAAGAGTACAAGATAATTCCTCAAATACTCTAATTATGTTTTCAAGCTAGAAGTCAGCCTTATGTTTTTGAATCTTATCAACATGTGGCTTACTCAATCGAATCAGATCTATCACTTGTGGCACAATTAGGACTTGTTGAGGAACAGGTGGGGATGGAGGTTGCTGAGCAGCCGGATTCGATCGTACGAGTTCCGTGAATCACTCACTCATCATCTGAAAGAAGGCTTGTTTAGCCTATCCATCATGGCTACTAGATACAAGTCTAGAATCAGACTGCACTACATCTTGAGTGGGAGCGGGTGCATTACTTTCAACATTGTTAGCTACGGCTCGATCGGGATCTATTTGTTATACAAAAAACACATTTTAACTGTCAAGAATCATCACACTATTTCAGTTTATATATATGGCATGTATAGCTAGACTCTTACTTGCTACGTTAGTCTTAAAATCGACTAAACCGTAACTCTGATACAAATTAAATGTAAGACCCCTAAACCGTATCCGATGTCAGAATAAGGTTTCGAGGCATTACTGATCAATTCATATCATTCACATACACTTATGCATTCATATATAAAACCCATCCAACACATTTACATTGTCCTTTATAAGGCTCTACGATGCCTTAAAATATGCTTAGAAGAGGTTCGAGACTAAGCCATAACATTTGAAGACTTTGAGATCTTAGAAAATTTTCATGCATTTAAGGGTTACACGCCTGTATGAATAGACCGTGTGCCTCACACAGTCACTAGACACGCCCGTGTCAGAGGCCGTGTGAAAACAAGGCATACATACTGACTTGTACCACACGGCCGGAGACACGCCCATGTGCCACGGTCATAGGAAATATGTAGAGGTTACTGACTTGGGTCACACAGCCGACCACACGCCCATGTGCCAGTCCGTGTCTCACACACGGCCAATAGAGATGCCCGTGTGTCTAGACCGTGTCAAACCTTTAGGGTATACTAACTTAAATTCGAAGGGTACCACAGAGGACACACGGCCATGTAGCATGACCGTGTATCACACACGGTTAAGACACACACCCGTGTCTCTGCCCGTGTGGACAAAAATAGGCCATTTGAAAATCCAATTTGTCTCCCATTTCTCATGCACACAAAATAACCAAATTGGTACCATTTCAATACATATATAGGCAGCCAAAACATGGCAATTCATACACCTATCATGTCATCTATACTCAACCATTTCAACTACTTAATTTCATATTCTAAAACATACCAAATCAACATGCCACAATCATCAATCTTACATAACTTTGTAATGTATTTTCATCACCTTTCCATCAAATAAATCATGCCTCCCAAACATATCGATTCATCATCTACAAAACATACCATAATATTCCATTCCTCAAGAATTAATACACCAACTTACAAATATCCAAAATAGCCAACTCATAACCATACCAAAACAAGCCAACATATAAGGCATTATATACATCACATATATATTTCTTACCAAATACAATTCAAGCCAACTTAAATGGCCATACACACCAACATTTACAAGCCAAATCACATGTCTAAAATCATAACTCAAAACATGTAACACCCCTTACCCGTATTCTGAGCCTAGAATAGGGTACAAGGCATTACCGAACTTAATACGATCAATCATGTAAAAATCAGCTATAAAATTTCTTCTAAATTAAAAACTTTCATACATATGTTTAACGTCCCTTATATGGGCCTATGGGGCCCAAAACATACATTCGGGTTGGTTCGGGACCAAACCGTAAACATATGAAACTTTTGCAACACTTAGAAAATTTTCACACGTTGGAGAGTCACACGCCCGTGCTTTCAACCCATGTAACTCTTTGTTTATAACTTCATCACCCTTGTCAGTCGTACACTTCATATAAATAACAAGAAACATGTATGGGCCCAATTCTCATTAAATTTCTCATATATATATACACAATTTCACGTTATGTAATCATACAACATATAGCAGCTATATCCCTGTCATCTAAATATATTTTCATAACAACTTATCTTGATTTCATACTATTTCATATTTAAGCTTAAATAACCAAAGTATTTGAAATATCATCTTTATGCAAATAGTACACGTGAGGTATATAACTCCATAATTATGAATGAACACATTTATCAAACATTTTCCATATTCATATATCAATAACCGTCATTTTCATGAATTTCAAGTTCAATTTCATAATTATTTGTCTCGTGTTTAATTTATTCCATGTCGGAACTTTATTCCTTAAAACATTTGAATTATCAATACATATGGACAGTACATTCAAGATGAACAATTATATAATCACAAATGAATTCATTTATCAACCAAGTTCTATACTTATGTCTTATCAACTCGTACTTCCTTATATCACATAATTCCATGTAACACTTATCAAACATTGTCAAATTAGTGAACGTCTTACGGAATTGGTTTACATCGATATGCACTGAATTTCACTGATAATCACTGATACCATAGCAGAGCTATGTTCTTTTCACTAGAATGCCATAGCTCAGCTATGGTCTTACCTCTT
Organism: Gossypium hirsutum; assembly: GCF_007990345.1. Taxonomy (NCBI): domain Eukaryota; kingdom Viridiplantae; phylum Streptophyta; class Magnoliopsida; order Malvales; family Malvaceae; genus Gossypium; species Gossypium hirsutum. The sequence goes on along the minus strand of NC_053426.1, from coordinate 10,363,431 downwards.
CACTTTCATTATGCCATGGTGAAACCATGGACTTATCCGTCAATTCATCATTTTTTTACTCAAATGCCATAGCCCAGCTATGGTCTTACATCTTATACACATATCACACCGATATCATATCTCAGATATGATTTTACACGAAAATCACTTGTCACTTGTAGCTGAAGCTACCACTATTCACTGATCAGGTAGCCAAAGCTACCATTTTTCACTGATCAGGTAGCCGAATCTACCACTTTTCACTGATCAGGTAGCCGAAGCTACCATTTTTCACTAATTAGGTAGCCGGAGCTACCACTTTTCACTGATCAGGTAGCCGAAGCTACCACTTTTCACTTGTCATTTGTCCTTGATCAGATAAGTGTAGCCGAAGCTATCATTTATCACTTTCACTTGTTCTTGATCAGATAAGTGTAGCCGAAGCTATCATTTATCACTTTCACTTGTTCTTGATCAGATAAGTGTAGCCGAAGCTATCACTTATCACTTGTTGCCATGGTCCAACCATGGTCTTTTTCGTCAATTCATCTTGTCAATGAACTAAAGTGCTCAAATTGATCATTTATTCAATTTTCATACTTTTACATTATTCACGATTTTATCATCAATACATATGAAATAACACATCATGATATTCATAAAATTAACAAATGATCACTAAAATTTAGCCATATAAACTCATAAGTTCGATTTTTATATTAAAACGATAATCATAATTTCATAATAAATGTTTCAAATAAAACATTATATCATTTTTAATTCAACATTTATCTATTATAATCAGGCATGTGATCAATTTATACACGAGTCATTCATATATTATTCCTCCTCCTCCTCTCCATCCACATCCTTATTATAAATAACATACTTGTAAATAACATTATCTATAATTTTTACTATTTACTTATATGAATATTCAAGCTGTCCATTTGTTTCATAGTCACTAAATCATTTTTATCTTGAGCTACAGAACTCCAAATTAAGATCTGATAATTTTTCCTAAAACTAGACTCATGTATCTTCTTACCATAAAATTTTCAGAATTTTTAGTTTAACCAATAAGTACAGTTTATTCTTTAAAGTCACTCCTATTTCGTTGTCTGACAGTTCTGACTCTTCTTCACTTAAAATTAATTATCTCCTCGTACACGATTCGAATGATGTTCTTATTTGTTTCTATTGAAAAAAGACTCATTCAGGATTCTAAACATATAAATTTAAGCCCTTAATTATTTTTCTCCAATTTTTTATGATTTTCTAAAGTAAAAACAGAGGAACCTGGAATCGTTCTAACCTTGTCTCACAAATTTTATTATATCTCATGATTTACAATTCCATTGCTTACATCATTTCTTCTATAAGAAAATAGACTCAATAATCTTTAATTTCATATTTTATTCATCCCTTAATTATATTTTTGCAATTTTTGGTGATTTTTCAAAGTTAGACTATTGCTACTGTCCAAAACAGTTTTAGTGCAAGATGTTGATTTCCATTTTGCCCCAAATTTCACAGTTCATACAATTCAGTCCTTGCTCAATTAACCCCTCAATTGAGATCATTTTTCTCAATTAATACTTTATCATATCATTTTAAACTACTTCATAGCCCTTGAAAATTATAATTTTAGTACTAGACCTCATTTCCAAACTCTTTCACAATTAGGTCCTAAAATCAATTTCCATCAATTGTACTTAATAAAATCATCATATATCAAAATTGAAACTTAAATTATATGTTTATTCATCATATACTTCCAGAACTTATCCATAAAAACTTTAAAAATTAGCCATGGAATAGAAAACTAATGAAAGAGTAAGTTGGACCCAATTGTAAAAGTCCAAAAACATAAAAATTTCAAGGAGAAAACAAGAATTAAACTTACATGAAGCTAGAGTATGAAAACCAGCTTGAACCCACCTCCATGGCTGTTTTTCAGCTGATGAATATGAAGAGAAATGAAGAGAATTCTAGATATTCCAATTTAGTCCCATTTTTATTTAGCTAATTTGGCAATTTTCCAATTTTGCCCTTATTTCACCCATTTCCTGATTTTTCTGAGCTATTGCCGCCCAAAATATCTCTTTTGGGATTATTTTTACTTTAGGTCCTTCCTCATTTGATAATTGAGCTATTTAATCCTTTTAGCAACTTTTACACATTTTCCAATTTAGTCCTTTTTATTTAATTAACCATCCAAACGTCAAAATTTTCTAATGAATTTTTAATACTACCTTATTGACACTTCATAAATATTCATAAAAATATTTATGGCTTGGTTTATAACCCTGAGATCTCGATGCCTCTTTTTCTCAATTTCTTGACCAAATAAATCTTTATAAAACACAATTTACTATTTCAAAAATCTTTTAAAAACTACATTTGGCTCGTAAATATTAAATAATATAATCTACGAGTTCATTTGTCGAATTTGATGGTCTTGAACCACTATTTTCGACATTGCTAAAATTCGGGCTATTACAAAACATACCAATATGACACTAGCCTATACATGCCATATACCATATATACAAAACTCTCAAAAGTACCAACAAGATGATCGATAGTGTGATGACGTTTCCTGATGATCCTCGAGTCTAAGCTAGCTTCGATAATCTATAAAACAGTGAAAAATAAATACAGTAAGCTTTAAAAGCTTAGTAAGCCATATACAAACAAAATCATCACATGAACATTTGCATATCAATTTAAATATGCTAAACATAGCTAATCACATTCAAATTCACAAACATTTCTCATTAAACATATATTCAATGTCTTCATCGAGTTCATCAAATATTTCCCCTTTTTCATACTCGTATGAATTTCGTACGTACCTGAGTCACTTAGTTCATTTACATATTCTTTCTCGACTTGACTTTACCCGTTGAACCATTCGAAATCATTAAGGATATTCAGATATCCCATAAGCTCGTACAACGCCATATCCCAAATATGGTCTTACATGTTATCACATATCGATGCTACTGTCCAAGACAGGGTCTTACACGAAATCGATTAATGATGCCAATGTCCCAGACATGGTCTTACACGTAATCTCAATACAATGCCAATGTCCCAGACATGGTCTTACATGTAATCACATCTCGATAACCTAATTTCATGACATCTATATCCTATACTATTCCTAAGATTCTTACGAGACTTTCGGATATCGTAACTCTGTCGATTCTTACTCGTAATTGCTCGTTCAACATTCATTGCAATTCAATCATAATAAAACATATATAATTTAATGTAAAGAAATTTATTTGCATATGAACTTACCTCGTAGTCGGAATAGAGGAACCGGATCGACTATTCAATAACTTTTGATTTCCCTCGATCTAAATCTGATTTCTTTCATTCTTGAGCTATATACATTCAAAATTAACTCTTTTATTCATCAACACATTCAATTTAGTCGACAAACACATATTTTGGTATTTTTTTACTTTAGCCCCTAAAGTTTCACATTTCTTATAATTTAGTCCCTATTTCACAAATACACAAAATTACATAATTTCTTTCAAATACATGCTACCCGAATTTTCCTAGTATATATATCAACTCATATTTATCATTTATTCACACATTTAACCACATATTTTGACATGTTCATAAATAAATCCCTATTTGACATTTTTGTCAAAAATCACTTAATAAAACTTGATAATCTATCAACAAATATTCATTTTTCATCATCAACTATCACAAATCTCATAGACTCGACAATGGAACTTCATAGAATCATCAACAAATTCAAAAATTAAGGTACAGGCTAGCTAAAAAACGAAGCAACGATCACAAAAACATCAAAATCATCGAAAACGGAACAAAAACGGACCTTCAATTGAGCTTCAACATGGTCGAACCCTAAAACATGAAAATAAATTCTTCTTTCTTCTATTTTTGGTTCAAAATGATGAGAATATAAGCTTTACATTATTTTTCTTTTATTTATTCTAACTTAACACTTAGTTTACCATTTTACCCTTGGTTAATAAACCATTTAATCATCAAATATAAGGCCATTTATGTCCATCTCCACTAAAAATGGTCTGATAACAACATAAGGACCTCACATTTAATCAACCATGGCAATTTAGCACTTTTAACTTATAGCATGCTACTTCTGTATTTTACGCGATTAGGTCCTTTTATCAAATTAAACTATTAAACAATAAAATTAGTTCACAAAATTTTCACACATATATAATCACATGTTGTAAACATCAAAAATAATATTAAAATAATTTTACGACCTCAGATTTGTGATTGTGAAACCACTGTTCCGATTTAGTTAAAATCGGGCTGTTTCAACTAGTGGTTCGACAAGTATCATTTCAGTAATTAAAGCCAATAAATTGCTTCAAAAGGGTTGTGCAGCATATTTAGCTTATGTTATTAATTCTGATTCAGTCGGAAGTCAGTGCAGCAAAATTAGAACTATATGTGAGTTTCTAGACGTCTTTCCTGAAGAATTACTGGGTTTGCCACCAGACAGAGAGGTTGAGTTTGCAATTGAATTCTATCCTGGTACAGCTCCAATATCTATACCTCCATACCGAATGTCGCCCACTGAATTGAAAGAGTTGGAAGTGTTACTTATTGGATGGTGTTACCGCTAGAGTTTGACTGAATTCATAAAGTTTTCTTGTGATTATGATATGATGGTATTAATCAGATACATTATCAATTATTCCTCCGACGGATATTGAAATTCAGCTTAACATGAGTTATAGTGAAGAATTGATTAGAATTCTGGCATGTGATGTGAAAGAACTAAGAAATAAAAAGGTAGCTTTAATAAAAGTTTTCTGACAATGATATGATATAGAGAAAGCTACCTATTTACTGCTATAATTTTCGAGGACGAAAATTTTTAAGGGGGGAGAGTTGTAGCAGCCCAATTTTCAGTGATGTCAAAAAAAGTGGTTCGAGACCATTAAAATCTGACAAGTGAGCTTATAAATTATTATTTAATATTTATGAGTCAATCGTTAATTTAGGAAGGCTATAAATTAGTGATTTGTGCTTTAAAAATATTTATCAAATTAATTAGTTTTGAAACCGAGGTATCAAGACCTCAATTTCATAAATCGAGCCGTAAATATTTTTATAAATATTTACGGAGTGTCATTGAGTTAATATTAAAGTTTCGTTAGGAAGATAGTTAATTAATTAAAAATGATCAAATTAAAAAAATTGCATTCCTGAGACTCAGTTCTTATAAATCGGATTCGTAAATATTTATTAAAAATATTTACGAAGCAAGTTGTGTAGTTAATTAGGTTTCGGTTAAGTGAATTAGCTTAAATTAAGGTTAATTAGGTATAAGGATTGAATTGAATAAAGTGTGAAAGCTTAATTATATATTAGAGAAAAGTTGAACGACTAAATTAGTAAATAAACCATATGCGACAAATGTATGGTAAATTATAATTCCATGTGTATGTATAATGTACATATATTTATTTATATTAAATACATTCTTAATGTTTAAGTATATATAAAATATTATTATATTATATTATATTATATTATATTATATTATGTTATATTATATTAATTCAATAAAGGAAATAAATAAATAAATCAAATTATGACAATTGTGTGATAATAATAATATATATCTGTAATAAATATATATGTACATTTGTAATACATATATATATTTACTTATTAATTAAGAAATAATAATATTATATTAATATAATAAATAAAAGGTAAATAAAAAAGAAACAAAGAAACAGAATAGCAAAAAACGAAAACAGGGGAAAGGAAGGAGAAAAAAAAATGGAAATTAGGGTTTAAAAGGTTCTAAATTTAAGTGGTAAGTTAATTTAATCTCTTTTTTTTGTAATTTTTAAGTTTTTAGAATTCTAAAATAAAATACTGCTTGATTTATGTTAAAATTTTGAAAGATAGTTGATTTTTAGATGTAGTTTATGTTGAATTAATTGAAGAATTAGGGATTAAATTGATAGAGTTTTAAGTTAGAATTGAGAAAATGATTTATACAATATTATTCAAAAGCTAATTTTAGTTAGGGATTAAATTAGAATTTATTCAAAAGTTACTCACAACACAATTCACATCAATTATTTTAATTTCTATGCAACTTTTAATTTATACAATATTATTATTTCTTAATTAATAAGTAAAGATATATATGATTTGTAAGCAACTTTTGAATAAATTCTAATTTAATCCCTAACCAAAATTAACTTAATTTTTTTTTACAATTTTATTCTCTATTTTTCATTCAAATATCACTTAAAACCAATTTCAACTCTCTAATTTCACCATAAATTCCTAATTTTGAATTTCTTTCAATTTAGTCCCTACTACATAAAACTTATGATTTGTTTTATAATTCAATCGTTTTCTCAATTCTAACTTGAAATTCTATCAATTTAACCCCTAATTATTCAATTAATTCAACATAAACTACATCTAAAATTCAACTGTCTTTCAAAATTTCAACATAAATCAAGTAGTATTTTATTTTAAGATTCCAAAAACTCAAAAATTACAAAAAAAGGATTAAATTGACTTATCACTTGAATTTGAAACTTTTAAAACCTTAATTTCCCTTTTTCTTTTCTTTCTTTCTTTTTCTCCTTTCTTTCCCCTATTTTCATTCTGTTTCTTTGTTTCTTTTTGTTTCTTTTTTATTTACCTTTTCTTTAATATATTAATACAATATTATTATTTCTTAATTAATAAGTAAATATATATGTATTACAAATATACATATGTATTTATTACACATATATATTTTATTACCACACAATTGTCATAATTTGATTTATTTATTTATTTATTTACTTTCTTTAATTAATATAATATAATATAATATAATAATATTTTATATATACTTAAACATTAAGAATGTATTTAATATAAATAAATATATGTACATTAAACATACACATGGAATTATAATTTATCATACATTTTTCACTTATAGTTTATTTACTAATTTAGTCCTTCAACTTTTCTCTAATATATAATTAAGCTTTCACACTTTATTCAATTTAATCCTTATATCTAATTAATCTTAATTTAAGCTAATTCACTTAACCGAAACCTAATTAACTACAAAACTAGCTTCATAAATATTTTTAATAAATATTTACGAATCCGATTTACAAGAACTAAGTCTCAGGAATGCAATTTTTTTTTAAATTTGATCATTTTTAATTAATTAACTATCAAAACGTTAAAATTTCCTAACGAAACTTTAATAGTAACTCAATGACACTCCGTAAATATTTATAAAAATATTTACAGCTCAGTTTATGAAATCGTGGTCTCGATACCTCGATTTCAAATCTAGTTAATTTGATAAATATGTCTAAAGCACAAATCACTAATTCATAAGCCTTCCTAAATTCACAATTGACTCATAAATATTAAATAATAATTTATAAGCTCACTTGTCAGATTTTAGTGGTCTCGAACCACTTTTTCTAACATCACTGAAAATTGGGCTATTATAATCATTTTGCCCCTATACTTTTCATAAATGACGATTTCGTCCTTAGGCTCGAAAATAAAATTCATGCAATTTAATCATTATTCCAAGTCTAATCGATTTTTACATATAATATTTACAGCACATATATTTCATAAAAATAAAAAAAATCATGAATTTTACATCTTTACAATTTAGTCTCTAAATCACAATTTCATGAGAATTCACTTTACAAAAGTTGTTTATCGATAACTTTTCATTTTCTACCATAAATTTCAAATTTTCAGCATATTCATCCATGAAAAAATTTCGATACTTTGATATCTTTACAAATTAATCTCCAAAATAGATAGATTAAACCATTTTGATCTCGAAAATATAAAAATTACTAAAAACAGGACAAGAATACTTACCCAATTAAGCCAAGAAAGCTTGCTTTCTCTTTCCTAGGGTTTCCATAGAAATTTTGGGGAAGATGATGAAAATACTATGATATTGTCTATTTAATTTAATTATCATCTTTTAATTTTTTTTACTTTCCAATTTAGTCCTTTTTTTTCTAATTTTCCATGGATGATTCATCAAAAATATCTACTAACTTCATCTAATGGTCTAATTGCTATATAAGGACCTTAAATTTTGAATTTCATAGCTATTTAATCTATCTAGCTACTAGAATCCAACTTTTGCATTTTATGCAATTTGGTCCTTTCTATAATTTATCATGAAATTGGTAAAATTTTCTTTCTAACTTGGATTTGTGGTCCCGAAACCACTGTTATGATTTCACTGAAAACGGGCTGTTACACTTTCTCTCTTCGGTTCATCCATGCCTAGCTTCCAATCAAGTTTGCTTGGGAATATCTTAGAAGGTTTAGATCAAATTTATCGTTTGTTTAATTTTAATCATCAGAAAATAAAAGAAAAGGAAAGGAATAATCTACATGATTTTGTAAAATTTTGGAAACGAAATTTTTTTGTTTTGGATATAAAGAATTTAATTTATGTTTAATTTTGATTAAGGATATGGTTTTTTATATTGATTAATTAGATCCAATTTTAGTTTCAAAATTAGGTTATATTCAAACAGAGATTTGATTAAGAAAGATTGAGATTTGGTTTTGAGTGAAATTTAATTTAGGAATCATGTGAAAAAAAATAAGGACTTGGTTTATTTGGTGAGCAAAGAATACGTTTTTGTAGTGACGAATATGGGAAGGGAGAAAAATGGAGAAAACAAAGGGGTAAGAGAAAAAGAAAAGAAAAAAAGAAAAAAATTTAAATAGTTCAAAATAATAAAAGTATAGGAACTGATTTTAACAAATGGATAACATAGAAAAATTATGTTAAAAGAAATGATGAAGGGAGGAAAATAGAGGGAGAATGAGATGAGAATGGAAAGTAAAGAAAAAAAATGGGGAAAGTTCAAAAAACATAAAATAAAAAAATTAAATTGCTCAACACACAAAAAAATATAGGGATCAATTGTATAATTTAACCTAAAATTTTTGTTTGAATGATGATTTAGCGTGCCACGTCAGCTTACCATTACACCGTTAACGACAATTAACACTTAGTGACTAAAATGTTACAACACGATAAAGTAAGTGACTAGAACATAACATTTCAAACATAAGTGACTAAAATGTAACATGAGACAAACAAAAATAACTATTTTGATAGTTTACCCTTAAGAAAATCATGAGAATTCAAATATAATAATATTTCTAATTAACTTTTATCATGCAATGAAGTTTTGGCTTGATGGTAAATTTAAGGCCTTGGGAACTTTGAGGTCCTAAATTTAAATTTCTCTTCTAAATTTATTTTGGGAGTCCCACATTATGTAAATATTGATAGTCTCGTACATGCATGCATCATTCACGTAGGCATTTAGTTGAGTTTTAGTTATCTTTGCTATAACTAAATACTAAGTGGTTATAGGTTGTTATGATTGGTTGCTGGAAGTTGACTTGGTCAAATCAAGAAGCCAAGATGATTTGTGATAGGTTATAAATACTCTCTCTTCCTATGACTAAAGAACAATTTTTTAGAATAGAATAAATAAAACCATACAATATTTTTTATTCATATTACCTTTTTACTATCTTTTTTCTTCTGTTTTCCTTTTATATTCAAACTTTCTTCTTTGTCAAACTTTGTACTAGATTGTATTATGGTATCAGAGCTTTAAGTTTTACAACGTTAGTCTCGATTCATGATTTTTTCGTTCAAAGGTTTTCAAGCTATTTTTTCATGAAGATTCTAAATCATTCCATTGCAAATTTTAAAAATCAACGTGCTGAACTCTAATCATCAAAGTCATTCTCCAAAAAATCTATAATTCTTAACTTAGATTAAACAAATTACCTTTTGGCTTCAACAAGTGTTCTTTACGCAAGTCATTCTTTTTAAAAGTATATTGAGAATGCTTGCACTTTTCAAAGCTCATTGTTGCTAAAATTGGAAATAAGGTGGAGAATCCTGAATATCTTACTTTTAAACAAAAAGATAGTGCTTTAGCTTTGTGGTTACTTGTATCGATTAGCTCAAGTATATTGCTTGTACTTGTTAGATGCACATCTTCATATGAGATTTGGCAAAAACTTTAATAAATATTTTCTACCTCATCCATTACATGAGTTATGCATCTTCATTGTATGATTAGAAAAGTCTGAGAAACCAAGGTCAATCCATGCTTGAATATCTTGTTGAAGTACAGACCATTTATGATAATATTGCAAGTTCTGGTCATCCCCATTTTAGACACCGTGTATTATTTAACTGTCATTATTGGATTACCTAGTGACTATGAGTTTGGTTGTGGTGGTTATAACCTCCGGTATGCAACCATATAGCTTACAAGGAGTGAACAATGTTTTGATTGAATTTGAAGCTAGGCAAAAGATACTATTTTGCAACAAAGAGAAAAATATACAAGAGTGCAATGTTTACGTTTAGTTTATACTTTTGAAAGTTATGTTGCAATGATTAATGATTTAAGTTCGTTTTGATTTTTTATTTTAATTTCATTTTAACGTTTTATTTTTAAAAAAATTCATTTTAAATCAAGTCATATAGTATTTAACGTGTCATTTAATGATTAAATTTGATTTATATAACCTTGAAACATTTTGAAATTTGAAAAGCAATTTAAAATGAGAGTCAGAATTTAAGGACAACTCATTTAATTATCTCTTATGAAATATAATTTGAATTAGAAAAGCATTAATCAATTTAATTGATCACCAATATTATATTGTTTCAATTAAGTCAATTAAAATTTATATGATTAGATTAATAAATTAAGTTAATTTGAAGTTGACCAGTAACCGAACTGCTAGAGAAAACCAATTGTTCTCTCCTAATCATTTTTACTATACTTAAAATTTTTTAATAAAATGACATCACAAATTAACCGCACACAACTAATCATTTCTACTAACTTCTTGAAACCTATAACAACCCGTTAACTGTTTCCAAACTTACTCAAAGGACTCAATAATTACATTAGTATAGTTGCTAAAAAGACTGTGATAGTAGCGCTGACATTGGAATCCCATAAAAAAGCCAATCTCCCATTACGATCAATTTTATCTACATAAAAGCAATTATCAGACTGAAGAGCAATACGAATTTCTATTCTTTTTTCTTTTCTTTTTTTTTTGTAATGAACTAAAGTTTCTATAAGAAAAACAAACTTGAGCTTATTAGAATTTATCACCTCCTTTAGAGATAAAACTGTACTCCGGTTGCCCAAACCTCGACAGTTCCAAGATAAACAATTCATGGCTCTTGGCAGGTCCCTTTTAAGAGACTGGCTTATAACGAATGAGTAGAGACAGAAGAGGGAGATAGATAGGCAATTTCTTCAAACCCGCCCACCTTGCTATAATAACCTGTGATTGAGGAAAAGAAGACTAGTTAACCTAAACTCTAGAGTGAGTCTCTATTGCACCGACGATCCCCTCATCTACCGACAAAACTCAGTTGTAATTTCTTCGGGCCACTCCCTAACAACCACCCCATCCCACATATCCAAAAATTTACGACAACTTGTTTCACTATGGCCTATTCGACAACAGAGATGGCAAACCAATTCATAGCTGAAAGAAATCGTCAAAACATTGTCCACTTGTCTTTGAATCTTTTTCTTTCTCATCAATGGTTCTCTTATGTCAAGCAGGACGTGAATATCCATTAAACTATTAAACACATTCCGTTTGTTACTTGTGTCATAATTTAGAGAAGTTCCTATAAGACCTCCTAAGCTTTTTGCAAGATTAATAGATGCTAACCTTGGGGGCAAGTCATGAACTTGGAACCAAAAATTGACAAATGAAAACTCAATATTTTCAAGATTCTCACCCTTAGCTAACTGATAGATAAGTAATAGGCAATTATTAAACAATCATGGACCTCTTGAAATCATTTTTTTTAAGATCTACAAGATGATAGAACTTAATAAGATAAAGGTCCCCAAACCAATAGGTTAGATAATAGAGTACGCCTATCGTAGCAAAATTAGTGAACTGTTCCCCAAAACTTTGCCAAAAAAAAAAAAGAAAGATCATAGTTGATATCATCCTCCAATACATTTTCCACATTAATCACCAGTTTGGCTTCTTCTTTTTCCTTCAAGGGAAGGATCTGAAAGTCGGACTCCATAACAAACAAAACAATGAAACAACATAATAAGATAAAAGCAAACAATGAGAAGAAATTGACAAAGCAATACTAAACATGCACAAAGGCATGCTCCCGAAAAGAAGAAAATCAATTAGAACAAAATTAACAAAGCAATCCCAAACATGCACAAAAGGCATGACTTGCTCGCGAAAAAAGAGGAGGAGAAAAACTAGGGCTAGGCTTTAAAATCACATATAAATTTTTTATTTTTATTTTTCATAAGGGTGGATATAAAACAATCTAATAAGGAATGAAGTTTTTATCTGAGGTCCAAATTTAGCCCTATAATTTCCAAAAGTTCACCAATAAACATTTATAGTTCACGGAAACAATAGGGGTAATTAAGTCATTTTGAAGGATTACTATATATACTCGAGGCAGCCATTGCTTGTAAAGTTGGTGGTCGCCGTTCACTTCAACGATGAACTCAACACTCAGTTTAAACCGACCGGTTCGAAATTATACTCTCGGCAGCTTTAAAAACCCTAAATTGATCGAAGCTAGGCCTTCTAGACATCAGTTATGTTCTCATTTGATCGACTTTTCAAAGCTTAAATGGTTCGGAAATGTAAATTCGAGGACCGGTTCGAGTGTTCAGCAGCAGCTACGAGATTACTCGGGTGAATCGAGAAGAATTACGTCTCGTCGAATTAGGGTTTCGTCCAACGATGCTCAGTTCGGTTCGTTTCCTAACAAAGGCGGGACTGAGTCATCGAGTTTTGCCGAGTTTATCACATCCGAGCGTGTTAAAGTGGTGGCGATGCTGGCTTTATCTCTGGCGCTTTGTAATGCGGATAGAGTCGTGATGTCAGTGGCGATTGTGCCGTTGTCACTTGCTCATGGGTGGAGCCGGTCGTTTTCCGGTATTGTTCAGGTCGGGTTGTTTTGCTCCTCGTGATTTTCAGTAATTCGACTTTGAAGAAAAAGAAGTTGTTTTTTATTGGAATTTAGTTGAATTTTGCGGAAAATGTAATTTTTGGAGCACAAAATGCATAATTTTGTATGCTTTTCTCTTCAATCATTTATGTTTTAGTTTTGAAGACTTTGTAGGAAACAAAGTGAATGTAGCAAAGGTAACGACCAAAGAGAGCCATAACTGCAGACGTGTTTGTTAGTTTAATTTCTCTAATTGGTAGAACAACTAAGCTCCTTGTCATTTGGGTTTTATGTGTGATCAATCTCGGGTGGATGATTTTTTTAGAATAATGGTTTAAAATTAACTGCCTGATTTCACTCGCTTATTTAAAATTTGTTGCAGTCATCCTTTCTGTGGGGTTACTTAATTTCACCAATAGCAGGAGGGACATTAGTGGACTATTATGGTGGTAAGGCTGTAATGGCATGTGGTGTGACATTGTGGTCATTAGCTACATTTCTTACACCCTGGGCTGCTGAAAACTCTTTATTGGCATTACTTTTTGCAAGAGCTATGCTTGGTGTTGCAGAAGGTGTAGCTCTTCCTTGCATGAACAATATGATAGCAAGGTATTGGTGTATCTGGTTTTATTTACTGTTTGATGCTGATCACCTTAAATTGATGATTTAAATCATATGCCTTCAAGCAAGTTCATCTTTGTAGTAACAGTATGCGAGCCCAATTGTTGAAGCATTGTGCAAACTTTTTCTTTTAGATGGTTTCCATCAACAGAACGTGCAAGGGCTGTTGCAATGGCAATGGCTGGGTTTCAGCTTGGAAATGCAATAGGACTCACTTTGTCCCCAATTCTCATGTCCCAAGGTGGTATATTCGGACCATTTGTGATATTCGGACTGTGTGGATTTCTTTGGGTTTTAGTATGGCTATCTGCAACCTCAAGTACCCCCGATCGAAGTCCCCAGATCTCAAAATATGAGTTGGATTACATAATGAACAAGAGACAGAAATCCCATGCAGTGGAAAGCAAGCCTAAGACCAAAATGATCCCTCCATTCAGAAGATTGCTTTCTAAAATGCCAACATGGTCCCTAATTGTTGCAAATGCCATGCATAGCTGGGTAATGCATATTCCTTTCCCTGTAGCTTATTACATGATAATTTGGTAAATTCAAAATGTGCTTATGCAGCTTGTGAGTACTCTCCGAATATCTTCTGTATGCTTCTTTCCAAGTAGAAGCAAGACGCTGTTGTCTTGCCTTTTTAGAATTTAATAGTTTTTGGTCTTCTTTTTTTCAGCCAATGCACACCTTTTAAGAATTTCAACGCATCATACGTTAATTGACAAGGAAAAGTAATTCAACAATGGGAAATTCTCATTGCAGTATCTATTTCCAGTCAGTTTTGCATCTCTCCTAAAACACTAACCTCTTTAAATATCATCCAGGGCTTCTTTGTTATTCTCTCATGGATGCCTATCTACTTTAACTCGGTAAGGGGAAAGAACTTAACTACGAGCTGTTCATTCTGTGATGTGTGCAAGAATATAATCTTGTTTTAAGTTGCAAATAAGGAACATTTTGGCAATAGGTCCATCATGTTGATCTCAGACAAGCAGCATGGTTTAGTGCTGTTCCATGGTGCATGATGGCGCTAACAGGATACTTAGCTGGTTTATGGTCAGACACATTGATAAGGAATGGTACCAGTATCACTTTGACTCGCAAGATCATGCAGGTAAGGTTCAAAGAAAATGACGCTGTTGGCTTTAAAAATTGTGTGTCTCATAATATGTTTCATTGTGTTTTTTGATCATTTTCGTTTGGTTGTCATTTGCTTGTCTTCATTTGGTTCTGACTTCTTTTCTGCTCCTTAAGCATCCAATCTGTTTCTTATCTGCAGTCCATTGGTTTTGTTGGTCCTGCGGTTGCTCTTGTTGGCTTAACTGCAGCAAAAACTCCTTCAACTGCATCTGCTTGGCTCAGTCTAGCTGTTGGACTTAAAGCATTCAGTCATTGTGGTTTCCTTGTCAACCTTCAGGTCAGATTGCTGAGTAATCTTGAAATGTTAAATAATATGATTGAATGTCTTTTTCTCCCCTTTTCTCACTTTCTCTTTTGTTTCCGTTACCAGGAGATTGCTCCACATTATTCTGGTGTTTTACACGGTATGAAATTTTGCTTACATCAAATGTAAATTTTTTTTTTTAATTTCTTTCTTCAATCGAAAAGATGGATAGCAAACTTCGTTAAGCAATAGACTTCATGGTACAATGAAAAATGGTCTGCATTAAATTTTCCACCAAAAGAGTAGTCTTTTGTTATTACTGCTTTCAACAATTGCGCTCTTAATATAGATGTTGATTCCTCTATGTGTTTTTTTTTCATTGCCTGGTATTTGTGTGTGTGTGTGTGTGCATTGCTTGTCTTGATAGACAAGAAAGTAAATTGTAGAGCACTTCAAACAATTATCTTGGTACATGAGACTTCCAGTACTATTTCTGAACAAATGGACCAGAGCATGACAATTAATTCTATTGAGTAAAAGCAAATATATTAGGAGCATATTGCTTTTCCTGATTCTAGTTAAAAAATAGAGAGGTTTCCCTTTTTTTTCTTTTTTCTCGTTTTCGGGAAAGGTTTGGTGGAAGGAAAAAGATACAATTCGACTATGCTTAACTAACCATCCCTTTATTTCTGCCCTTAGGATTGTCAAATACTGCCGGAACATTCGCTGCTATTTTTGGAACGGTTGGAGCTGGTTTCTTTGTGGAGCTGGTGGGATCATTCCAAGGATTTTTGTTGCTTACATCGCTCTTATACTTCCTTGCTGCTCTATTCTACATTAAATTTTCCACTGGAGAGAGAGTCAACTTTGATGAATCTGGTCAGTATCATAGCCACCATATAAATACTTAAGTCTCTACCAGGCTTCAGATATGAATGAATGGTAATTTGTAATAACAGGGTGCTCAAACTCAAGGTATAAATACTTATCTGACTATTAGAAGGCTATAAAGAGAAAGATTATCAGTGTGAATCAGTTTTATGACCACTATAAGATGTGTAATTATTAGCTGATGAGTTTCTTTGCTGACTTAACCCTGCACCATTGTTTTAATTTTCTAATCGGTTGCATGCATTATTCGTGATCAGCAGATTCATGAACAAGTTTTTAGACTCGTGGTACTAAACCTTAGTTGTTGAGGATGCGTGTGGAGCGTGAAGTGTGAAGTCATCTAGGGCAAGAAGAGAAGGGTGAGCAGTAAATCTTGTAAAAAAATAATAATAATAATGGTGCTGTTAGTTTCTTGTATAAAGCCAGAGAAATGTGTAGTACATATTTTTTACTAACCGAGTGTGCATCAAAATCTGATTATCTGAAAGATAAAATCTAGAAAGTTATAAATGCTGAAAGCTGTCATCAATCTCTCCACCTTGCTTTCGGTGATTGATTTGTAGGCTCTGCACAATGAGTTGCTGCAGATGAGCGCCATCAATGGAATAGATGTAATATATACACTCAAATTTGTTAGTAGTATGATATATGGAATATATAAGTTTAAATTATAAACAAAATTTATAATTGCTCGAATGTAAAGTATTATTATTTTGACATGTTATTATTAGCCTAAAGATGGCATATATGTCGTTTTTTTTTATTTAATTGACTTTTTAGGGTTTTTTTTAATTAGAGAAATAGGTCGTTTTTGGAGATACGTTTTCACACTTTCTCTCCTTGGATTTTTTTTAAGGTTTAAGTTTAGGGTTTTAGGATGAAACCGCGAAAGCTTATAGGTAGATTTGAGGGGTCGGGGATGCGATAACTCGTCTCAAAACATATACATTTCATATGTTTGGCCAAGATAGGACCATTACCTCAAAAATTCATCCTATGGAAGTCAAGTTTCAGGGTGACAATGTTTAATACATTCACAGGTCGAAGCCTAAGTGGAGGTCTCAGTCGGCGATCGTGATACGGTCACGGGTTCGAGTATAATTGGGAGCCAGTTGACAGTTGTTATGCAGTCACAAGTTTAAGCTTTTTAGATACCTATAGTCTTTATGTTTTTTGGTTTAATCAACGTAATTGTTCTCTCTATTTTTAGGCATTCAGTGTTTTTAACCTTTCATTCTTATCCGAACGCTAATATCGAGGTGGACACAAGACGGCTCTTAAGAGAATAGTGGATATTTCGGCGGAAGTAGAGGTTAAACTCAGGTCAGTGCGGCAACGGTTGTAATTATTAGTGGGTTGTTTAATAACAGCAATTGTTGTTGGCCAAAAAAAGCATCACTTTTACTCCACCAAAATAGTCGCTCCCCGCCTAAGAGTCCTCTTAAGTTCATGGTGGTGTCAACCTTCGGATAAGAAGGAAAGTTAAAGATATTGGTTGCGTGGAAATTTAAAAAAAAATTACGCCGATTATTGCGGGAAGCCTCACAGTTTTTCCCTATGATTATGCTTGCGTAACGACTGTCAACTAGCTCTTTTGTTACACTCTGATCCATGATTACATAACGATCGTCGATTGAAACCTCTACGTAGACTTCACCCGTAACCATAAAAAAACAAAATAACCCTAGAACCCAACATCCAAGGGATAGGTTTTAGAAGTAATGATCTCATCTCGACAGGATATATGAAATGTGTTCATCTCGAAGCTATATCGTATCACCAACCACTTAAGAATACCTCGAACTAGAAATTTTATTAGCGACGAAAATTTTTAACATTGAAGCGGAGAAGAAAACAAAAAGAGAAATATTGTAAAGTGTAGGGATGAAGGTTGGGAAAGATAATGTTTTAGGGATGATGGAGTATGGAAGGAGAGCCCTCTTTTATAAACACGGAGAAATGTGAGATTGCAAAGGAAAAAATCTTCATGGTCAAAAATGCGTTGCAGGACCAACATTTTCATTGAATATATTTAAAACATGTGTCAAATTTGTAAAAAAGTACTCAGAATCAGGTTTTTTTTTTGTAAACTTTATGAATATGTTTGTGAAAACTCGTCCAATTGGGCGAGTTTCCTTGCAGACATGGCAAGAAAGCACGTCTAGCTAGGTGTGCTTTCCTGTCATGTCACCAAAGAAGCTCACCTAGCTGGATAAGTTTTCACTAACATTTTTATAAAGTGCAAAAAAAGTACTTGACCTCGGGAATCCTGAGTAAATCTTAAGCACATTTTGAAGTATTGAATATCTTCTGAAGCACGTGTCTGATGAAATTATTTGATCTGTGAAACAGCTTTTCAAGCACCGAAAAGCATTTCATTATCATTATTTAACAAAAGTACGTCCTCAGAAACGGATTTTGAAGCATGCATTTACGTCCTGAGAAACGGATTTTGAAGCATGCATTCCCTCTCTCCTTGTTCTATTTTGCTATTAAAATACTAAAATATTCAGAACTTAGGCATGCAGCAAATTCATATTAAACATCGAAGAGTTGAGTTACGAGAGTTGTATGCATTTCTTTAGATAACTCGTCTAAAGATTTTCTAAATATCCAATTCATTTTAAATTGAAATGAGTTGATGAGTGAAATTTGTCGTTTACTACGACGATCAAATCTGTAATACAAAAGCCGAGGTCATATTTGTAAGAGCTATATCAGTGGAATTGGCTTTCAAACGTACCATTCAATTACGTGAGCTTCGAACTAAAATCAGGAAAAAGTCGAGGGTTCAAGCTAATGAAAAATTTTGAGCTTGCAATGTGGATATCTGAAATCGGTTGACCCTTTTAAGTATTAGTTATTTGATGTGGAAGGCGAGTTTGAGTTGGAGATGGTCATATTATCGCACTGCTCAAACGGAAATGTTGTAATGGAGTTATATGTCAAGTTTTCCAAGGCTGATGGAGCTGGTCAATCTTCAGTCACCATTGTGACTAATGTTGGAACCGAAGCTAAAGTAAAAAGTCTTAAATGGTTGTGCAGTGAGTTCACTGCTTTGTTACAAAGCTGCTATTATGATATCCTTGAAACATCAATGGGTAGACATTCTTCTATTTTCGGCACCGATTTAAACTTCGGCAGCCACTACTAATCGAGGTATATGTAACCTGAACTTCAACACTTGGGCATGACATCAGTTAGTACGTTCAATTTCAACTTCAAATAATCAATGTCTTGGGGAAGAAGCACTTATATATGAGGGCCATCAACCTAATACCAGTTCGCAATCTGGTGCAGATTTTTTCGGGCACATGGGGTATAGAAGAATCAATGACTTACTCCTTACGATTAGGTCCGGTGAGGGTATATCAAACCCTTTAGTTGAAGATAACAATGAAAGCGTAGATGAAGAAGAAGAGGCAGCGAATGCAGTTGATGGATCAAAGTCAGACCCCAATCCAATTCGGCAGTCCAGTCTGGATGGTTTAAAAGTAGTACTTTTTTTTAAACAAGAGCAGGTTCAAATTAAGTCAGAACCACAAGCAGGTTCAAATTAAGTCAGAACCTTGTGGTTCTGACAATAACGGTTTAGATAATGATCGAGATCTAAGATCCACATTCAGGGCATATAAACTTCTACCCCACATGACCAATATCGACCTCTCTGTTGATAGTGGTTTAGAGTTTTAGAAGCTACTGCACAGAACACTTGATAATGCAAGTTCATTGTCAGATATCCAAGTGTTGGAAGTTGGCATTGAATACCCCAACAAAAATGTTTTTCTTGCTGCATTAAAGCGATACAACTTTAAAAACAGCGTAAACTATCATGCCACAAAATTTCGTTCGAAGAAATTCGATAAAAAAGTGCGCAATGCACGATAAGAGGTGCAAATGAAAAATCATGGCATATTTTCAAAAGAAGACGAGCTTGTGGATGATTAAAAAGTATTTCAGTTTACATACTTGTGTTACATCAGGTGCACGATGCAATCACTCGATTTTCTGACATAGTGTGACCTGACTGGGTCTTTATTTTTCCCAATAATGTAACTTTAACTCGCAATTTGCAGTTGTAAGTCAAGATCTTCTAAGGCTAAACTCCAACATGATATCTGACATTATTCTACTTATACTGAAGGCGAGTCTCAAGATTCTCGTCTCGATGTTGATTGCCAACATCTGTAGCCAGCATGATTACACGTCATCTTACTATAAAGCATGGGTCGCAAAAAAAAAGACTATAGATAAGTTGCATTACGAATGGGAAAGGTCTTACAACGATTTATGGCAATGGTGTCAAGTACTGGATCGATACGTAGCATGTTTCATAACCAATCTGGAAAAGAGTAATCCACTGAATCTTTTAGACTTTCGATCAATGTAAGGAAGCTTTCTGACATTACAAGCCTTTGGTGCTATTGATTGTATCTGGCTGTATAGGAGGTATAAACATCGGTTGTTCATATTTGTTGTCTAGGATAATAATGAAAAAATTATGTCGATAGCGTTTGCAATAACTCCGAGAGAAAAGTTAATGATTGGGATTTCTTCTTAAGTCGATTGTGTTGTCATGTTTACCCCCAGCCCGACATATATGTCATATTCGATAGGGGACCAGGAATTTTGGTCGTTATTGAACATGGTAGCCTTTAGGATCGCACACACCATAAGTATTGTATATAACATGTCGGCTACAACTACCACTCAAAATGGCCTTCGAAAAGTGAGCAAGATCAAGTTTTGACATGGGTATGTAGTTGCCATTATTTCCACAATCATGCTATACCATATTCTATTCATTGTTTGCATTCATGGGTATACTTTTCTTAACAGGGTTCGAGTTTGTCCAACATCGTTTCTATGAAATGTTGGATTACTTGCTTGCCATCAACAATTATGGTGTAGCATACCTTGCCAATTACCCTTCAAGCAATAGACATAATCGTATGACAAGGGTCTACAATACGAGCACATGACAAACATAGTTGAATGCATCAATTTCGTACTGAAAAGGACATGCCATTTTCTAATAATCTTGGTTGTCAAAGAAACATACTTTTGTTTGGCTGTATTATTTCCAAAGCGGCAGGTGGCATATGCTGGAAAGATAACGAGCGGTCACGTTTGGTGCGAAAATGTCATGAAAGTAATTAGACAAAATACAACGAGAGTGAACACTATGTATGTAGTGTGTCACTCGTATCGAAAACTCTAATTTTAGGTCACGGAGTATGCTAGACCCAATTAGGGCATATCAGGGGCATCATATCGTATCGACTACCAGAAGGGACTTGCGATTATGGGAGGTTTCAGGCACTTTGATTCTCATGCGCATATGTAATTGTTGCATGTGCGAATGTACGAATTGAGTATACACCTTATATCAACAATGCGTACATACTAGAACGCATACACAATGTATGGAAACCTAAATTCCCATTCGTCCCAGATAATAGTGTGTGGATGCTAATGTCCAACACGTCGTTCGAGTTGGCCCCAAACATGAACTTGCATCGCATTCCGAGAGGTCGTCTGACTTTTACTTGGACACATACCAATATGGATGTTCAGGAGAGGGACAATCAATAGAGGTTATACGGGTACTATGGAAACTTAAGGCATACAAAGGCAACATGTTCTGTATTGAGGGGGTATATTGGGGCCTCAACATCGCTAACATTCTTTTTTTTTTCGACGATAGAAAATTGATTACAATGCTTCATTTTTTTTGGTAAAGAATTTGTTCTTTCTTTTTAACTTACATTTCAACTGTATTTATGTAATGTAAAATTTGCTATTTTAAGTGTATCTTCAAGTACCAATTATAATTTCTCGAGGAATTGAGCTTTTTCAATTTTTACAAATTAGTCTCTGTACCTTTATTAATCACTAGTTTGATAAGTGTGTCTATCCAAAGTTACTTATTTCATATTATATATTAAATATATAGAAATTTACGTATAACTTACATTAG
This sequence comes from Gossypium hirsutum, assembly GCF_007990345.1. Lineage (NCBI taxonomy): Eukaryota > Viridiplantae > Streptophyta > Magnoliopsida > Malvales > Malvaceae > Gossypium > Gossypium hirsutum. The sequence goes on along the minus strand of NC_053426.1, from coordinate 10,341,507 downwards.
AATGAGTTGCAATAGAAATATACAAAATGTTGTGTCTTTATTTATGTCATTTATACTTACATCACAATAGGTAAATAAAAAATACATCATCGGTGTCGTCGAGCCGAATGTGTGTTGTAGGGCAGTGACTGACAGGTGCGCGTAGGATTTCTACATACAACTAATGGTGTCAGCTCCTCTATTTGATCATGATAATTATCCCCATCTTCTTCGTCTTTATTTTCATTGTCGTTTTCATCATCTTCATCTCTACCTTCGGCTTCGTATCCATCGCCCTCCTCCGTGCTTGAGTGTGATGTCGTCTTAGCCTCCTATCATGTGTCCTCCACTCCACGAGAAGGTGGTTGTGTTTATGATCCACCTAGATAAAAAAATGACACAATGGGTGTTTGTGACACTATCAACGAATAGTCGTACGATGTTGCAAAACTCGAATACGTTGGTATTGACCTGAGCATCAATGGCGACATCGGTGATGATACTAGCATTGAGATTTGGCTCAACATTTACATCAACATGGGGGCGTAAAATACTAGGGACGAAAGTTCCCCGAAATATGTACCTATGATAAGGGTAAAAGCAAGGTGTTGTGATGGTGCATAATGTGGTGCTTGTGAAAAAAATGGGGTTAGTAAAATTAATATGAATAAGTGGAATGGAGTGAACTGATCGGGATGTGGCATAGATATTATTGGCGCTTGTTGTGTCAAATTCAGCGACAAACCCCTCGCAAAACCTTTTCCAGACCTACGATGTTAGGTCGCTCGTTATTGCCTCTTCTGATAAAGTTGCCTACTCCTCACCTCTACTGATAACAAATATGGCTTGCTAATGACTCTAAACCAGGGTATGTACTCCAAACTGGTCATTGTGTCTGATGAGAAAAAAGGTTTGCGAATGGGTAAGACTTTCATCCTACGGCCCTAAATGTCAATGTACTACTTGTGTTAATCTTGTCAATTCTTGTCGTTCTTCCTCCAAATATCTAGCTTGTGCAATGTTTCCATTTCTCGTGTGTTGGGAAATGTGGCCATATTGTAGTAAACATGTAACTATTTTCTATTTATTTGAACGATGAATAAATAAATAAAGTTAATTTCACATTTCACTATTATGTCTTTTGTATTTTCTGTCTTTTATATTTTGCATACATAACAAAATTGTGACAAGCAAGTATCAGCTCATTAATTATCTAAAGTTCAAAAACTAAAGATAAGTAGCATTGTAAAGAACATTTACATTGTGATAACGACAACTTAGTTCAGTAGATAATCTAAATGAGTCTGTAATGCCGTAAAAGAATCAAAGTAAGCATTTAATTCAAATACTGAGAAGGATTATTATGTCATCTACAATTTCAATTGGGGAGATGGCTAGTCTTGGCTAATGGAACAGTTGACTTCACGAGTAGAGACATAGATGTATTCATTGGTAGAATGATACATTGGATTGGACTCAAGATGAATTAATTCTAAATCCATTTGTGAATTAATTCACTTGTGACATTCATGGTGTGATTTACCTAAATCCTGAGTTAGTCATTGACTATGCGTATGCAACTCATGTGCTTTGATATAAGTGGAGGCTTATGCTCTAAAGATGATCGAGCTCATAGCCGGTATGTTAGGTACATAACTTGTGTATGGCATGGCTTTACTAGCAATTGTGGAATTCATAGCTCAATTAAAGAGTTAATGATATCTCTCATTGGCATTTTGCGTATTGATAAATATGGAACATGGTCACTGGTTGCTAATTCTCGAACAAGCAATTTATCATAGTCATTTGTTGACAGTGATCATATTAATCATTAAGAATACACAATGGTGACAATGAGATAAAATAGGATTGTATTGAGTGAACGGATTTAACTCAAAAGAATCAAAGATATCATATGAGGGTAACACATATGATGAGGTCGTTGTTCAAAGCAATTGGATGAATTACTTCCGTGAAGAGTATAAAATAAGGAGTTTTCAATCATGGTATTTCTTGTGGACTGAATCAATGATTAAATAATTGCGAATTATTGAAATGATACTTTTGGACATAATTGCAATCACTAGTGCCTAATTGTATGTCTGATTGGTCCCTCCACTAGCTCAACAAAAGCTCGATCAGACTACATTTGAATCAGAAGAAAATTCTACGTTTTTGGAAATAATTTAATTTGAGTCGATTTATTCGATGTGGAATTAAATTAGGTGGTTGTAAGAATTGTTCAACTAGAGAATTTAATTAAAGAATTTTCTTGAAAATTTATTTTAGAAAAATTAATTTTGATTAAGTAAAATTGAATTAATCAAATCAATTAAAATTAGTATGATATTTTTAGAAGTTAATTTTCAAGTCAAACATTGGCCTAATTGGTAATTGAACTTAAAAATTAGACTTGAGATCGTAAATAGGGCTCAGGAGCCCAAAATCGAACCAAGACCCAAAAAATTGGTTAAATTGAACTCGATATGTGAAACCGAGCTGATGGTCCAACCGGTGGCTAGACCGAAACGGTTGGGTCGTCATTGACCTAGATCGAATCCGCTCGAGATACCGTAAGGGTGTCACACATGCACCACTAGACACAACGGTGCTGGTGGCAGCAACGACAACATCTCAGTGGCCGACAACGATTGATTATTAGTGGTTGAGTAATGAAAGAGTTACTCTTACTTGGACCAAAGAATTTGATTTCAAATTAACTATTTTAAAAATAATATTATTTTAATAATTTAATATTTAATTTAATTTAATATTTATCTTGATAAATATTATATTAATTTAATATTAAAGTAATTAAATTTAATCATAGTTAAAAATCTTAACTTTCAAGTAAAATGTTTAGTTTAAAACAATTCATCTTTTACTTTTACAATTTCTCCCGTTAAATCAAGAAGGAACTTTGATTTCTTTGTTCTTTCCCCTAAATTCGAATAAAACCAAAATTTCTAGTCAACTTAGCATGTGCTTATTATTTAAAAATTTATACACATAATAATTTTTATATAATTGACTTCTACTCAATACTACCTCATAGCTACATTTCCTTTTTTCAATAAATAAATATATTTTGCAGGAAATATTATTTTACTAATTTATTCGTAAACTTCAAAAATTCATAGAAAAAAATAAATTTGTATGCTAATAATGTTTAAAATTATTTGAATTAAGTAATCATACATTTCATCAAATCAAAAAAAGTTAAATTCCCACATCCAAAGTCCAAACAGGCAACTCAAAAATGAGCGACAGTTAACAAAGTCGAGCAAATTTGTAGTCATATTTAATTAAACCACTACTTAAGTTCACAAACCAATTATTTATAAGGTTCTATTGAAACTACAAGGACAACATCATTCATCAAAATATACATCAACTAAAGCACTACCCTTCACGATGAAGAATCAGACCTGGGCGTCGCTGATCTTGAAAACGATCTGGATGACGGGCTTGCACTTCTACTTCTAGAGTGGCTGTGAGGGGTAGTTTTCTTACGTGGTGTAATGCTCCCCCTTGACCTCCTCTCTACAGGTGATGCACTGCGCGAGTAACTCCGTCTTGAGCTGCTCCTTTGCTTGGGGCTCAAACTACGTGAGAAGCTCCTCCTAGAACTTTTCCTTGACCGAGATGGTGTAGCACTTCCAGAAGCAGAGCGGTAACGATAACTTCTACAGTCAGTTGAATCATAGGACCGGTCATGTCTTCTATAGTATCGATCATCAGGTGAGTAGGAACAGTCCCGCCTTCTGTAGTATCGATCGTCAGGTGAGTAGGAACGATCCCGCCTTCTATAGTATCGTTCATCAGGTGTATAAGAACGGTCCCGCCTTCTATAGTATCCATCATCAGGTGAGTAGGAACGGTTCCACCTGCGGTAGTAACAGTCCTTGGGAGTGTAAGATCTATCACGCCTTCTGTAATATCGATCATCAGGAGAGTAGGAACGGTCCCATCTTCTATAGTAGCAGTCTTCTGACGATCCACTGTAAGGGGAGGGAGAACGGGAGTACGACCTGTGCCGAGGGGAGTAAGATCTACTCCTACCCTTGCCAGATGAATAACGAGGAGACCGACTCTGACTTCTTGAATAAGAAGAATAACTTGGAGATCGACGAGGTGAGTTGCTTCGAGATCGATGACGAGCTGGATGCAGATGGGAAAATTAAAAACATAATCAAGCATACTCGAAAATTTTAAATAATCCTGACAACAAGAATGCTCATCAACTACAAAACATACCACGAGAAGTTCTCAACCCCAAATATCTTCCTGGAGTAGGAGTTCTCCCCCTCCGCCTCTTGGCCTGCAGTAAACACAAACTCAAAGCATGAGAAAGTGAAATTAAAAGAAGTTCACAAATAATATATGATAGATGAGAGTATAGCTGTTTTTCACTTTTTCTCGGAAAAGATTCTATAAATTTGAATCAACATGCAGAATAACTGAAACAGGACATAACAGTTAAATAAAGAGAGAAATTCAGGGCATACAACCCTAACAGTCTGACTGTTGTTGTTGTGTTTGAATTGTTTGTTTAGATGTAAGACTTTTGGAGTTTGGTGAAGAGCTGCAACACACAGCTAACCTGCTGCCACAAAAGCTTCAAGTGGAAAGAAGCAAACAACTTTCAAACTATAATAACTGCCCGTCCATAATTCTTATACGAATTAAGCAAGGATCAATTACTACAATCATAGCAGCTACTGATCAAGATAAACCGAATTATGGATCTTTTACCTTCTCCACTGTAATGACACGTCCTTCAAGAACAGAGCGGTTCAAATACTTAATGCAACGTTCAGCTTCTTCTATAGTCGACATTGTAACGAATCCAAAGCCACGAGATTCCCTTGTCCACGGATCAACCACAAGATGAACATCAACCACCTATACATTAAGTTCCCCATTGTAAGAACTTTGAAAGCACATACAGATATTGCTTAACCATACAGAAATTTTATACTCAAATTCAAACATAACAATAGACATGCAAAGTTATACTCAACCATACCTTTCCCTCACTGGAAAAATGCTTCTCCAGCTCTCTCTTGGTGATCCGATGTGACAAGCCTGTCACATACAAATTGTTCCCAGGATTTTCAACACTCCTACCAATAAAAAAACAAATGGGAAAATTAGGTATAAAATAATTGAGACAAAAAATAAAACCAATAAGCAGCAGCAAAGCAGAACAAGATGACTAAACAATACCTTGAGCGACTCCTTGACCTTGACAAAGATCTCGAGACAGACCTCCTGTACCTCTTGTATGGGGAAGGAGAAGGAGAATAGCTTGACCTCCTAGAGTAGGACATCTGACAATATGAACACAATACACATCTCAGTACTTACTTAATTCACAAACAGTAACTTTTCAGTTACAGCCTCTCTTTTATAATATAAATACATAATTTATTCATACTTAGAAGCATTTACACTAAGAAGAAACCCATTTTCTTAACTCAAAATAACAAAATTCCCCACGTTCTGAAATAGTTCTTCATAATCAGATCTTCAAATCAATCTTTCTATAACCGATTGGTTAGAATTTTAAACGCTCAATTTCCTTTAATTTCACCTACCAGGTTAAATTAGAAAAGTACCAACATATAAAACAATCAGAATTGAAATATAATGAATATGCTATATAAAATTAGGCCTTCTAATGCAGCAACGGATCATAAATCAACATAATTGTTGCTACATATTATATAAACGTTCAACTTTTTTTTTTAAATTTAGTTCTTTAGAAAACAAAGATTCAAATTAACTTTCAATACAGCAAAGTAATCGAAAATATTTTAATTTGATCACAGACCTATCTCTCTTATCAGAAAACGAGGGCGAACTCAAATTCAAAATCAACAAACAAATAATTTAAAAAAAAAATCCCCTACCAAGACTTACATATAAATTATGAAAACAGCGTATAAAAAATGAAAAAATTAATTGGAAGGATAAGTTACCTTAAACAAATGAACAGTTAAAGGTAGAGGATGGAGTGTTTTAGATCTATCGTATTCTTTTCTTAATAGCGAGGGTTTCTTACGTTACGCAGCGAAAGATGTAGAAGACATTGAAGAAAGGCTGGTAAAGCATTTTATATATAGGAACGAGGTTCTGAAGTTTCTAGAGAAGCGGACGTGAGGAGTGCATTAAAATTCGGTTGAATCCTTCCCGTTTAAGGTCCGTGGGCCTTTTGGTCACTGCATAGCGTCTGTTTTAACGTTTCGGGTTAGGGCCGTTGCCCGTTAGGCACTTAGGCTCTAGAGACTAGATGATAGGACTCTGAAAAAATCCATCAAGAAATTGAACCGAATCGATAATTTGGTTTGAGTTTTTTATAGTTTAACTCGGTTTTAGTTAGATAATATCATTAAATTATATAATTTGATTTGATTTCAATTTATTATATTAGACATTGAAAAGTTAAAAAAAAATTAATTTAAAAAAATAATATTTTTTAACATATAAACTCATTTAAAACCCAAAACAAAAAGATTTTTTTAATTCTAAATATAACTTTTATTACACTTTTACATATTCTATAATTAAATAAAAAATAAACCCTAAATCTAATTTTAATCTCATCCTCTCACAATTTCATTGCCTATTTATTATTGTTGTTGTTAAAACTTTCAAAAATTCAAGTCTTCATATATTTTTTACTTATTATGTATTATGTTCTTTTTAGTATTATCATCGTAGTTAAAACTTTTATAATTTTGGTTATTATTATTAACATTTTCAAGTTAGGTGCTTTTTTGCTATTATTATGCCTTGTTTGGTTACTAGTGTCATATGAGAAAAAAAATTTTATTTATTAAGTATGTGTTACAATAGTTACATATAAAATAAAAAATAGTTAGTACAAGTTAATCTTGAAATTCTAAGTATAGTAATAACTTTTATACAAAATAGGATTTCTTCAAAATAAGTGAATAAATTTTCTTCTCTTTACTGAAAATAAGTTATGAGAGTAGCTATATATTATTAATAAAATTAGTTTATTAAAAATAAAAATAATGTTTAAGAAACATAAAACAAAAATAATTTTATCTGATTAAGGTTGAAAAGTCGTAAAGGTTGAAAAGTCGTAATGCAAAGACACTATCTTGGATGGAACAAGTGCGCCCATTCTTTGAGAATCCATGGAGGGGTAAAAGGCTCTCTCTTGCTGAAGTGGGGGTGGGATATTGAAGTAGTGCATTGGTTGTGGTTGACTGCCAGATGGTTGAAACTGGTTCTGCTGCTGGGATATAAGTGCTCGTGGTAACATTCCGTTATGAGCTACAGCTGCTGGCTGCTTTGCTCCTTCCGAAGTTCTGACTCAAGTTTTGGAGCTTCTGGTTTACCCCACATAAGCTTCAGCCTCAAACCCTTAATAACCAGCTTATTGGAGAGCTCTTCTGCAACCTTCTCTGCACCTTCTCGGGTTGTATAGGTCACAAATTAAATGCACATGCTTTGTTAATAACCATCTTTATGGACTCGATTTCACCATGGGCAAAGTTGTCTCTTAAATCCTTCTCATTGATCCTTTTATCAAGCCCACCCACGTACAGGGTTCTTATGCTTTCATCCTAGGGAGGTTCCAAAGAAGGTGTCGAAACTTTTTTTTTAAATCGACTTTTTATTTTAAAATAAAAATAGAAGTCACCACCAATCACTTTTAAGAGGTGTAATCGGGTCACCTTATAATTTGATTGTTTTAATAAGAGATTTAATTTATTAAAACAATATTTTTCAGTATACAAAAATCTAGAAAATGGGTTTGGGAATCGGTTACACACAAGGAAGAATTAACATTCTCGTTACGCCTAAAATTGGTACCTAATTGATTACTTGTTGTCTTTTGTGTCGAAAAATAAAAAATTGAAGATTCAAATATGATCCCTCTTTGCATGTTTTTAAATTTAAATCACTTAATTAAATCAAAACTTATATAAGAAGCCTTCTTATTTCGAGATAACGAAAAAGGTCATGTCCCGTAAGTTAGGTCACGACATCTCAAATTCTCTAAAATAAAATTGTCCCCTATTCAATTATTGTTTAAATCTCATGTGTTTTTAGTTTTAAAAGGATCTTCGGTTATTTAGGTTCAAAGAGAAAATCAAACTCCGTACGTTAGGGCTGATTTCTCGAATCTCTAAATAAAAACGTTGCCTTGGTTTTGAAATACTCCTTTTTTCGCATTGAGTAAAAAATTTAATATGACATTTAAAGTAATGTATATTTAGTTTATTCCGGTACAATACAAAACGAGCAAATGTGCCTAAATATAATGTATGGTTTAGTGATAATGAAATAATATAAAATGGCTAGGTGGGTAGAAAATTAGAATGATAAATATTAAGTAAATAAAGGAATACTATAATAATAATAACATAATAATAATATTATTATTATTATAATAAATAAGGTAAATTAAAATAAAAATGGAAAATGCAGGATTAAAAAGATAAATAAACATGACATAAAAATGTCGAAAATAATAAAAGAAATAATAAAATAATGAGAGAATAAATAAAAATAAAATAATAACGACAATAATAATAATAATACACAAATAAAAGAGCATAAACAATCTAATATTTAAGTGTAAAAAGAAAATAAAAAGAAAATAAATAAATAAATGCTCGATGAAAAGAAAATAAAAAAATTCAAATATAACAAAAAGTAAAGGAAGGATAAATAACCAAATAAGTAAATAAATAAATAAAAGAATTAAAATTAGTAAAGCACTTAGTCGTAACTTAAATTAAATTAAAAGGATAAATTGAGATAAAATAAATAAATAAAAGACTAAAATAAAAAGTGCGAAAACGAACGAGGACCAAATAAGGAATTATCTTAATCCTCAGGACAAGTGTCCCTTCTCCAAGAGATCAGTGAACCGAGGACTTAATTGAAAGCGGGGTAAAATTGAATGGTTAAATTTCTAAAAAGAAAAAATAGTGAAATTAGGACTAATTTAAAACAACCCAAAAGGCAGAAGGATCAGGAGCACAAATATCCCATTCCCTTTAAAAAACGCGAATACTAGGAGGATCCAAGTCAGGTCGCCCTGAAACGACGTCGTTTTAGCATTTGGAAATGAAACCCAAAATGACATAATTTTGAAATGCTATAAAAGCAAAAAGATTTAGAAGAAAAAATCATTTGCTTCATTTTTTAGGAAAAAAAAAAAGCTTTCTTCTCTCATTTTTTCTCTCTGGGCACTGCCTAGAATCTGGCCATCAGGCCAGCATGACCGCCGGCGATGGTGGCCGAAAAATTGCCCAAAAATACCTTTTAAACCCTTTTTTTTTTGTTTAGAACTCTGATTTGGAGTTGAAACTACCGAAAATTAAAGCTAAAACCCCCCAAAAAGAAAAAAACACTCTTCGACTCCCGACACCCTCCACCGCGGCATTGGCTGAATCCCCAGGGATTCGACGACCTCTCAGACCGAAAGAGACGTCGATAGCGGCGCGAAAATGAAAAGGCAGGTAACGTTTTTTTTTTTACTTATTATTATTTATTTACTTTGAGAATAAAATCAGAGAAAAAATAACATTGCTACCTTTTGAAACATGATACTTTTTTTGTATTTCTCTCTGTGTGTCCAAAATTACAATTTGGTTATGGCTTTTATAACCATAGATTACCCTGTTTATTATTTTTTACTATTGTTTATACTGTTTCTGCTTTTGTTTCTGTTGTCATTGTTTCTATCTTTTTTCATCCTTTTGCAGCTATCCTTGGAGAGTCAACGACGAGGCAAAAAGTCTGCCCTAGCCATTTTGGTGAAACGGCGACATAGGCGCGTCATGCCTTGGGCAGCGTGCCCGTTCATGTGGGGGGCAGTGGCGCTGCTAAGGATTTTAGGGTTTTTTTTACTAAAAACTTTGTTTAGGTTATTGGGCCTGGGCCATTAGGGTTTTTTTTGTTTTGGGCTTGTAATTTTCCAATTGGACTTTAACAGATTCTATTATTTTATTTTTGTTTGTTTTTGTTAGGCGTGGTAAAAATGGCCCATTATAGAAGGCATCTCACCAGTCAGGTTGAGTAACTCCAGTGCTATCGATTCATTAACCCTGAGATGTTTAGAACAGAAATGAAAGAAATGAATGTGTAAATAATTGGCTTTTAAACAATCAAGCATGTCAAGCACTAGAATATAGGTTGCTCAGTTGTGTAAGTTATGCTTTCTTGAGGTACCCTGTAATACCCCTACCCGTATTCATTGCCAGAATAGGGTACGAAGTATTACCGAAGTTTACGAATTAAATTTTTTTAACTCAATATAACCCCTTTATAGATATCTAACCTTCCCTGAAATTTTAAACCAAAAACAATCCACATCAACCAATCCAATTCAACATATTTTCAAGATAAATTCATGCATATTTATAAAATAACGTCATCACATACCCAAAACCAGGTTTGTTAACCATACTAATGGCTAACTTTACATTCATTTCACGTTAACATTTACTTTATTAGCTTATATATGCCATTGATTTCCAAAATAAAGTTTCTTTATATACCGAAATCCTGAGGTTAATAGTGTGATGTGTCTCTAACCAAATCCGACCTCCGAGCTCTTAACACTACAAAACAGGGGAAAATGAAACAGAGTAAGCACTTTGTGCTTAGTAAGCTCATGTAACAAGAATTATACTTACCTAATATTTTCAATACAATACAATAAACATTCCTATATCCATTCAATGCATTATTACCCTAACATGCACAAACTCAACATTCAAGCTAGTACAATAATTTCCATGTACCAATAATATATACTATGATTGATGAGCTCATCAATATCATAATTTCCATTTCCTTGTTATTTTTCCATATTTATCCCGTTGAATTTATCAGAATTTCGATGGATTTTTCAGAGATACGCTTTTAGTCTACAATTCCGGGTCCGTCAAATCATATTCATGTGCGCACATTTCCATTTCAGAGAGCACACTCCCGCGAACCTCAACCTTGCAGCGGGATTACCAGTCCAGGCTAAATCCCCTGCAACGACAATTACTCTAATGAGCTTGGATCTGAATTATCAGTCCAGGCTAAATTCAGACCCTAATTCAGATTACCCGTCCGGGCTAAATCCATTTTACACATATTCTTCGGGAGGGCTATATCAGGATAGGATCACCCGTTCGGGCTTGATCCTTTTTATCGTCAATTCCTTTTCAGAGATCCATCGAATTTTCCTTTCATTCAACCGAGATTTCTTCCCATTTTATCAAATATATCAATGTTTCATTAATTTTCATACAATGAACATTTAAATCATATTCACATCAATAACATACAATCTCAAGCAATTTAAGAATATAATTCAAGTTACACGAACTTACCTTGATACTTGTTTGTAAACAAAAAAATCTACTAATCTCGAACTTTTTCCTTTCCTCAATCTAGCTTCGTATTTGAATCTTCTGGATTTGGTGTAAAAATTATGGAATACCAGCTTAGAGAACCCTCCTATGGCGTTTTTAGCTACTGGAATTGAAGAGAAATGAAGAGAAATCTAGATATTTCCTATTTAGTCCTAGCTTTATTTAGTTAATTTTGCAATATTCCAATTTTGCCCTTAATTTATCAATTTTCCTGTTGATTTCATGCCCTTGCCGTCCAGCCCAAATAAATTTTGGGTCTAATTGCCTTTTAAATCCTTTCTCAGTAGACTCTTAAGCTATTTAATCATTCTAGCAACTTTTACACCTATTACAATTTAGTCCTTTTCATTTAATTGACTACCCAAACATTAAAATTTCCGAACGAAATTTTAATACCACATTACTAACATTCCATAAATATTTATAAAATTATTTTCGACTCGGTTTTACGAGATAGAGGTCCCGATACCTTGTTTTTACCCAATTTCTTCAATAATTTCTTTTTCTAACTACCACTAAATCGGTAAAATTTTTCTATCAATATTTTCATACGATTTTCCTATCATATCAATTTTCATGCAAAAATATTGAAATAAATTTCTCTTTAAATCGGATTTGTGGTTACGAAACCACTGTTCCGATAACTTTGAATTTAGGCCATTACATTTCCCATTTCTCTATATCTATTTATTTTGTTCATTTCGATTCAAAAATGCAATTCATTTTTGGTTTTAACGAGCTAGTGGAGGGACTGATTGGACATATTTAATTAGGGTTCAAATTATTTATAATTAAGTTTTGGTTTTTCACCTATTAATTATAAACTCATTTAGTCACGACGTCATTCCACTATAGTATCATGACCGAGCTCTCCTTAATGACATGTCATTATGAAAGCATCTATTAGTGCTAGTCCAATGACCTTGTCATAAGTGTGTTACCCTCATAGGATATCCTTAATCTCTTTGAGATAATATCTGCTCTCCCAATATGATCATATTTTATCTCATTGTAACCATTACATCTTTCTTCATGAAAAGTTAATTACTATTAAATAGTAATCAAGTCATTCATCACAAAGACTAACAACCTGTGGCCACATTTTCTTTTTATTCAACCATGTAATACTAATAAAAGGATATCATTTAACCATGTTTCGAGCTATGAACTCTACTGTTGTGAATGCCGTTACATACGACAGAAGTAGTGCACCCAACACACCAGCTTTCGGTTCCTTATCTATTCAAACTCAGGCTTTTACTTATATCAAATTGTACGAGTCACACATACATAGCCTACCATCCACTCGAGATTTAGGTATGCCACACTATGAATGTCACAAGTGAATAAATCCATAAACGAATTTAGGATCTATTCTACATGGGTCCAGTTCGATGTATTTTCAGTCTAGTCAGCCACATCTATGTCTTTATCTTTTAGGAGTCGTCCGCTTCGATGCCCAAAACAAGGCATCTCTTCGATTAGACTAAGGATACTTTTAGGTTCAACTACTAATATAAGTTATCTTTTTGTATTATGATTCGGTCACGTAATACTACTTAATATTAGTTAAACATTAAACAACCAGTGAGTAACACTTGCTTCCATTTTGCTTTGGGTGCAAAAACCGTACGAGGACAATATACAAATTATTAATGTAATTCATGAATAATTTTATTAACCAATCTGTTCGAAAAATTACAAGTGTACCTAGATAAAAATACTACACTTAGGCATCAGATCCAACAGTACTCATAGTTGGATATCTTGGAAGAAACAGGGATGTTGGATTGTAAACTTGTTGATATACCTATAGACCTTAATGTTAAACTTATTTCGGGACAGGTGGATTCGATTAGAGAACCTAGTCAATATCAAAGGTTGGTTGGAAAATTGAACTATCTGACTACCATACGATTGGACATCTCTTTTTTAATAAGTGTAGTAAGTCAATTTTTCAAACTCCCTGTAACAGTCAATAGGATGCAGTGATGTGTATCATTCAATACATCAAAGGTGTAGCTAGACAAGGTTTGTTATACTAAGATAAAGACAATACACAAATAGTCGAATATTTTGATGCTAATTGGGCAGGATATCCTTCTGATAGAAGATCAACCTCAATATCTTGTGTTTTCTTTAGAGGGAATCTAATATCCTGAAAAAGTAAAAACTAGGAAGTTGTAGCAAGGTCAAGTGCAAAACCAGAGTATCGGGCCATGGCTTTAGTCACTTGTGATTAAAACAATTTCTTCAAGAATTAAAGTGTGAGATTGACAGTCCAATGCAGTTGATATGTGATAATCAAGCTGCCTTACATATTGCAACAAATCCAATGTTTCTTGAGAGTACAAAACACATAGAGATTGATTATCACTTCGTTAGGCAGAAGATTGAGGCGAAATCTATTGTAACTAGATTCGTAATTCTATTGATCAACTAGCAAATATCCTCACTAAAGCTCTTAGGAAACCTTGGATTGGATATATATGTAACAAGCTAAGAGCGTATGATCTATACGCTCTAGCTTAAGGGGGAGTGTTAAGATATGTATAAATCTTAAACATTGATTATACATTGATTTAAGATTATAACAAGCTAAAATTTAGGAAATTAGGAGATTACCTTTCCTTTTTATATATAGTTTCACTCGTGTATTATTGTCAAATTAACAATAACTGTTGAAGTTTGAATGAGAGTATGATTTTGTTCCATTTGATTGCTTTGTGATTGAAATTTTAGCTCTTTTCCTCTTTTGAGGTTAATTTCTTGACATATTCAACTTTTAGAATAAGCTTCCTTGTATATTATCTAGTGTCAAATTGAAACGAATTCAAGTATTGGAGTAATATTTATGATTTCAGCTTTATTGTACTTGACAAAAGTAAGAAGCTAGTGCTTCATCATTTCTCCTTTTACTTATCCGTGCACCCTTCCCCGCCTCAATTCATATGTGTATGAACCTTGTAGCCTTATTCTATATGTATGTAGATATAAATATCTTATCGATGTAGCATAATATGTTAAACTTGTCTATTTAATTGATCACCATAATCACTTCTATTTTATTTTCCTTTTCATAATTTCGTTTTATGCTAACTTAAATAATTCATGGAGTGCAGGCAAAAGCTAGTTTAGGTTATGAGTCTTTTTATGAAAAAGTATGACCAAGTGACACGATCCTGAAACTGCAAAGAACATCACCTTACTACAAAAGAAATCGAGTGCATATTTGTAGTTTCTATGTGGGGGGTGAGTGCACAAGAGGTGTTGAGTGCCCTTACAAGCATTTACAGGCATGAGATACCTGAAACTGGGGAGTTGTCTCAGCAAAATATTTAAGATTGTTACTATGGGTAAGTCCGATTGTTGGTGATTTATATATTTTTGTTGACTAGTGCATAAAAGGTGCTTGCAATGTATTGGCTATCAGTAGAGTATTTGTACATAAGTAAAATGCATTACTCATAATATGGCTGAGGTGGACTGTAATTTGTTGTTGCTATCTGATTTGCTCAGTTAATTATCCACGACATTTGTTCTAGTTTTTGTTGCATACTAATGCACTGGCAGATGCGTCTTGATTTTTTTCCCTCTTCCTTTTTATGGCCAATCACTCAGGATGGCAATACATTAGAATTATTTATAGTACTTTCCTGTAAATAAATTGATAGTCCAGTCAACCTGTCTTCCTTCATGTGATTAGGTAAACTTCAGTTTAATGAAATTTTTTATAAAAATGTTGTTGCTGATGTTTTGACATGAAGACAAACTTCATTTCCTATTAAAGACCTATGCTTACAACCTATGTTCCTTGGACATGGGTGTGTCGGAAATAGGCATGCTTGGCAATGATTAGACTTATAATTTTTCCATGTATTTGGAGTCTTCTTGGAGGTCATATCTCAATGTGTCGGACACGGGTATGTAATGGCCTAAATTCAAAGTTATCGAAACAGTGATTTCGTAACCACAAATCCGATTTAAAGAGAAATTTATTTCAATATTTTTGCATGAAAATTGATATGATAGGAAAATCGTATGAAAAGATTGATAGAAAAATTTTACCGATTTAGTGGTTAGTTAGAAGAAGAAATTATTGAATAAATTGGGTAAAAACAAGGTATCGGGACCTCTATCTCGTAAAACCGAGTCGAAAATAATTTTATAAATATTTATGAAATGATAGTAATGTGGTATTAAAATTTCGTTCGGAAATTTTAATGTTTGGGTAGTCAATTAAATGAAAAGGACTAAATTGTAATAGGTGTAAAAGTTGCTAGAATGATCAAATAGCTTAAGAGTCTAATGAGAAAGGATTTAAAAGGCAATTAGACCCAAAATTTATTTGGGCTGGACGGCAAGGGCATGAAATCAGCAGGAAAATTGATAAATTAAGGGCAAAATTGAAATATTGCAAAATTAACTAAATAAAGCTAAGACTAAATAGGAAATATCTAGATTTCTCTTCATTTCTCTTCAATTCCAGCAGCTAAAAACGCCATAGGAGGGTTCTCTAAGCTAGTATTCCATAATTTTTGCACCAAATCCAGAAGATTCAAATACGAAGCTAGATCGTGGAAAGGAAAAAGTTCGGGATTAGTAGATTTTTTTGTTTACAAACAAGTATCAATGTAAGTGCTTGTAACTTGAATTATATTCTTAAATTGCTTGAGATTGTATGTTATTGATGTGAATATGATTTGAATTTTCATTGTATGAAAATTAATGAAACATTGATATATTTGATAAAATGGGAAGAAATCCCTGTTGAATGAAAGGAAAATTCGATGGATCTCTGAAAAGGAATTGACGGTAAAAAGGATCAAGCCCGGACGGGTGATCCTATCCTGATATAGCCCTCCCGAAGCATATGTGTAAAATGGATTTAGCCCGGACGGGTAATCCGAATTAGGGTCTGAATTTAGCCTGGACTGGTAATTCAGATCCAAGCTCATTAGAGTAATTGTCGTTGCAGGGGATTTAGCCTGGACTGGTAATCCCGACAATACTCTATGAGTTTATATTGTAGGGGATTTAGCCTGGATTGGTAATCTTGCTGCAATGTTGAGGTTCGCGAGAATGTGCTCTCTAAAATGGAAATGTGCGCACATGAATATGATTTGACGGACCCAGAATTGTACACTAAAAGTGTATCTCTGAAAAATCCATCGAAATTCCGATAAATTCAACGGGATAAATATGGAAAAATAACAAGGAAATGGAAATTATGATATTGATAAGCTCATCAATCATAGTATATATTATTGGTACATGGAAATTATTGTACTAACTTGAATGTTGAGTTTGTGCATGTTAGGGTAATAATGCATTGAATGGATATAGGAATGTTTATTGTATTGTATTGAAAATATTAGGTAAGTATAATTCTTGTTACATGAGCTTACTAAACACAAAGTGCTTACTTTGTTTCATTTTCCCCTATTTTGTAGTGTTAAGAGCTCGGAGGTCGGATTTGGTCAGAGACACATCACACTATCAACCTCAGGATTTCGGTATATAAAGAAACTTTATTTTGGAAATCAATGGCATGTATAAGCTAATAAAGTAAATGTTAACGTGAAATGAATGTAAAGTTAGCCATTAGTATGGTTAACAAACCTGGTTTTGGGTATGTGATGACGTTATTTTATAAATATGCACGAATTTATCTTGAAAATATGTTGAATTGGATTGGTTGATGTGGATTGTTTTTGGTTTAAAATTTCAGGGAAGGTTAGATATCTATAAAGGGGTTATATTGAGTTAAAAAAATTTAATTCGTAAACTTCGGTAATACTTCGTACCCTATTCCGGCAATGAATACGGGTAGGGGTATTACAAGAAACATTCAAGAATAATTATGGTTTTCTTTGAAATAGAGAAATAGAATCATTTGGAAATGAATATAGGTTTTTCAAAATGGAAATGAAAATGAAAATAAAAAAAATTGATACATTTGCAAATGTACATAGATTACTCAGAAATGATTGGAAGAATCAGATTATGTTTTTGAGCTATTTTAAGGCCCGAAAATGAAAACAAGCCATTCGGTGGCCACGTTCCATATTTATTAATCCACAGAATACCAATAAGAGGATATCATTAACTTTTTAATTGAGCTATGGATTCCATTGTTGCTATTAAAGCATGCCATACACAAGTCATGTACCAAACATACCGGCTATGTGATCGATCATCTTTAAAGCATAAGCCTTTACTTGTATCAAAGCACATGAGTTGCATACGCATAGTCATTTACTAACTCAGGATTTAGGTAAATCACACTATCAATGTCACAAATGAATTAATTCACAAACAGATTCAGAATTAATTCATCTTGGGTCTAGTCCAATGTATCATTCTACGTACCAATGAATACATCTATGTCTCTACTCGTGGAGTCAACTGCTCTAATAGCCAAGACTAGTCATCTCCCCAATTGAAATTGTAGACGACATAATAATCCTTCTCAGTATTTGAATCAAATGCTCACTTTGATTCTTTTATAGGATTATGGATTCATTTAGATTATCTACTGAAGTAAGTTGTTTTTCTCGCAATGTAAACGTTCTTACAATGTAACTTATCTTCAGCTTGAACTTTAGACAATCAATGAGCTAATATTTGCTTGTCACAATTTTTCTATGTATGCAAAATATAAAAGATAGAAAATACGAAAGACATAATAGTAAAATGTGAAATTAACTTTATTTATTTATTCATCATTCAAATAAATATAAAACAGTTACATGATTACTACAATATTGACACATTTCTCAACACCAAAATCTACCATTTTACACCATTTCAAGATGCCAAATACTAATGTTACCATATCACTTATTAAGTCAAACAATATATCATTCCAAACACATTATCTCAACCTCAGAATCATTCAAATTTTGGCCATTCATTTGCCACAAATATAGCTTACCACAATGACTTTATACTTATTCACATATTAAACATCATACTAAAACATCCAAACCTAAAATCAATATTGGTTCAAACTCATGAACCTACAAAGTAAATACATTTATCTTACAAGTTCCATATGCATATCATGAAAACATTCCAAGCAAGCATTGCATTTATGAACCATTCTCCTTGATATTCAAAGATAGACTCTTTTATATATCAAAACCTATATACATGCCACATAAGGCAGTCTAAAATTATCAAAAGCCTATAGAGACTAAACTAGATAGTGTGAGCCTTGAAAATTATTCAATAGATATATTCTACAAAATGCCAACACTAGAAAACATAGAATGAAAAGTTCATATAAATTAAAACAATAAACTCACCTTAAATCACAATTAACATAACGAACTAGCTAATTATACAACTTCCCTGTCACTACATTTCACCAATACAAGGTAAGTATACCACATTCAATCATATAATACTTCATTTCAATTCACACTATACAATTCAATACCAATCCATCATAACATCCATTTTATTCAATTAAATGTCGTTTGATCAGTATCATCGAATTTTTATCTATTACAGTTACATTATTCAATTATCATATAACATATCAATCTAGTTCATTGTCATTTATTTAAAATCATTCATTCTATCTCATTTATATCATTCCAACAACATATAACATTTCCAATTAAACACATATCATCATTATGTCATTTCCTTATTTCATTAATTGATTAACCCGTTGAACTATAGCAAATGTAACTCGGATACTCGAGTACCTACACCATACCAGAGAGCACTCTAGTGCTAGCACTGAAGTGTAAATAGGGATACCAAAGCGTAAATAGGGGCACCAAAGTGCAATCTCGTACAAGCGCGCAACTAACCCTATTGGCATGTCAATTGTATCCTAATCTTTTACTAAGTTCAAACGAGCAATTATATAGAACTCAGAACCTTTACATTGTTGTAGCATTATCATGAACCATATCATATATCAACAGATCATATTCATTCAAGATTTCACATTATTTGTAATAATCACGTTCGTAGAACTTTGCAATTTAGTCCAAAACTCACTATGTGTAACATTTTGCAAATAATTCAAAATATAATATACGTTCAAATGTCTATATTCAAGTAAATATCCATTAAAACATACACTTCCCATATGAAATTACCTAATAAAATCAACTATCAAATTGAATCATACAGACTATTCAACAACTTTTCATTTTTCTTAATTATTCTCTGGTTGATCCAAATCTTGATCTATATGATAATTAATTTCAAATAATCAATTCAAATACCTTATATTGTCTAAATATATGCATATTCACTTTTAATTTCATATAACAAAATTTCTTTGAACTTTTACATTTTATTCAATTAGTCCCTAAAACTAAAATTATCATATCTTTCACATTTAAACCCCGTTTTACAACGCAATTTCAATTACATCCTTCTAAAACCCTCTAAATTTAATAATTACAGAAATTTCATGACTATTTTGAAATAATTACATTTTAGTCCCTATATCCAAAACTAACAAATTTCATTTTACAATTTAGTCCATAATCAAATCTAAGCTTACAATCAAGCTATTTAACATCAAAAACATAAAAAAACCATCAATGAAAACATTTCAAAACTTGGCAGTTTTACGATTTAATACTCGGGTTAGCTAGATTAAGCTACAATGATCTCAAAAACATAAAATTTACGAAAAACGAGCTTGGTTTGAACTTACGTGCAAGAACAAAGCTTGGTCGAATTCCTTAAGTTTCAAAACTGGTGATTTCGACAATGGAGAGAAGAAAAGATGAAGATGGCTTGGTGTTTTCATATTTTTTATGTTTTAACATATTTTAATTACTTAATAACTTATTTTTAACATATATCTTAATACAAAACCAAGCACTAACCGTTCCACTAACTTAAAAGTGGCTAATTTTTCACTTAAATCCTCAATCATTTATTAGTTAAGCATTTTAATTAATAAAAATTAATATTGATTAACTTTTACGATTTTTACAATTTAGTCCTTATATCTTAATTAACCACTAATTCAGTAAAATTACCTAACCAAAATTCAATTCAATTATACAATCACTCAGTTAGGGGTAAATATTCAATCGAGTCAAAAAGTTTCAAGTTAGTTGAGTTGATGAATTCTATTTTAGCAACCGAACTTAATTTGATTTTTTTTCGAAGCAAATCGAATCGAGTCAAAAAATTATGCGTCAAGTTGAGTCGAGTTAACGGATCCTATTATCTATACTCAATGTTCTGTTTACATGGATTGATTATTTAACTAGTAGACGAAGTATAAGATTATTTAACTACATAAACAATATAATAGTTTTGCCTTTTAACTTAATAGGTAAACATTTATCAAAACGATGTAGTTTTTACCTTTTAACTTAATGGTTCTGACTTTTAACTTTAGAAAAGGTAACTATTTATCAAAATGACGTAGTTTTGTCTTTTCTTATTCAAATTTCCGAATAACTTGAATTGTGTAATTCATATTCGAGTTAAACCAAAAAACTTAATTTTTTATTCGAGTTGATCTGAATAACTCAATTAACTCAAATAACTCAAACTATTTAATTCAAAATTTAAATTTTATTGAGTTTTTTTAAACGAATTGGATTTTTCTCACCCCTACACTCAGTAAATATTTAATAAAAAATTTTACGACCTTGGTTTATGGAAATGAGATCCTAATACTTCAATTTCCAAAATCACTGACTTTAGGATCAAACCACTTATACTTTAACTAATTGTCCAATTAACAAATTTATTAGATCAAAATCCAAGATAACATTATAATAAACTAGTAAATATTATTAAAAATATTTACTAACTCGTTCATCAAAATACGGGGTTTTAAAATTGCCATTTTTGGTATCACTAAAAAAAAAGAGTTGTTACAGTCCTTTTGTGGTTTCTCGTCTCCTTAATATTAGCTATTGTCGCACTGTTATCACAATATAGTGTGATAGCTTTTCTCATACCAAGATCGAGTTCATGATCCGTAAGGAACTTTCGAAGCCATTGGTAGCCTCAGAAGCAGCCACATATTCGGCCTCCATTATGGAGTCAATAGTACAACTTTGTTTTACACTTCTCCACACAATGGACCTACCGCCTAGGACAAAAACACAGTTTGATGTTGATTTCATTGAATCTCGACACATTTTGAAGTTATAATCAATATATCTGAAAGGAGTAATATCTATTCCGGAATACACAAGCATATAATCCCTCGTTCTCCGTAAATACTTGAGTATATGGTTTAGTGTTTGTCAGTGTATTGGTCTTAGATTCACCTGATATTGACTTACCAACCTCATTGCAAAACAAATATTTGAGCATGTGCATAACATAGCATTGGGCAATTTAATGTATAAGTCAATTACTAGAGGGCCAACCATATCCCAGTTGTGTTGTAAAATATTGACAGGTATCCACTTGAACTTGAAGCTTTAAGAGATCCTAATTCAAACATTGCTTTTTTTAATTTTCTCATTAATAAATGGGGGATTAAACATATATTTTGAATTCTCCACTATTCTTGGAATCTCCACTCCATTTAAAAAGTTTTCAATATCGTGTACACTATTTGGATCTAATTGGTTATAAATGCTTTTGAGATAACCTTCAAAAGATTTTCCAATATTCTCTTGATTCTCACATAACTTACCTTTGTGGTCCCTAATTGCATATATCATATTCTTATTTCTTCTTTTATTAGCTACAATATAGAAATATATGGTGTTCCTCTTTCCTTTAATGATCCAATTTGTTCTTGATTTTTGAAGTCACAAAATCTATTTTTCTTCCAATACTTTCTACAACTTTGATCTAATGTATCTTTCATCTTCAATGGATTTAAGGTCCTTGATACTAGCTTGGGCATTTTCCAATTTCTCCATTAAGGCTTGTTTTCTCTTATTTGTGTCTCCAAAACTTACTTTGTTTAATTCCCTTAGTTTGTCCCTTGTAACTTCTAATTTGGATAGGAGTTTGTATGTCAAGAATTCATTTACTCTTACTTTTTAGGCTTTTTTTAATTATATCCTGACATGTGATTCCCATAATCATATTGCCTCAAAGTGGAATTTTGTCTTTTGAAGCTTGTTCTTTTGTTCACATCAAGTATTAGCGTGCTATGATATGATTCCACGATGGGTAGATTGGCCAAGTGTGCTTTAGAGAGATTCTCTATCCACGCCACATGACATAAAGCTTGGTCCAATTTCTCCCATATAAGGTCCTTTTCACTCCTATTGTTTGTCTATGTAACTGTTCCTCTATGCATTATGATTTCAATGAGGTTACTTTCATTTATGTATCCTAAGAAGCTCTCGTAACTCTTGATCTCTTTATGGATCGTTGAAAATTTTTCTTCTTTCTAAACACTTGATTGACGTCGCCAATGATGATGGCACGGATTTGTGTTGACTAGTTTAGCTATCTACAAGATTTGGTTCCGAACTTGTCTCCTCTTTTGTAGTACTGGGTACCCGTAACATTCGATGAACCAACATAGTTTAGAGTTTACATTGTAGACACAGACATGGATAATATTTTCAATAATGATTATACGGCATGATGTAATAAATATATATTTTATTAATAAAGAAAAATTTTTATAATTAATGTAATATTTATTTTTTATTACTTGGTGTTAGTTTTGTAATAAATTTATGTGTTTAATTACCATATAATTTTTTTTATTGAAACTAAGATATTGCATCCAAATCCCATGAAATATTTCCTAAAAATTTCATCTCACCATGGTAAAATAGAATTCAAAGGGACTCTTAATCAAATTTGGAAACTTTTTTCTCAATTAATGAACTTAAATCTAATCGAATTTGATTTGACTATAGAAAGTCAATAATTCAATATTAAATAAACTAAAACTTAAACTAACTCAAACTTGAAAATTTGTACGAATTTAAAATAATTTGAATCTAAGCTTTTCAAACATGAAATTATTAGAATTCAAAATTATAGCATAAAATATCTTTTAAATAAAACAAATTAATAATTCAAACTTGAATTAATCAAAAGTTAAACTAACTCAAACTTAAAGCAATATGAATTTTAAATAATTTGAACCCAAAATTATTCAAATTCGGAATTAGTAACAACTAATCCAAAACTGTTAATTGAAAAATCCAATCCCTAAATTCAAATAGCACAAAATCCAAAACAACCTCAAAGTTATCTGATTCATGAGATAACCAAAACTAAAATATTAATTTCACACCTAATAAGTTTTGAATTCATAGCAGCCAAACAAGGCCCCAAGGTCCCAAACTCTGCTCAATGCACGCACACACACAAGCCAGCCCGCACTCAGAAAATTATGCTTTCCCTTGTCTGACTTTACTCGAAACCCGCGAAAAAGCTTTCGAATCAAAATCACACATTAAAGCGCCCTACAAAACGTTCAATTCCCGGAACATCTCACCAACGGCAAATGAAACCGATCCAAGCAGCAAACGGGTTCAGTTTCCGAGTCGGATTCTCCGGCTACAGCGGCCACCTCAGAGTCGAGCCTCTCTACACCGAGGAGCGTGATAACCCTATCAAATCCCTCCCCGACTTTGTTCTTGTAAGTTCCTTCTTTTCACTTATATCATATTCAAACAGCTAACAATTGTTTGGATTTTACATTCCTTTAACTGTTGTGGAGAAGGTTTAAGTTCAGAGTTGCTTTGCCGGTGTCTAGGGTTTCGTAGTAACCTCTTTAAATATATATTTGTGTTTCAGCCACCTGCGTTTCCGACGGAAACACCTGAATCGATTGAGGAGCACATAAAGGAGAAATATCTTTTGCCAAGATTAGACGAGGATGCTTTCTCTCCTGAAAAAGCTGGAAAGCAATGGGATTTTGACTGGTTTGCCAGGGCAAAAATACCATTGGAGCCATCAATGCCAAGAGCTATAATGGTTCCAGTTTGGGAATTACCTTTCAGACGGTGTAAGGAGGGATCAACTGAAGGAAAGTGGGAGCCTAATTCAACGCAGGTAGGATTTGCATTTGCTACTATTATATTTTGTATGCATTCCCTTGAGAAAGTAAAACCAAAAAAAGGGCTTATTCTACACTTCAGTTTTTGTCCCCTTTTTTATGGTTTTGACATTGACCAGTGGTATAGGATTATTTCTCTATTTATTTCATTAATAAGTAGAGCTGGAATCTTATATTGTTTAGGTGGACGTATCAGACATAATAGTTGGAGGTGAAACTCGTGGGTCCTTTCCACGAGCGTCTAATGGTGCAGCCAATGATATTGTGAGAGGAAGCATTAATAACCGCCCTTTTCGTCCAGGAGGCTTGGAGGATCAATCTTTAGAGAGGATATTTCCTTATGGTGCATCTAATGGTGAGTGGGTTCGTGAAGTGCTAAATGGTGGTCCTGCTCAGACAATTCCTCCAGGCTTTAAGCAAGGATTAAAACTTGGTGATCTTATGGTGATCTTCTAATTAAACCATTGAACTTGAATTTATTTTCCTTTTAGATCATAGCTTTTTCCTGTTCCTAATTCTTTTGCATCTCCAATTCGAAAGTCACATCCTTGCTCATGGAATGTTTACAAGGACCAAAGTGCACCTGATGACACATCAGTTGGAAATTTGGTTAGTCTTCTCCATTGCTGTATTCTAATCCCCTTGAAACTACTACCAGTCTATTTGTTATTGGACTTTGTTTTGCATGTATAGTGTCTGGACTGAATGAATTTCAACCTGGTGTATCTCATGAAAATAATACAAGTATTATATATATGATGTGAGTTTCCCAAAAACATTTATGAAAATCATTACATGTCTTATGTATAATCCGTTCCTTGCATCTTCATGGTGTTTGCAGAGTGAGTTGTCTGTACAATTTGATGACTTGTTCAAGAAAGCTTGGGAAGAGGATGTTGTAGAACTTGACAAAGATGGTATGCATCACTCAAACTATGTTCTCTTCATTTGTGCAGATATTTGTAAAGTTGTGGTCTCATGGGCAAAAAAGTATGAAAGTACTTGAAGAGCTTTTTCTTGCTTTTGTTGGGCTAATGAAAAACAAACTGTATCTAACTATCTATGCATGATTGAGATTTAGTTGCCATTAGAGAAGCGTTCATGCATTATTCTTCTTTTATTTTTTCTGGGCTGCGGGTGGCAAAGTTAGCAGATGATAGTAATAGGTCTTTTCATGATCTCGGAAACCGACTTGTGGTGGTGCATCATGGTTGTTCTAGATCTGGAGGTTGCCTACTTGCTAAAAAAGTTCTAACCCTTTTGACAATTGTGGATTGTATATTCACTCGAATTCATTTGGGCAAATGCTTGAAAAAAAACCCTATATTGTTATCATGAGAGGAATTTTGTATATGTAATCAAGATATTTTTATTTTATTTTATTTGGAATGACATTAAGTTGCTTGTGGTTGTCACAATCCTTTGGATCCTTTTAACAGTTGGGTACTCTATTTGAATCTGCCTTGGAAAAAAAAAAGTGCTGGGCCATGTGCTAAAGAGTGACCTTTCTCAATATATATGACCCTGCCCCTTTAGAAGACAAGTTGTCAATTGAACATCTTGCTTTTTTCCATTTTGGCTTGCTAGTCTACCCATGTAAGAATGCTGTGAACTTTTAACCTATGAATGAAAATTTCACTTCCATTTTACTCATGTTCAAACATGATTTGCAAGCTAGAGTCCAAGAATATTTGTTTGATTGATATATTTTGTTCCCTCTTATTTGTTCATGTAATCCATTGGTTTTGTTGCTAACTTGTATAGAAGGGCATTCAACAGAATCAGATTCTGTTAAGTCAGAAGCTGAAGCCAACCAAGTTGATGTTCTCAACACTCTTGATACTGGATCATCTGCTTTGGATGAGATTTTGTCAGTTGAAGCTGAAAAAGTAGATAATGGCAGGGATAAGGGTGGTCAGCAACAAAAGGAGGTAAAGTAGTTGAGAAAGCAGTTTCCAACATCTTGTCACATATGGAACACTCCCTTCCTGTGCAACCCTTATTATTTGATTACCTTTTGGCAATGATTTGTTACTTAAACCATTCATTTACAGGCTTGGGCTGTTAGTGGAGGTAGTGAGTGGATTGCTGATCAGTTTTATGAACTAGTTCCTGACATGGCAATTGAGTTTCCTTTTGAGTTGGATACATTCCAGAAGGAGGTACCTACCTTGAAATTGATTTATCATTTGATTGAAATAGAATTATTATGGTTAGGGTAGAAAATGATGTTTCCATACTTCTGAAAATAATTGATCCTTTAACTTCTAATAAAAATGGATTCTTTTACATGATTCATATTCTACTAAGAATCTTTTCTTTAGTGGATCCTGTCTGGTCAAGTGATCCAAAGTACATCTAAATGTCAATGCCATCCTTTTGGTTTTTTTTATTGCTCAAGCTTGTACACTGCTAAAGTGTAATATCTCTGTTGCACTCTTCTCCCCATTTACAAAGCATTGAGCAGTGCCCTTCTACAGTTTTACCTGATTGGATTAATTTTTGTTTTTTCCATTTTTGAGTGCTTGATGTATTCTGTTTATTTGACATTTTGATTTGAATATCTCTTGAACTGAATAGAAATAGTTTTTCATAAGTGCTTCAAAGAATTCCTTCTTTCTTTGGAGTTTGTTTCTATTAGTACATGTGGATAATATAATTGCCTTAAGTTCATCCACTTATAAAACCTTTGTATGGGTTGCTTCTCTCTCTCTTTTCCCCCCCAGCTTATGACTTGCAGTCTGTTTTGCCTACAAGGACATCTCTTTATCTTCTATAACAAACTGCTCACATTAATATTTTGACTTTTTTTTGGTGATGATTACAGGCTATTTATTATCTGGAAAAGGGGGAATCTGTTTTTGTGGCGGCACATACATCTGCTGGAAAGACAGTTGTAGCAGAATATGCATTTGCTTTGGCATCAAAAGTACGTTAATTATTTTGGTTTTTGCTTGTAAATCTATAGACGTTTTAATTTTTTGTTAGCTGGAGATGTGACAAATTGCTCACATTGATTAAGAACCTCAGGCCATATCTTTTTTATTTTCAAGTTTCTGAAGTTCTATGCCGAATTTGGGTTAGTTTCAAGATTTTTGATAGGTTTTCTTGTCATGCAGCATTGCACTAGAGCTGTGTATACTGCTCCAATTAAAACAATCAGCAACCAGAAGTATAGAGATTTCTGTGGGAAGTTTGATGTTGGCCTTCTCACAGGTGATGTTAGTTTGAGACCAGAGGCTTCTTGTCTCATCATGACAACTGAAATCTTAAGGTCAATGCTTTATCGAGGTGCAGATATTATTCGCGATATTGAATGGGTAAAGGGATTGCTTTTTGTAGCATTACTTTACATAGTAGTTTGATTACTTTTGGTGCTGAACGCTCTTGTTAGTTCTTTTCTCTAATTTGTGAACATTATATTTAAGATGTTGCTTTCTGTTGTGACTATATAAATGTAGGTTATATTTGATGAGGTGCACTATGTGAATGATGTTGAAAGAGGTGTGGTTTGGGAAGAAGTCATAATCATGCTTCCAAGGCATATTAATATCATCCTCCTTTCAGCCACGGTACTTTCTCCTCTAGCATTAGAGTTCCCTATAAGCTTAGTGGTTGTATGTGTTACAAACTTGGAACTTTTACACCTTTCTTTTGGGATCCTCTATCTTGAATAGTGGAGAGAGAATTTCGGTGACTGGGAAAAGCACCCTGTACTGTTTGCCTGATGAAACCTGATACTATTGGTGATGAACATCAGCAATAAATTATAATCTTGATGAGTTCCCTCTTGTGGCTTTAAAAAATTAACAATTAAAACGACCATTCTTGACGTTTCTATTCGGTTCTTTAATACATTTTGTTTCTTTAATAAAAAATTCCATTCTTTGTTTATCTTTATACCTCAATTTGACATCCTGATGTCAGTGTAAAATAATATATAGGTGCCTAATACAATTGAGTTTGCTGATTGGATTGGTCGCACAAAGCAAAAGAAAATTCGTGTCACTGGGTAAGTAGTAAATCTCTGTTCATGGCTGAAGCTAGATGTATCACTAGTTTTTTTGCCGTTCCAAACTATTGGTATTCACTTATTTCCTTTGCTCCTGCCTTCTTTGGTTTCTTTTTTGCTGAAAATTTTAGATACTGCTGAAAAGATCTATGCTATCCATAAGGGTTAACTTCTGACACTAGCTTCCTGTTGGATATTCCATTTTCAGAACAACAAAAAGACCAGTCCCACTGGAGCATTGCCTGTTTTATTCTGGAGAACTTTACAAAATATGTGAGAGAGAAGATTTTATACCTCAGGGACTGAAGGCTGCTAAAGATGCTTACAAGAAAAAGAATTCCAGTGCAACTAGTGGTGGGACTGGTTCATATAGTGGATCTTCTACAGTTCAGGATGGGGCTAGAGGTCAGAAACGTGAACCTTTTAACCGAGGGAAACAAAATAAGCATTCTGGTCCCCAAACTTTTGGGAATTATACTGGAACTGGTTGGGGGAATCAAAGTAATGGAGGTGGCCAGAATAGTTGGGGCTCTAGGAGAACAACTTGGTTGATGCTTATTGACAAGCTTTCAAAGAAGTCACTATTACCTGTAAGTTTCATTGTACTATCATTTTGCATATGTTCTTTAACTGTGCAGCATATTTGGTTTAGTTTGTATTTTAAAAAGATGATAATGACTTCTCAGTTGGCTTCTTTGTTTCTCCTGTCTTAAACAAGAAATGGAATGCAAAACACAACAATTTAAAAGAGACTAACAACTTACAAAAAAAACTTCTAGAAGCAACAAAGAGGCAAAGACTGCTGTCAGATATATATCTGCAGTATTGTTCATTTCTGATATATAAACGCTTTTTTTAATGGGATTATATTTCAGTTCTAATAACTGCCACAAAACTTGCAATGTTCACTGCAATCGACCTTCTTCGAGAAGCAATAAAGTGGCAAAGAATAGGAAAAAAGTGCTGCCAGATATATCTCAGCAGTATTGTTGATTACTAATATATATTTCTTGATCTCAGTGACTGTTTTAAGTGGACATCACTTTCTGGTGATCACATCTGAGAAACAATAAGTCTGGGGTGTGCATGCTACTTTTATGTTCATCCTTAATCAATGCACTTTTGCATTGCCAATTTTACCAGGACTGTTTGAATTTATTCCCTAGATGCCTTCATTAGTTATCAAAAATGTTTACAGAACCACACAATGTTTCTTCTTCCCCACATTTTTACCCCTTCTTTCTTAACAGTTTTACTATTACCAATTATGTAGGTGGTTATATTTGGTTTCTCAAAGAATCAATGTGATAAATCTGCTGACAGCATCTCAGGAACTGACCTCACTAGTAGTTCTGAGAAAAGTGAGATTCGAGTTTTTTGTGATAAAGCTTTTTCACGGCTGAAGGGATCTGATCGTAACTTGCCCCAGGTTTCATATTCTACATATTCAATTTTTACTTTTGTATAAATCCGTTTTATTTCAGAAGTTCTAATTTGATTGAGATGTAGGTTGTCAGAGTTCAGAACCTTCTTTACAGGGGAATTGGTGTACATCATGCAGGTTTGCTTCCAATTGTTAAGGAAGTTGTTGAGATGCTCTTCTGTCGAGGTGTGATTAAGGTAAAAGCAGTCAAGTGCTGTACTGGTTTGATGCAGCATAAGATCCACATTTTATTGCTTGGCTTTCAAAATGATGCTGCATTTTGTGTTTGTAGGAATCTATTTTGGAGCCTATCTTGGTTTGATGTTATTAGGAGTTTGTTTTAGCTTGTATTTTGCTTTCTTTTGGATAGTTTAGATGGGCAAATTTGTAATTGCTTGTTATTTTTGTTGTAGGTTTTGTTTTCAACAGAGACATTTGCAATGGGGGTTAATGCTCCAGCCAGAACGGTGAGTAATATTTGATGTTGTCCTATTGGTGCCAAATAGGATTGCAGTTACATATTGCATAGCCTGGACTGCCATCTTGGGTTGCTTAATTAGATGGACTCAAGACTGAGTTTGTCTATTCCAACTTTTGCATGGAATATGAGCCTACAAATTGTTATTTTGCACAAGATGTCCTCTCTTTTTGTTCTTGTATTTTATTATTGCCAAATGCTAATATGTGCTTTTACACAAATTAGCACGTTTTGTTATAGAAGCATAAGTCTTCTTTAACCTATGCATATTGGAATACTTCTATATGCTTTCTTTAATGTGATTTTGACTTGAATTAAGATTTTTTGAAGGTTGTATTTGATACATTAAGGAAGTTTGATGGCAAGGAATTTAGACCAGTGCTTCCTGGGGAATACACTCAAATGGCAGGTCGTGCTGGCAGAAGAGGACTTGATAAAATTGGTACAGTTATTGTGATGTGTCGTGATGAAATCCCTGAAGAGAGTGATTTGAAACATGTTATAACTGGAACTCCAACTAAGCTTGAATCTCAATTCCGGTTGACATACATCATGATCCTGCATCTCCTTCGTGTCGAAGAACTGAAGGTACTTCATAGTTTTGGAGTGAACAGGAACTATTTATCCACTGCATGACTGTTTCAGTTTTTGCTGGGCATGGATGAGTGACTTTTTTAAATATAGGATATTGCACATCTTCGATTTTTTTTATTCACGCTCCATGATCTCTAGTATATTATGGTTTAGTTTTAGCGGCTTTCCTTGATTTTCATTTTTCTTTTCTTCTGTGAGGTTGATATTTGATTTGATATAAACCCCTTTTGGGTTCTGTTTAGACCTTGTGCAAGTTGGGGGGGGGGGTTTCTCCTTTTTTTGGGGCTGGTGTGTTTATTAACGACAGTAATGAGGATACTTATCAGTAACTTGTATATTTTTTTTTAAATATTGAAACAGGAACTTATATTACTAATGAACAAAAGAACAGTCAATCTCTTTTTGCGTTAGAAAACTAGACAGTAACATGCTTTTTATGACCTGGTGAAATAGTTTGTCACTCTTTAAGGCTAGATGTTAGGTTCTTTTAATACTAACCCTAGAATATTGTTGACAGTAACATGCTTGGCCTCAGCTTTTAGGCATGTTGGGTCCAAAGGATCTAATTTAACCTTGCATAGTAAAAAAATTGGTGCTCTCTTATCTGTGGGCATGTACTGATCTTTAGGGATTTTATCATTTTTCCGGATAAAATACAATTATATTATACAAAGTTTAGCTTTCTGTTTGTTTACTTGCATTGATTGGAAAATATAAGTGGACTTTGATTCCAGGTAGAGGACATGTTGAAACGAAGTTTTGCTGAATTTCATGCTCAGAAGAAACTTCCAGAGCAACAGCAACTACTATTGCGAAAGCTTGCACAGCCAAAGAAAACTATAGAGTAAGTGTTTGCATGGTAAAAACTTGATTGCCAACATGTCTGTGAGGTTTGAATGTTTTCCTCCCACAAAATATGCTTTTGTTACTTGTGTTAGTGCACATTTTGGTAGTTCAGCTGTTTTATAAACTGATACTAATCTAACTGTACTGTTTCTGTTCTGTGATTTGACCAGTTCTATATTTGGGGATTATACTGCATTGGTCATAAATCCTGTGTTGCATGTTAAACTATTTTTCTTAGTGCTGAAAGTAGCATAGAAAGACAAACAGTTATGATTCATAAAGTGGTTACAGTTTTGATTCTTGCTGTAATTTCAATGGCATTCTATGAAAAGGAATCCAAGTCATTTACATTTTGACTTCTGATGTAAGTAGCATTATCATAATGCACTCATTTGAAATCATTTTTGAAGTCTAATAATTGGTGTATGGCTTTCAGCATTATCTCTTTGTCTATAGCTCTTTTCATGGTTGATATTTATCCTCATTTTTAATTGTCACAATTTGCATGTATAATTAAGGTTCAGCTCTTTTGAAGTTTGGTATTTATCCTCACTTTAAAAGTCTCCATTTGCTTGTAGATGTATTAAAGGTGAACCAGCAATTGAAGAGTACTATGAGATGCATACTGAAGCTGAGGAACACAGTGAACAGATAATAAAAGCTGTCATGCAGTCTTCTGTAGCCAAACAATATCTTACACCAGGGAGAGTGGTTGTGGTCAAATCTCAGTCAGTGAGTTCTTTCAATTTAGTTCTTTTCATGTTTGAGTCAATCATAGTTAGGTGCTTCACTGTTTGTTATGCTCTTGTAACCTCTGTCAAGAACATATATTTAGAGAATGATGCTTTACTTCTGACCGAAGGAAGCTTGTCTCTGTCAGTATTAAAGCATTGGTTTTAGGGCCAAGTTTCATTGTTCATGCAGCTGAAAGTTGGTTCACTAAGAATTTCTCATGTATCTTTCCCCTCCCCATCAAACCAAGAGAAATTTTGTCTTGTGCACTTATTGTCTTGATGATTATCATCCTACTTGGAGCTTATATTGTTTGGAATTTTTTTCCTATAAGATGCATAATTTTTGCAACCTTTGAAGCAGAGAATGAACTAATCATACAATAAAAAGCTGGTTGATTTTCAGCATAGTCCTTTATGCTTCTTCTACATGAACTCACATGAGGAGAAAGTGAAATTAAAATGCAGTCATTTTGATTTTGTGGAATGTTCTTTCCACCTGTATAGTTTACTGCCGCTACAGCATTCTATGCCATATTTAGGTTTGGTTTTGCTGTTATCTCTTGTTTGAGAGTCTTGTTTAAGTGTCTTACTCACATTGAACCATCTAAGGTGGAGCCTTTTTCATTTTTAGTCATGGATACTAAATTTATGCACTTAAAATTGACAGGCCCAGGACCATTTACTAGGAGTTGTCCTGAAATCACCTCCTGCCAATAACAAACCATATATTGTGCTACTTCTTAAACCTGATGTGCCATCAATGACTCAAAGTCCCTCAGACAGAAGTAACTTGCAAGACAAGAAAGGTGCCGACTTCCATCAAGGTTATGTGCTGCTACCAAAATCCAAGCGTGGTCTTGAAGAAGATTACCGCATATCTGCTGGTCCACGTAAAGGTTCAGGTATCATCAACATAACACTGCCACACCGTGGTGCTGCTGCAGGAGTGACTTTTGAGGTCAGAGAAGCTGAAAATACAGAATTCTTATGTATATGCAATAGCAAGATAAAATTGGACCTACCTGGACTTCTTGAATTTGTTAGCAATCCCGCTTTCTCCCACACAGTTCAGCAGCTCTTGAAATTGAAGTCTAATGGAAACAAATATCCTCCTGCCTTAGATCCACTTAAAGGTATGGATGTTATTTTATCCTTCGGAATGTTGACATTTGGGGTGAATTTAGCTGCATTTCTTCCTTTTGATAGTTTCTTAGAGTTGCAAATGAAGCTAGGACGCTCAGCAACTTGCATGCTCTGCTTTAGCTATGAGATATGTTATTGTACATGTTCTCAGAAACTTAGAAATACCGACAAGCACTTTTGCAGCTTTGTTGACTTAGGACAATGATAGTGTTTCAGCAGATCTGAGGTGAAAACAATTAAAACACGAGGCCTCTTGCTAGTTGCTCTCTGTTTCTCATAGGTTATTTTCCCTACCTAGCGGACACAATGATTTCCAGCATTTAGGATAATGATTCTCATTGAGGGTTTCTTTTAAGCCTCGTCTACTAACTCCGTTTTGCTTTTCTTTCACTAAGTATGCTCCTTTTGATGTTGTGATCTGTGGTCATGGTTTAGGATTTTCTGTTAATCAAAAGAGACCTTTCTAATAGTAATTCTTTTCTCAGATCTAAAATTGAAAGACATGGATCTCATTAAAGCATACGACAAATGGACCCATCTACTGCAGAAAATGTCAGAGAACAAATGCCATGAATGTATAAAATTGGAGGAGCACATTAAGTTAGCCAAAGAAATTAAGAAGCATAAAGAGGAAGTTAACGCTCTTCAATTTGAACTGTCTAACGAAGCACTCCAACAGATGCCAGAATTTCAGGGCCGGGTATGCCCTTGCAATGTGCATATATCTTAGGCCATTCTTCTGCTATGAATAAGATGGATTTTCTGATTTGGATATTTATTTAGCATCTTTTATAACACTTAAAGCTTCTTGCAGATTGATATTCTGAAAGAAATTGGTTATATAGATGAAGACCTTGTGGTTCAAATAAAAGGTCGTGTTGCCTGTGAGATGAATTCAGGGGAGGAATTGATATGCACTGAATGTTTATTTGAGAATCAACTTGATGACCTTGAACCCGAAGAGGCAGTGGCTTTAATGTCTGCCTTCGTGTTTCAGCAAAAGAATACTTCCGAACCTTCTCTTACATCCAAACTCTCTCAGGCCAAACAAAGGTTATCTTCATCTCCATTTTCTCTTTGTGCATGTGAAGTCTTGCATGAAGTTTATTTTGCAGAGATTATTTTGCTAAATATTCTCATTGCAATTCTGATGTAATAAATGTGTCAGTTTTATGCTTGAAATTTCTTTTACAATATTGGTTTGCTTAATATCCCCAACACATACGAAAGTACATAAGAGCTAAGTTGTGCTTCAGCTGGTGTCCTTGCAAGAAATTATAGATAGCACTTCTGAGTCATTATTGACACTTAGATTGAATCAAGGGTTCTGTTGACTGAACCACAGCTGGAGTGGCAAAGGACTTGTGTTTAAATATTGGGTCAATCCCTGGATAACCCCTACCCCTTATTTTAAAAAAGAAAAGCTTCCATCTGTTCATTCCTTGCCTTGATATGGTGAGAATTTAACCTGGATAATTTTTTCCTCCAGGTTGTATGACACAGCTATAAGACTTGGTAACCTTCAAGCAGAGTTCAAATTACCAATAACGCCCGAGGAGTATGCACAAGAAAATCTCAAGTTCGGTCTTGTTGAAGTGGTGTACGAATGGGCAAAGGTTTCATAACTTAAGCATGCTGAGTAGACCTTGATCTGGGTTTTAGTTTGTCATCCTAATATATAATTATATATCCTCCTTGTTGCAGGGAACCCCGTTTGCAGATATTTGTGAGCTCACAGATGTTCCTGAAGGCCTTATAGTGCGAACAATAGTCAGGCTGGATGAGACCTGTCGCGAATTCAAAACTGCCGCAGCTATAATGGGTAATTCATCGCTTTACAAGAAAATGGAATCTGCTTCCAATGCCATAAAACGTGATATCGTTTTCGCGGCTAGTTTGTACATTACTGGAGTGTGATATGTATATTGTTCTGTGATTAATGATTCTGACATAGTTAAGTAGATAGATCCTTAATCAAAACGATTTTTAACCATTTTACCTTGGTTCTAGAAGCCTACATATTGAGATTTATTTCCCTTTCAGATCAGGATACCATTGACCTAGTTCGCACGACCTTTTTTCCAACTTTGATCTGTACATTTGATGTCCTTAAAATCATCATAAATTTTTCCCTGATCTGTTTCAGAAAGGATTAGTCTTTGATATACCGGCCATTTTTAACTCCAATAACCGGGTTATAAAACTGCCACGTCTCTCATTTCTTTTTATTATTTTTATATACATTTATTTGTATTTTAAACTAAAAGTGTGCGTCTTTCTTTTTAACTGTCTTTTTTTAACTTAAACCTAGGAGTGAAGAGTGTCTACCATCCACTTTCGAATGCTTGAATGCTGAATTCGGATTTCAAACGCACTGCATTTGAAATTTAGATCGACTTTACCAATTTGTTACGTATTGGAAAAAAAGTAAAATGATTAAATTATTTCACTTTTTTATGGTATAAGGATTTACCTAAAAAACACATTCATTTATATTTATTTTCAACACCATACCGTAAGCAATACTTAATCAACAACATCTAGTTAAGATAACATAACCATGAATACTGGTTCTTAAATTATTTTCAACATCATAATCTAGAAACACATTACAGGAGATAAAAGAAAGACAATTGAAAAACACTGCTGGTTCATTAAATTCATTGATCACTCCTGTTGGGCTTGTCTGAAGCAACATAAGCCTGGAAAATCAAAGAGATGGAGTAAACGTAGTTAAAAGCCAGTCATTTTCATTAGATGCTAACTAATGAGATGAATCAAAGTTCTGTTGGTATTTTTTACCGCATCCAAAGCAGCTGGAATCCAGTCGTTAGTTGCTGGATTTCCCTTACAAGAGGCATGGCAGCTGGTGTCTGAATCTGGTTCCAACTTAAAGTTTCTGCCATTGTCGTTCTCTACCTTTATGAAACCTGTTCCTGTCTGAAAACCGAGACCCATCATAATTAGTCTTTTTTCCCCCCATTTTTTTGGCTTTTGATCATAATTGAAGAGAATAAAAAGGGAAAAACTTTATGAAAGGTTGTCATTGTACCGTGTGGTGGTGTTTGTCGACGCAATTGAGATCCTTATAATATTCAGTCTCCATAAATTCTTCTCTCACTTCACTTCCATTGTAAACTATTTTCTGGTTTCAAAATTTGAAGACAAAAGGAAAATCAGGGAAGAAAATTTGTAGAAGTAAATCTGCACCAAACAAGTGAGATAGATAAATAAAAGCACAGTAAAGCCTTGCATTAATAGTTAAATTATATTTTGTTTTCTCTATTTAGAATATTGACAAATTGACCTTTATATATTAGATTAAAGACCAAATAGGTCATTCTGTTAAAAATTTATTTATTTTTGCTATTTAAAATTGATCTTTACATGTTGTCAGAATGATATATATGTGATGTGCCAAATGTCATTGTCTTATTATTCTGGTAACCACATTATTTTTAATAGTATAAATAGAGGAAATTTTGAATAGAAATAACTAAAAATGTTGAATAGAAATAACTAATTTACTCTTTGATCTAACAAATATAAATAAATTAACTTATTTTTTAAGTAAAATAACTCCTAGTGCTGAACTTTAATCGAAGAGCAATACAAGCATTATTTTTTCAAGAGAAAAGTAGCATCTAAAGCCACATATCAGCAAGCGTTTGTAGTCCAACGGTTAGGATAATTGCCTTCCAAGCAATAGACCCGGGTTCGACTCCCGGCAAACGCAATTTAATTTTTTTGGGTTTCGGGTTTAAGAAGGAAAAAAACTGACCTGGGGATCATTCTCTAGACGTTGAAACTCGAGGTATTCAGGGATACCGGAATCAGCGGCGGCAAGAGCGTCGACGTAGTTAGAAGAATAGTCGCTTCGTTGAGGCTTAGTGTGACGTTTAGGTGCTGTGTGGTCAAAGTAATCCCTGGTCTGCTCCTCCAATTTGGCCTCTTCTTCCACTGATAAATGTGCATCACTCCTATTAGGCCTCCTACAGCACTCCATTTTGCTTCTCTTCCTTCACTCTTCTGAAGACCTATAAGGTCGGCTTTTATTGGCGAATGGAAAGAAAGATATTTTAATTGTTGCTTGATATTTTTCCCTTTTCTAGCTTTCATGTTGGCACCCAATTTTTGACCCATAAAATATCTTCACAACCATACCTTATCCACTTGCCACCTATCATTCTTGTATTTTTCAAACCTAAATGTCTACCACTTTTTTGTTTCCACAAAAAAAATTAAACAAGTCTACAGTTTGGACCCATAAGTTACTGAATATCGTGTAATTTCCTTTTCACGCTCATCTTGCATCTAATTATTGTATTTTATTATCTTTCATGTATTACTTATTTCAACATCTCAAATATAATTTAATTGTTGAAAATATTAACTTTACTTTTGTTTTTTGCTCCAAAAATAATTCATTCAAATATTTTTAATATAAATCAGACCACTAAGCTTTTATTTCCAATTAATTGAAATTCATTTTAAACATTATGTTAAATAAATTTAAAACTCAAAAATATAAATAAAAAACACTAAATGATTTCGTTATTCAATAATCATAATATAATCTAAAAATATAATTTTTATTTTCTTTTATAGTCAAATATACAATCATTTTTACATTTTTTGTGATAAATTATAAGATAAGAATAAAGCCCTAAAAACAATGTGATTAATGCAACTCGAACCTAAGCTACACTTGAAGTGATGAACTCTTTAACCATCAAGGCAACACACGAATTCTTTTTATGTATTTTTTATAACCATATTTTAACATCAAAATAATTACACAACTATAATTACTGAAATAAAAATGTAGCTAAAAGTTACGAACTATATTTTGAGGTTACAACATTATAAGTAAATATTCAGTAATTATTTTGGAGGTTAATGCAACTGTAATTATTGAAATGAATGAAAAGAGATCCATAATTACGGAAATAAATAAAAATGTTGATGTGTCGCATAAATGATAATATCATCACTTACCAAATAAAAAAATAAAAAAATTCACTAACTAATGTTTCCTAAAATGTATGAAAATCTTACCTTCGATGATATATATGATATGATGCTGAAAAAAAAAATTATACCAAATATGGTAGGATATAAATATTATATATTATAGTTTACATAAATCATTTTTTTAAGTAAACTCATATATTTAAAGATCGGCAAATAAAAAATCACTTATGAGAAAGTCGTTTGCTTTTTATTTTTTTGTTTTTACCTAGCGGCGGTGTTAGCCTCTAGACTAGTTATCGCTCACCTTTTTCTCCTGCCCATCAACCCTCTTTTTCTTTTTTATTCTCATTCATTCCATGTGTCTTCTCTCTTTTCAGTTTATAAATCTATTTTGTGGGTATCTTTGTTGTCTTCACAAGTTGTGATGGATAGATGACGGTGCCTATCATCGTTCAAACACCACCGACCACCGACAATTTCTTTTAGAAAGTGGGCAGCTCTTCGTTGACTTCTTAATCTGTTTATATTTTGAGAGTATTTTAGAATAATAAATGATTACATAAGTCGGTTTGGACTCATGTTGTCTTAAGATTTATATGTTTCTGTTTGTTTTTTCATTGTTTAATAAATATTCACTTTTAAAAGTTTTTGTCTACTATTGTAGTACACTTTTTAGTCTTGCTTTTGCGAGTGATTTTAGGGTTGGTTTTGTCGTCGTCGTCTTCACTAGTTTGGTATATGCTCAATTTTTTTGCCAATTTATGCCCACCGCTTTAGACCAACCGAGGTTGATTTCTTTATTATAGTAAGTGCTTGCAATCACTGTTGATATGTTGTGCTTGAGAGTTGTGACAGAGACAATTGTCAACGTGCCATAATGTTCTATTGATACAAAAGTTGAAGCTTTTGTTGTGTTGATGGAGCTTATCCTTCAGTGCGTACAACGGATTTTTGTTATCCCTTCCTCTCATTCATTGAATGAATTAATAAATTTTCCTTTAAAAAAAATTACCCATAAAAAATACTTCAACTAACTCTTAATTAATAGGCTAAACCCCATACACCCAATATCTAAAACCTTTCATCAAAGGTTACACAATGAGCATCAACCGAAAGAAAAGGAGATAAACAAGATGGAGCAATAACGTGTAAACGAGCTAGCATAGTCATGGGCTACTCATGCCAACTAATGAACAACCTGATTAGCTACTTGTGGGTGAAAAAAATATAAACTAAATTTATAAAACATAATATATAAATATATATACACTAGATTTATAGCATGAAAAAAAATCTACATGATAAATATAATTATTAAAAATTCATATAAAAATTAAATGATACTTTTGTTGCAATGATAAAGTTAAAGGTTTGATATGCATGGTTTTCTTGATTCAAATATTATGGGTAATTTTTTTATTGATTTATATAATATAAAAAGATAAAATAAAAATCATCATAATATAACTTGCTTTATAAAAAGAACGATTTTTGATAATTTCTCAATTAAATTGGGGTTCAATAGAGGAGTGATACTAACTCAGCTAGAGACTTTATGATAGTAGAGATATCATATAAAAAAAATATCTTGTCTAACTTCGAACACTAAGAGCACGTTTGGTTCGCTGTATTGGATTAGAGGTGTATTGGATTGGATTAGAGGTGTAATGGAATAGAGGTGTAATAGCAAATCAACTGTTTGGTTGAATGTAATGGAATAGAGGCGTAATAGTAAAACTGTGTTTGGTTGAATGTAATAGAGGTGTAATAGCATAATGGAGAAAACTAAAATGACCAGAATACCCTTAGCATAAATTTGTTTTGGTAAATGATTATTGTTATTGTTATTTAAATTTTAATAAGATTATTTATTATCAAAAATAAATAATTTAATCATATTTAAACATAATTATTATTTAATATATTTTAATTAAAATATATAATTTAATAAAATTCTTAATAATTAGCAGAAATTTGTTTTGGTAAATTATTTTATTTAAATTTTAATAAGATTAATATCAATAATAAATAATTTAATCATATTTAAACATAATAATTATTAAATATATTTTAATTAAAATATATAATTTAATAAAATTCTTAATAATTAATATTCTTATATGAATTTACTCAAACCATAATATATGATACTGTAAAATATAAAATAACATAATTATTATTAAATATAATATAATTAAAATATATAATTTAATAAAATTCTTAATAATTAATATTCTTATATGAATTTACTCAAATCATAATATATGATTATAACTAATATGATTTAATTAAATATATGATCTAATAAAATTTAAAATTATTATAACTAATATGATTATAGTTTATGAATTTGTATAATTTAAAATAATAATTATTACATATAATTTAATAATAATATATAATTTCATAAAATTCTTGATAATAAAAATTTGCAAAAGTTGATGACAAAGGGGAAAGAGCAGGAGCTTAAGACGATAACATTACAACGTGCATGCATAAGCACACATAGCATACATACCAACTTCAAATTAATACTATAACACGTTACAACTTGAATCTCATAAATCTGAATAGCTGTCTGCAACATCACACTGTCTTTTGGTTTCGATCACCTGGGCAAACTCACCCTTCCAGAAGTTCACTAATAAAAAATCAGCACGTTGTTCAGAAGAAAGTAAATTCTATTGTAAGCCCATCAATCTGACGTAGCAAGGGCTGATTGCAACACATCTTCCAGGTATTTTTC
Source organism: Gossypium hirsutum (assembly GCF_007990345.1). Lineage (NCBI taxonomy): Eukaryota > Viridiplantae > Streptophyta > Magnoliopsida > Malvales > Malvaceae > Gossypium > Gossypium hirsutum. The sequence continues at coordinate 10,300,167 of NC_053426.1, read as the reverse complement.
AGCAGCAGCATACTGCCTTTTCTTGTCCTCAATTGCTAAGGCAGCTAAAGCTTTATCCTGCACGAACAAAAATAAAATAACGGTAATACTGCGCACTTCTTTAGAGCACATTCCCTCATTGCAAGGACAAGGATATGGAAACTAGGGCCCCAAGTCCAAAACATTCTAGACAAAGATGACGACCAAAATTGAACTTTGAACATAGACCATCTGAATTAACAATGTTACCTATATTATGACTTGTCAATAAGGATGCAAGTTTTACATAACAAGCAGTGCCAAGCAGGGTACCACCAAAATGTTAAGACACGTGGAAAAAGTGCGTCTACTTATGTGTTTGATGAGATTAAATGCACATCAAATATAAATTCTGTTCATTTATTTATATCAAAACCATAAACAATCTTGAGAGAGAAATATACAAAAATACTATGTGAAGCTTCACTACAAAGATCCATAGAAACCTCATATATTTACAATTACTATTTTACTCTTGTAGCTTTACATGAAGACATGATGGGCGATGAACAGACAAGAGGATCCATTACCAAAGAGTCTGATATAGGAAATAAAGACCAAGTATAATGGAGAAGAAATTTTGATATGTATATAGAAAACATTAACACCAAAGCACAATAGTGCTCCAATGCCAACCATGATAACATATTACCGGAGGTAGGTCCTGGTAGCTCCTCAAAGTATCTAAGATGGGTTTGGTCTTCTTCTCTAAGTCCTTCCTGTGTTCGGCCATTTCAACCAACACCCCATGATTAATTTCAGGTGTGTAGCCCACACGATTCAGTAATGCCTGTCAAACAAGATTAAGCATAAATGAAACGCAGAAAGAATTCATGCAAGCAACATATAGGTGATAATTAGATAGCCAAAATCTTGATAAATTAACAATGAGTGAGAAAACAAGAATAGCTACATCCTTGTAGCTTTATATGCAGTACTTTATTATTTAAATTCCAATATATGCAAAAGTGCAATATTCACCAAGGAAAATGATTCTTCTACTAAAATGATCTAATGATAAATTGTCCAAGACTATGAACTAGTACCTCAGCTAATGATTTTTCAGCTTTAAAACAGAATCCGTACAATAATTCTATTCCAACTCTGCCTATATATGAAGTTCTAAGTCTCCTGTTCAATCTATTTTATTTATAATTTCGAATAGTAATAAAAAGTCATTTTATACATTGAATGTCCTGTCTATATGGTTGATAAACTTTAACCCTACCACTCAAATCAAACCATGCATATCCAGTTAAATTTCATCCACTTACGGCAAAGGCAGCTTCTCTTTCCACCCATTTTTGTCCCTTTTAACTGATAAATAGCATGTTCATCTCAGAAGAACCAACAGCTTAAATTTCTGTAACTAGTTTTGCATCTTAATGCATCCCTGAAAATAAAAATACAAAGGATACCCTATAGTTGTTATACTGTTGCATGTACTGTCGCTCCTTTGACGCCATAACACCCAAGTTCGTCTTCCAATTTTCCATTTGAGCATCACATGGAGCCACATCATCTTCTAGTTGTGCTAATGTCCTATATGAAAATATCAATTTCTTCTCAATAACCATCAAATAGACTCAAACGAAGGGCTAAATTTAGGGTGGTAAACGTACAAATTCTTTACCTTTTCAAATAGGTTAACCTAGCTATTTCTTTTCGAGTATACTCAAGAAGAGTTTTGGACTCTTTGTGCACTTTAGCCCTCTTCTCATCTACCCCAGTCTTTCTCAAAGAAATATCACCCATTGCTACAAGAAAACTAGATCCATTTTGTTTTTCTTCCTCGTTAGGTTCCAAATATAATACATGGAAATCAACATGAATTACGGAAGTTTTCAAAATTGTAAATTGAAAGCAACCCACCTACTAAGTTCGGTGTCTCGAATATTCAACAAATTAGCAACGTTTGCCAGAACTTGCGCCGATGCAACCACATTTGACGGCAAACTCTCCTGCGCTAATCCTACGTTCTCCAATATCTCTCTAATTCGTGCAGCTATAAGAGATTTCAATTTTAGGAAGAACAAGATGAAATTGTTTGAATTTGAGAATTTCAATTCAATTTAGAAAGAAAAAAAAAACAAATTAGGACCTTGAGAACGGTATTCGGCGGCTTTCTGGCGAAAATCGTTGGCAACAATGTTGGCAGCTTGAGTCTTTGCCTGCGAGACGGTAGCCAGATTGTACAAATGAGCAATGCTTTGCGGAGTGTATTCGAAATCAGGGACTTTTTTCCCGGCGGCATCGAACTGAGCCAGAATAATAAACAAAAACGGTGGGAGATGGAAGGAGAAATTTTGAGGACAGAATAGGAGAGGGTCGGGTAGGGAGGGAGGGTAAAACAGACAGCAGGGGACGGAAGGGGGACGTAATAGGTATTACAGGGATTTGGGAAGGGATTACAAAAGCAGCAAAAAAGGGGATTAGGTCGGGATTGGTTTACGCCCGTAATGCCTATTACAGCGAACCAAACGCCGGATTAGAGGCGTCATGTAATACGCGCGTATTCGGCCTGTATTGTATTAGGTAATACACTGAACCAAACATAGTGTAATAATTAAAAATCTCGTGAACATTGAAAAGCAATGATATATAATATGATAGGCTTTACCTGCATGACAATTTGCAATTTTCATTAAGAAGCATAAATACCATTATTTGCATTATAGATACTCATTTTTTGTTACTAATTGTTTTGTCCAAAGTGGTCTCGAGAAATATTGTTCCTTGCAAGATTACTCATTAAGAAAGACACTTCATTTGAAGGCTGTAAAATTAAGTTCAAAAAGATTGGCAGGATCCTTAAATTTGCTCCAGTGTTGGATGTCTAGAAAAATATGTCGAACATTATTGAAAAGTCTACTTCTTAACCTTTCAAAGGAGTACAAGTGTTTTCCCTTCCTCTCTTTATTGATCAAATTGCACACTAGTACTTGAGTTTGCAATAGCACTCTCTTTGACAAAATGAGTTACATGAGAGTAACTTTCACAACACTACAATCATATCCATTATTTTTATAACATCTCTCTAATTACTCATTATTAAGGTTTAGTTTAACATTGCTTCTTAAAACTGCTTTTTGATCCAAAAGCACTTTTGAGCAAAATCTAAAATTATCTGCTTTTGCTTTTGATTAAAAAGGTGATTTTGCAAAACATTTTTTTCTTCCAAAACACTTTTGAAAAGCTTTAAAAGGCATATTATTTAACAATATTTTTATCTCAAAAATGTTTTTTAGCCTAAAAGTGCTTATTAAAAACAATACTAAACTGGGCTTAACAACATGAATATGATTTCATTCACTTTAATTCCCTGTCATGCACACTTTTATAAATTAACCCATATCTCTCTTATGTCCTATAAAATATATCATTCTTTTGTAATCATTCTTTTAATAACTACATTAGAAATACTATAAATAGTGGTCTAAAAATTTTATTTGAGATTTTTTGCTCTTTTGACAAAGTTAAACATATTCAAATTTCTTTCTACACGTTTCTTTCTACAATAGCTACAAGCATCACAACCTTCACAATCCTTTGTCACTTACCACCATCATCCTGACCATCTACCACTGCAATTATTCTCTAGAGTCCATTTCAATCTTCTTTCCTATCATTTTTCCAGGACATTTTAGTTTGCTACTTTTTAACATTTCATCACCTTAACAAAAGAACCTTTATATATATATACATTTATTCGAATAAATAAATTATCTACTTAGAATTTTAGAAATTAATGATACAATAATATTTATAACTCAGTTATGAAAATTACATAGCATTACCAAAAGGATTTTGGTAACGTAATGGGGGTCATTAACCCTAATGATTCTTGTGTTAACAGATTTTAATTTTCGAAGGACTAGGCCACGTTATATTCTGTGTTCGTTTGTTGGATTTCTTGATCAGATTGGACTAAATTAGTAAATAGGGCTTAAAGTTGAAACAAAATCTAATAGAAGGACCAATGAAGCCCTAAGTTGTTGGATAGTTATATGAACCCCATTAATGTCCTAAATGTAGGTATGTATCTAAGAGATTAACGACTTGAATGGTTGTAGATTATTAAAGGGTTAATAATGCCATCATTATTGTAATAGTATGCTTAATGGGAGAAGATAGATTAATTAAATTGAAAAATATCGATAATTCAATTGATGACAATAGTTAAAATTGTTTTAAATTAGTAAAAAGAAAATGTTGTTGACGGATATTAATTAGTACAATAATACATATATACTGAAATGATATATCTTATTTTTTAGTCAAATTTTCTGTGTATATATAAATATGTTTATGCATATATATGTATTTTATTAAGAAATTGTGAAATATACTATAAATATGTATTTTTTTTAAATATCATATAAAAATATACGAATACAAATAAGGCATTTTGTTTACAAGAAATTACTATCTATTTCATTTTTTGTATTAAATATCAAATAAAGTTAGGTGGCATATTCTAATTTATTCTTTTAAATATTTTATAAATATGCCAAATAATTATCATTCATACTAATGTCAGTTAAGTTGAGTGACAAGAAATTTAATATCTTTTAAGCAATAACTTGAGTTCAAGTCTTGTAAACGAGAAAAGTACAAGAAAACTTGCCTTTGAAATGGGATACAACTTGACTTGGTTTTGGACTTAGTTGTCACCTTGGGGTTAGAGGACACTCGGATCTCCAACTAAATCATGTTATTATTTATAAATAAAAAATAAAATCAAATTCCATTATTAGTCTATGTGCTATGGGAAGTTGTGAATTTATTTTATATATATTGATTTAGTTATTTTTATTCATTGTGCTTTTCGAATTGATCAACTTCAATCTCATTTTTTTTTAATTTGGAATTTCAATCATACCTCAAACGATGTTAGTTTGGTTAAAATTTGCTAGTAGTTTTATACTACGAGTAAAGTTGTAGATTTAGTTCATACTCTTCAATTTGATTATTCTTAGTCCATATACTTTTAAGCTTTCTAAAATTCAGTTTTTACTTAAATAACAGTCTTATATCCATTAACTTTTTTTTTGTGAGTAATATTTGAAAATAAAAATTTGACATTATATTACACGTGCAATAAATATGTTTGTCGCATATGATTTAGAAAATAGCAAAACTAAATGAATTTAACAAATATCATTTGATAAAAATTCAAAATGTACAATGAACTAAAAATGACCAAATTAAAGTATAAGGACTTAGAGCTGGCAAACAGGCAGGCTCAAGTGGGTTCGGATTAGGCTTGCTTTAGACTTAGATTTTTTTAAGCTCGAACTTTCTTTGGCTCTGGCCCTTCCAGACTCAGATTTTTTCGAGCTCGGGTCAAGTCAGGAGGGCTCTGACAGGTTTAAATAATTTTAAATTTTTTAAGTTTAAATATTTTAAATTTGAATGTAAAAATTTATTTCACTTTTATACGATGGCAACGCAATTCAAATTTGTCTCATAAAAAGTATAAAATTATATATATTTAATAAATTTATTTTATATAAAATAATTAAAGTGCTTATTGTATGTAAAATTTATTATTCTATGATATTATATGAATTAACAAAATATCTTTTATTGTTCATTATTATATTATATTCACAATTGATTTTTTTTATTAAATTTATAAATCTGATACTCATATTCAAAAATATTTATTCCAAAATTCAAATATAATATATTGAGCCCAAATCCAAATAATATATTCATTATTACCTAAACTCAAAATAAATAAATTATAGCCTAAATCTCAAATCTGAAATAAAAAAGAAATTAAACCCAATACTCAAATATAATTTGTTAAAGTTAAAGGCCAATTCAAAATCTAATTTAATAAAAATAATATTTAATTAATATATTAAAATTTTAATAATATTTTGTGTATTGCTAATTATATTTATAAACATGTATTTTAACATATTGGATTATACATAACTATTCATTATTTTATTATAATTTATAATATAATTATAGTAAATTATATATTTATTATTTATTATTATGTTGGTTGAAATATGCTTTAAGCCCTTATATTTTTCATACATTTGAAAGCTAGCCCTCCTACTATATTATGTACTGCTTTATCGTATCATATAATATATTAATAGTTTATATGTATGCACCAATGATTAAACATTATAATATCATGTAATACTATATCTTTTATTATAATATATAATATAATAATTGTTATATATAATAATAGTACATTATATATTACATATTATTGGTTATTATTATACTAGTTGGAATATGCTCTAAGTCTTTATACTTTTTGTAAATTTGAAAGTTAGCTGTCCTACTAGTTTATATCATATCATATCGTATAGTATATATTATATTGATAGTTTATATATATGCATCAATGATTAAACATTCAAATATTATGTATTATTATATATTTTATTATAATTTATAATATAATAATAGTTATAGATAATAGTCGTAGATTATATATTACATATTATTACAATATCATGTAATACTATATCTTCTATTATAATTTATATTATAATAATAGTTATATATGTATTAATATTTTTAGTAATAATTATATATTATTTTATTATTTTATGTATTAATAATACTAATACATTATAATATATTATATTATGTATTAGTAATATACAAATTTAGTATATCGGTTTAAGGTGAGGTTATGTAATCAATTTCGATAATAGGTATATAATATATTATTATAGCATTAAATTTTAATTTTATATATTTATTATACATATATAATTATAGTATTGAAAATATTTTATATTAAATAAATGTTTTTAAAAAAAATTATTTTATTTTATATTTTAAAATAAAAATTATTATTTTCACCCAAAAAAATATTATTAATTACTTTTCCTATTAATAGATATTTAATATAAATACATGATGCTTATGAATACATTTCAAAAAATAAATAATTATCATTTATTTTTATTTTAATTAATAACATAAAATTATATTAATTGTTAATGTCTATTATGGCTATTTTTTCGGGTTTTGAGTTGGATTTTTCTCAAGTTCAAGCTAGATTTGTTTCGAACTCGAATTTGTTACGAGCTCGGACTTTATCAGGCTTGAATTTTGTCGAGCTCGGATCTTATACGAGTTGAGTTTTGTTGGCCTCAGATTGTTAAGGGCTTAAATCGGAATGGGCGGACTTTTCGGGCTACGGCCTATTTTGCTAGCTCTATAAGGATTATTTCCACAACTTATAGTACATGGACTAATAACAAAATTCAACATTTATAAAAATTCGTAATATTCCCAAAAAAATATTAACAATGGTCAAAGCTAGAGGTGTTCATGGGTTGACCCGACTTATTCAAAAATCCCATATTACTGTTAAAAATATTAAAATTGATATATATATTTATAATTAAATTTTAAATAAGAATTTCAAAAAAATCATTTAATTTTAAATTGGGCCAAAGCACTCGACCCAAATAAAAAACCATTATATAATGGGCCGGGCTGACGTAGCCGGATGGACAACCAAGTCAAAACAGAGTCCAAAGTACTAAATGCTCCACTCCAGATTTAGCGGAAACACAATGGCGGGAACCAACGCCACACAATCCCGCCAGTTGAACCCTCCCGATTCAAAATCAATTCCCCATTTATATAAACTCTCAATACCCATCTCTTTTTCGCTCAAAACCCTAGGCCTTCGCTCCAATTTTCCCATCTCTTTCGCAAGAGAACCAAAAGAGAGGAAGAAAAAAAAACTACTAAAAAATGCTTGAGCTTAGGCTAGTTCAGGGTTCACTTCTAAAGAAAGTCTTGGAAGCGATTAAGGACTTGGTCAACGATGCCAACTTCGACTGTTCGGCGACGGGGTTTTCTTTGCAGGCCATGGATTCGAGTCACGTGGCGCTGGTGGCCCTGTTGCTGAGATCGGAAGGGTTCGAGCACTATCGCTGCGACAGGAACATTTCCATGGGGATGAATCTCGGTAACATGTCCAAGATGCTGAAATGTGCCGGCAATGATGACATCATCACAATCAAGGCTGATGATGGCAGCGATACTGTTACTTTCATGTTCGAGAGCCCCAGTAAGTCTTCTATTTCCCTGGGTTTTGCGGGTTGTTTAGTGTTTTGCTTGAGTTTAGGGTTTATGGGATTTATTGTTAATCGGGTATTTTTGGGTGTTTAATAGTTTCGACTTTTTTATGTTGGAAATTGTGTCATCTGTTTGGTTGCTGGGATTTGGTGGAAAGCTGAAGGGAGCTATATAAACTATGAGAATATTGTTTATTTTCACTAGTCATGGAGATTGATAATTGTTCAATTGTAATGAGGTCACTCTCCCCAATTTTTGTATCAATGACTTGCTGATCTGTTTGTTATAAGATTGGCCTGATATTTAGTGTTCATTTCTTTATGCATGTGCTAATGGATTAAAGCCCAAGACAAGATATCAGATTTTGAGATGAAGCTGATGGATATTGATAGTGAACACCTTGGGATCCCAGAAGCGGAGTACCATGCTATTGTTAGGATGCCTTCAGCTGAATTTGCAAGGATTTGCAAGGATCTTGCAAGCATTGGTGACACCGGTACTGCTCCAATATTTTAGCATTCTATAAATTTAGTGTATAGATTCTTCAAGTTTTTCCATATATTTGGAGGATCCTTACAGCATAGTTTCTTCCCCATCTTTTTTATTTGATTGCAAATGTTAATTACTATTTGATGTTGTTGCAGTTGTTATCTCTGTTACCAAGGAAGGTGTGAAGTTTTCCACAAGGGGTGATATCGGAACTGCAAATATTGTTCTTAGGCAAAATACCACTGTAGATAAAGTAAGGCCTTTGTCCAATAATATTTCTCTTCTTCCTTTTTTCCTCTGCAAGTATTATAATTTGCACAACACTTTGTTGATCTTTTAATAAACAAATGCCAGCCTGAAGAAGCAACAATTATAGAGATGAATGAGCCAGTATCATTGACATTTGCATTGAGGTACATGAATTCATTTACAAAGGCTACTCCATTGTCAAACATAGTGACAATCAGCTTGTCATCAGAGCTGCCTGTTGTGGTCGAGTATAAGATAGCTGAGATGGGTTATATTAGGTTCTACTTGGCACCCAAGATTGAAGAAGATGAGGATGAGACTAAGCCACAAGTTTAGCTTTGAATTTGGGATGGATTTTGCTTCCTTGTTGACTACAATATGTGTTTGATTGTCATTAATGTTTAAGGCTTTCAACAAGTTGCCAAGCATATTAAGTTTGTTTAGATTAGGTGGATGATTAACATTTCTCTTTTGCTTGGATTTTCCCATATTGTTATAAATTATGTGTTCCTGTTTCTTATGCGTCTTCACTATTGTTGTAAATTTTGAGACTTGAAAACTTGAGCTTGACTTGAAATATTATCAAACTATTCAAGTTAAACTCAATTACAAATTAACAAATGCAATATTTATATTAATTTTTTAAGATGATGTGATAATGAAATAAAAAACTTAATCAAATTTATAAATGTTTTCCCACCAAAATAATCCATATATTTTTAAATATAATTATAAAATAAATCTTAAACGTTTTAGTTTTTATTATATATAAATGTATATCAAAGGTTAAAAATGTATTTTAGTAATACTAGCCTTTTAACCCTTGTATGCATGAGATTTATTGTTTTTATTAATTTAAATATTTTAAATTATTTTGTATATATATTTATTTTATAAATACTACACAATGATAAAAAAAATTAGATGGTAAGACTAAAAAAATATATTCAAAAAAATTAAATCATTATTATTATTTAAATAAATAAGTCATTATTCTAACACATCAAAATTTAGTGATTACAAACTAAAGGTTTGTGGTCAATCAATAAATGTTCATTATAACTATATGTTATTTAGATTGATCCAATATATTTATAATATTCATAATCATAAATAATGTTGATGAAAACATTATAATTTTGTTCGGTAGAGGCGAAATAAAATTTAAAAGGGTGAAAAATTGAAGGAATAGAAAATTAGAAGGATAAAAAATAGATTTTTTTTATAGGTGTACTTGGTAGGAGGGATTAAAAAATAGGAAGGAATTTTTTTTTCTTTCCATTTATTACTTGATAAAAGGAGAAAAATGAAAGAAAATAAAATAAAACATTTCAAAAATACATAATTTTGAACTAATATGCACATATCTCTTATCATTTCAATTTAGAAGGATTGATTTTTATGCATTAGGAAAAGAAATGATCAACTCTCCTATTTTCTTTCCTTACTTTTCTTCTCAACCAAACACACTTAAATTTATTTATTTTTTCTACTTTTCTTTTTTTTCCCTCCCATCCTTCCACTTTTTTGCCTAATCAAGTACACCCTAAATTTTTAATGTTGGTGTAACAACTTTTGTCTTCGTGCTGACACGACACAATTTGTTATATATGTCACATCAATAAATAATTTAAAAATTATAAAATATTTAAAACATTCAAATGTAAAAGATATAAATAGTTCATAGAAAATAAAAAACAAATAGCATAAAGTACATTTGAATTGCTATACAAGCTACCATGTTTAAATATTTAATATTTCAGTCAATGTTTCTGCTAAAAAAGTAATTTAACTTTTATTAAAAAGTTGATGACTAAATTTAACTAAAAAATGATCAAATTAACAACATATATAAATATTAGGGACTAAATTTATCATTATACCTTTATAATATTGAATAAGAGAAAAAATAATCTAAGATTTTATATATGGGAATTTGATATGTTAATGATTATTAAGGGAAAATCAATATTTACCACGTAATTTTTATGATATATTTGTTTAAATCATTTAGAATATTTTTGTATCCTTCATTATTAGAATATGGGTAAATTGCACACAAGCTCAATAAATTATTAATAAATTTACATTTTGATCACATAATTTAGAAAAGTTATAAAATAATCATTAAACTATTCAAAAGTTTTTAGTTTAAGTCATCGGGTTATTAAAATCGTTGTTGTGTAGCCTTCTCTATCGCACTGCTTGCACTAATTGAAAGCTCTCATTCCCCTTTTCTTCTACAGTTCATTATTTTTTCATGAAACAGTTTTAAACGTCACGAATCTGCAAACCAAAATCCATATAGCTTTCTTATTCGATCTCCAACATTGATCATCAGATCGACTTAGATCTAATATATGTTATTCTATATGCCTACTCCTCGATGAGTATTAATCAATCGTCGAACTATCGCATAAAGTTCGCTTGCTGGACTTTTTTTTTAAATTAGTAGCCCAATGATTTAAAGAAAAACTTTCGAATAATTCAATACCATTTTGTAACTTTTTAAAATCGAGTGAACAAAATATAAACTTATTAATAATTTAATTACATGTACTATACCCTTAGAATAAACAAATAGTAAATAACTTAAATATTTTTACATGTAATAATCAAATCAATCAAAAACGTTATGAAAATTTTATGCACAAATATATACATGATATATATATATAAGTTATAAATTCTAATATAAATAGAAAATTACGATAATTATATAAAAATTGGTAACCAGTACATTAACTTTAATATTATTAACTATTATAATATTAATACCACACATTTAATTTTAATTTTTATTACTTATAAAAAATTACTTTGATATTATTAATTATTATCATATTTATATATAAAACTTATATTTATTTAATTAAAAACCTTGAATTTTTATTATTTTTAATTTATCCAATTATATTTAATGGTTTTTTATAGATTTATAATTTTATTAATTAATAATATATTATATTATTTTTAAGTAGAATTTTTAAAAGATATATCCAAACTAATTAATTTCACATAAATATACTATCATATTACTTAATATTAATTTTATCATTATCACATACTAATACTAATAAATTATTATTTTAATTTTAATTTAGTATTACAACTACCAATAAAAGTATATATATATTATAGACTGAATCCTTAAAGTATATTAAAAAAAGTTTAATTAAATTAAGCTCACAAACTGCTTGAATTTAATATTGAGATACTCAAGTTAAACTGGTTCAATCTCGGTTTGATAATTACTTAATCAAATTCAAAATTTTTAAATCAAAACTGAGTAATTTACTAGCTTAGGGATCATTAGCAGAAGCAGAACTAAGACTAAAACTTCACGTTGCACTCTTCTCTATTTCTACTTTTTTAAAAGCATATTTTAACCAACTTGATGCCAAGAAGTGATGTTCTTCGATGATTACAGTTCAATTCGTAAATGAACCATTGAAGACAGATTTTAATTCATCCGAAATTTCATGTTCTGAAGTGGAAATCAAATGAGCTAGACGAGTTTCAGCATTACAGATTCGACGTGCTATAGTCTAATGGCAACTCGTTACATATAAAGCGCAACAAAAATGAAACATCTAAGCTGCCATACGCATGTACATATAGTTTATCTATTTCATCATGCTACCACAAAAGCACTGGATGTACCCGTGAAATGCTGAATCGATCCCATAAGCCGTTTCGCAGCACCAAAATGTCTTATTCTGTAAACTCCTAGCGAGGCAGATGGAGGGATTGTCCATTCGATGGTTGCTTGACTTCGGGGGCTTAGTTTCGAAGGTCTTGACCAGTTAAACCGAAGGCAGAAATCGTCATCATCATAAGTTGGAACCCATGTATCCTTCCCTTGGAGTATCTCAACAAGAGCGAATGTACCTTCTGTCATGAGATCGTTCCTGGGGCAAGCTGACCAGAAGACCACAGTCACCGTGCTACCTCTCTTAAAAGTTGAGTTAGCCGGAACATCAGAGCTGACATCCCCGAAATTTACACCAGCAGGGGTAGAGTCCATTACAACAGGAGTGAGAAAGCTTATTTGTTTCTTTAGAAAATCAGGAGGTTGCGGGCCAGGTTCAACAGTTTGGCCTTTGATAAGAGCACTTGCGAGCTTCTGGAACTCCTGAATGTAGGCACTGAGTGTGTGCGGACCATACAGCGTGGAGGCACCCTAAGAAGCACGAAGAATTTGTAAAAGAACTAGACAGATCATAAATATGAGATTACAAGTTCCAAACCCAAATGAAATGGCAGTCACCATTGCAGATGCGCACATGTTCTTCATATGCAAGTGCATGTATGACCAAATTTATTTCTAGCGCAAGCTTATAGTAAGTTCAAGTTCTAAAGCTCTCGAACCAAGCACCGAAGCTACCACAAGAGTAAAGAGAACAAAAATACAGCTATTCAATGCCAATTTATGCCTGGCACAAGCCATATCGGTTGTGAGTTCAAGATCTAAAGCTCTCCATCTAAGCAAACTTACAGAGAGTCAGAATAAAGCTACGAATAGAAATATAGTATAGTTGTTTTGTGTAGCCAATAATTGTTAATATTTAGGTTATTATCCACACAAGTATTGCTGATTTGGCACTGACCTCATATCTCTGAATCTGGTACTCCTCGAAGGAAGTAATATACTGTGAATATGTATTGGTCAACCCAGCAATGACAACATGAGTGTTACTACCAAATTCTCCACTACCGCTGCTTGTAAGCATGGTTTTTACAGCATCTCGAAGCCGCCTTCCAGACATTGTCGTAAATTCTGCTTGAATCAAAATGGTGAGAATTCATCCTCATGTTTTAAAGTGAAAACAGAAGATACAAAGGGAAAAAGCTACTACCTCCAGGTACACTAAGAATGACTAGCTGTCCTATCCGAAGGATCTGTACTGGAAGTATTGAAGGCTGCCAAGATTATAAATCAAGCAAATGCATCATTAGTGAACTTATTCTAAGGGAAAAGGAATCACAAGCATATTTTTAGACATAACAGAAGACAAAATGATATCAGAGGAATCCACGAGTCAAATGATTCCAATCCTTCATCAGGCATCTAAGTAAAGGTCGTATTATGGCATATGACTTTCACATTATGAAGACTTGGATGGACTTGTATGTCCCCTATGAGATATTGTTGCAACTTACCGCCCAATCATACGGTTGCTTCATTTCACCAGTATCTAACAAGATGGGCTTTGGAGAATGACACTCTACTTGTTTTTTATCAGGAGCTTTAAGTAAGTTGCGCACAAGCCTCCAGAAAGGATTTCCCTGACATAACATTCCAACAACATTAATCATACAAAGTAGGCAAACATATGGCACAGAAAACTGAAAAATATAGGTGCAGTCTTAAATTACCTTGTCATCTCCTTGCTTAAAATCGAATGCCCCAGGGCCATCAGTTGTTCCTGCTGCAAAAGCAAATCCCATTGCAGCAGGGCATGTTTTAACTACCTCAGAACCTCCTCCTTCTTTAGGAATTGTAACCTCAAGCTGGGAGAAGTCTACATATGAGTGGCGATAGTCAATCTTTCCTTTTAATTGCTCAGATGCTGTGTTAAACAGATCCACAGCTTTATTGAATTGTCTCTCTCCAATAATACGTGTACTTTCGAATTCATCAGGATAGCTGCCAAGTGAAGCATTTTAGTCTTCTGACACAATATATAGGTATGTCATGAGAAAGAAGTACAAAGCAGGAAGAGAAATAGTGATTACCCTGGTCCTCGGCCATAGCATAGTTCATTCTTTCCACCACAGGTACTATGATTGAAGTCACAAGGAACACCAGTGTCGAGACAAAATGCTCCAAGTACATTGGGACTAACATCACCACAATTTGTTTGGCAAAATGCAGACACAAATCCTGGCTTATCAGCCTGTCGAAGAGCACTCCTGACACGTCTAGCAGCACTCGAAATCCTGGTTGCAGGTTTACCAGGAGAAGACTGGAAGGATGAAGCAAGCTCCAGCAACTCATGGTCTACATAAAAAAGACATTAAAAGAAATATTGCACGGACCCAGGCAGCACATCAAGAAGTTCAAGCTACATATTATGGATCGGATGAATAATTTCTGTTGCAGATTAAAGATGATATCTAGTACTGATTGTATTTTTCCATTGCTCTTTCTACATATTTTTCAAATCAATAAACAATTACTGGAATTGAAAGATAAAAACTTACGATTATTATGAATACTAGAAATGATGCTCGAAACTCTTCGAGGTATTTCATCAGTACCCAATTCATCACTTTTAGCACTGTTCTGCTCAAACCAATCTTCCATAAATCGTGCTGCTGCACCCTTGTTATCACCACTGATCAGAGAGTTTGTACGACTCATTGATGTTCCATGAGTTGCAAACCAGTTGAAGCTACCCACTGGACCCCATTGGTCATCTACAAACTTTAAAAGGGTCATTTCTTTATCAACATTGTACTTATATTTGCTCCGCTCTGATGCAGGGTTATTGAGATAGGCACTCGGACTACGGTTTACTCCGGCATCTAATAGCTCTCCTGTTCACAACCCATAATCTTTGAGCATAAATAAATGCATACGTCTCAGATACACAACATAAAGTGGAAATCACAGCAATATAAAGCCAAATAGGTACAGAAACTAGTGTATACAACATTTCAGAAAACTTCAACTTGAGAATGGAGATCACCAGTATCAAAGAAGATTATCCAGTCACATTATTTCTGCTAAACAATACCAACATCTAAAAACACGAACAGGATAGTAGCAACTGCATATTTCATGTTCCTTACCCTTGTTCACAAAAATTGATCCAGGTTGGAGATTTTCATGAGCTTGTACAATACTTTTCTCGATGCCATCTACCAGGGCATCAAATGACTGATGAACAAATCCAAGAGATGTAACAATATACACCACATATTGGAGATAACCACCAGGACCTGCGTGGGTGTGAATACCACTGATAGCAACATTCTGTTCAGTATATAAGTTCCCATACCTGCAGGTATAAGTAGCAGCTAAATTAGGGTAGACACGTCAAAGGTTAAAATATAAACACTATAAGCATATCAAACTGAAATCCATTTGAATTTCATCTATTTCAAAGGCTTTGGTGTCTCTGGTTCGGTCTTACTCCATGTTGATGCAACATTGTTCTAAAACCAAAAAGGTTAGACAAAAAGATAATAGCATAAACTTCAATCAGGATTGTACTTTAATATGGTTAAAAAAAGAGAAGCTGATCTTCAGGCCTAACTTGCTGTGATAATAATTACCTTGCTTTCAATCTCTCAAGAACCTTTATAGTCACTAATTGTGAAGCCATGCAAGCATCGAGATTAACAAAAACTACTCGTTTCCCTTGTGGCTCTGCCACGATAAATGACCGAGCTCGCAGCCTAAAGTGAATCCCCGAAGCAATTTGTTCTGTGTTAGCATATCCCATCATATTAACGTCGGCTGCTGGCCCAGTAATGTCATAGCTTCCCAGCCCAATTAAATAGTTGGAATCTGAAAGCACAGTTTTACTATATTGCAGCACTAGTACCAAAGATATCCATAACCACATGGTTTTCAAAGGAATTCGAAAATGGCAGCCAATAGAAGCAAGTAACTCCATCATGAACCCAACAAGTACACCAAGCAGCACTTATTATCTCCTTCTCATTTCCCTTCATCAAATACAATAATAACATGTCAAGGCTTTATTTGGCAAAAGAAAAAACAAACAAACAAACATTAATCCAAAATTTCTCGTAAATTTAGCTTCAAAGAGTAAGTGTTAACATTAGTATAATCACATACATAAAACCAAAAAATGTTCCATTAATCAAACTCAAGACACCATAAAGGAAAAAATATATAGCAACAAGTTGTATGATCTCAATACGGTTTTAAGCTTTTAACCTAAGATTTTACCCCCTCTTCCTATTTCTTTTAATTCAAAATATATGAACTTGCCATTATATCTGTTAGAGCATCATGCAGATAACACGAGGGTATTATCTCCTTTGGGTGCCGCTGAAGAGCTGATAACTCTCAAGGTTTCATTCCCAGTTCTGAAAACGCCTAGGGGGCACCTCAAGTCGCTGAAGGGCAAGAACCATGGCTGCTGAAGAGTAAGAGCCCAAGGTGGTTTGAACCCAAGGTGCCACACAATGCGCTCTCACTCTTCAGCAGCTATGATTCCCGCTCTTTAGCGACTTAAGAGGCGCCCTTAGGCTCTCTTTAAAGCCAGGGACAGAACCTTAAGGGTGTGTAGGTTCTTAGCAACATCCAAAAAGGATGCCTTCGCGTTATCAAGCATGATGCTCTAAATATCAAAAGCCAGTATCAAACCTAAAACTAAAGCTAAGTAAAAAGTTCAAAAGTAACCCCCCTGACAGTGAAAACTATCTCATCATTTAAGTAATCATTTCGATCAATAAAATCAAACCCTAAAAAACTAAATTACCTAATTCAGTTTTTTTTCTAAAAATAATTATCCAGTATCGAACTTAGCAGGTTCAATAAGCAACAATCAATTCGAAGTAAGTCAAGAATCAAGAACACCTTCCATCAACCTCATTAAAACAACTTCCGAAGAAAACCCATTGAAAGACTGGAATTCGTGATCACTCTTTTTTTAGTGCAAGAATCAAGAAGTTCCAAATGATTAAACAAACCCAGAATTAAGGGGGGGGGGGCGAAACTATACCTTTCTATCAAAGAAAAGATTTATCTGAGCTTGCTTTGATAGTTTGTGAGTGAAGATAAAGGGAAAAATAAAAGGTATTGGGGAGGCAAAGATTCTAAAAGAGAAGTCAAACTAAGGGAAGTTAAACTGGTTGCTTTGAAGGGAAGATAGCGGTGATGCTATTGTTTTGTTTTGTTGCATCTTTGCTACTTTTCAAGGTCTGATGGCTTCTTGGAATTTAGTTTTGGACAGTGTTCAGGTGCATGCCCAATGTTTAATTGGTTAAAAGACATTAGATTTTTTATTGTTGAAATAGTCACTCAACTATGGTTTTTATCTTTTTTTTGTCATTTAACTATAAAAATTTACAAAATGATCATTCAATTATTAGTAAATTTTTGTTTTGGTAACTCAACTATGAAAAGTTACAAAATGATCGTATAATTATTTAATTTTACATTTTTTGGTCACCAGCTGTTTAACGTACAAATGAAAATAACAAATAAATTCAAGATAGTTCGGTGATCAAAAGGACAAAATTGAATAATTGAGTGATCATTTTGTAATTTTTTATAGTTATATGACTAAAACTAAAATTTACTAATAATTTGATAACCATTTGATAATTTTTTATAATTGAATGAATAATAAATTGATAACCATTTTGTAATTACTAATGTAGTTTAGCCATATTATTTTTACTTTTTTATTATTATAAATTTTTACTATATTTTAATGCTATAGAAATTTGACATTTTCAACTATCCTATGTTTGAATAAAAATTATTAAAGGGAAGGAAAAGAATAAAAAGAAATGATTTATTCTGAAATAAATTTTCAATTTTATCTTTTGTATAAATAACAATAACAATAATAATTATGAGATGTGGTATAGTGGTTGTTTATCTCAATCTCTGGTGGGTTTGGATGAACGATTGGGTGCAGTGTTGAGGTGTTCATGGGCCAAGCTCAACAAATTTTAGGTCTGTTTGTTAGGCCCGACCCTATCCAAAAAATGGGTCTAAAATTTTGTGAAGCCCAAACCAGATAAATATACTAAAACCTGGACCCAACTTGGCCCTATTGTATTAATTTTTTTTATATTATTATTTTTATATATATTTTTTAAAAATATATAATACATCAAAAATACTAAAAACATTAAAATAAATGTTTCTCAACAAATTGAAAATAAATTTAAGTAAAATATATGTACACTTAAATAACATTAACATAAGTGCAATTTAATAAGCAAATGCTTCTAAAATAGTAACAAAATTAATAATAAAACAAGAGTTGTACAATATCCAAACAATAATAATAAAATAGTAACAATATAATAGTGAAATGGTAACAAAATAGTGAAAAAAAATAACAATAAGAAAATAACAATAAAACAGTAAAAACTAGAGGTGCTCATGGGCCGGGTTTAGGACGGGCTCAACTAAAAATTCATGCCCATTTACTAGGCCCTGGCTCGACCTAGATAAAAATGCTAAAACCTGGGCCCGATTTGACCCACCCATATTAATTTTTATATAATTTTTATATAATTTTTAAATATATAATACATCAGAAATACTAAAAACATCAAAATAAATATTTCCCAACAAATTGAAAATAGTTTTGAAAAAATATGTAGACTTAAATAACACTACGATAAATACAACTTAACAAACAAATGCCTCTAAAAAAATAACAAAATTAACAAATGCCTTTAAAATAATAACAAAATTAACAATAAAATAAGTTTTATACAATATACAAATAATAACAATAAAATAGTAGCAACATAATAGTAAAATGGTAGCAAAATAAGGAGAAAATAACAAGAAAATAACATTAAAAAAAAGACCAGATTTTTTTTGTATTTTAGTGAATTCGGGCAGGGCCAGGCTGGGCCCAAGCCAAAACTACCTTACCTGAGGCCTGGCCTGTTTTTAAATGGGCCTTATTTTTTTGTCCAAGCCTATTTTTCGCGCCTATATTTTTGCCCAAACCCTCCCACGTTTCGAACATGCATTTGGGTTGGACTGGGTGGCTCGACCCATGATCAGGTCTAATAAAAACCAACAAAAAAATCAAATTTTTTTTGCATATTTGGGTTGGGTTGAGCCGAACTTGAGGCAAAAAAAGCCTTACCTGAGGCCCGATCCATTTTTTAAACGGGCCTTATTTTTTGCCCAAATCTATTTTTCAGGCCCATATTTTTACCCAAACCCTCCCACTTTTTGGACAAGCCTTCAGGTCAGACCGAGTGGTAGTGCAGTGCGATGCATTTAGCTTACTTTTTTTCTCATGCTACAGTATTTAATCTCACTGCCACAGCTTTTTTTATACTAACCGCAATTAAACGTACCATCCATCCAAACTCACCCTTAATCATAAGGTTGAGGATTCGATTCTCGCTCATGGGAATGGAACATATTTCATTGGTAACCGTTTATCTCCTCGAAAAATATCCATGACAAGCGAATTAATTAATGTTAAATTTACCAATTGCTTTTCCTATTACCCAAAATATAAAAAAAGATAAGAGAAATTTGTTTCCCTCCCTTACTAAAAGTAAATTATCCAAATGAGAGAAATATAATTTATTTTTCCCTTATTTTATTTAACTTTCTTCAGATTTTTTTCCAATACAAACATAGCGTAAAATTTGGAACAATGGATTTATTTCCATTTTGAAAATAAACATTTAAAACAATTTTTTTGAAGTTTCTTTTGTTTTTCCACAAAGTTTTATATAATATGAAGATAAAAGAATGTGATCAAGTCTTGGTAAGTAAACAAGGGTTTCGACTTTTGACCCCGTGATTCAATTTTAGTTTAATTATTTCAATTTAATTACTTTAGCCCCTTTGTTCGGTAGGTAATTTGTATTTTTATCCATCTAACAGTTTATAATTAAATTTAAGTTGTTCTAATAGAAAATTTTTAGTTTTGATTCTGGTTTTAAAAATTTTATCTTTAACCCCCAACAAAATTTCTTACTTCACTTCTGAGTTTTCAATTAACATCAATCAAATTTGATTCGTAAATAATCAATATTCGCTTAAACCGCAACATTGTACCTAAGCTATATAATTTTTTTCAAGTTAGCACCTATTTTTTTTTTGTCACAAGTGGTACCTAAGTTGTACTCCGTTATCCAAAGTGGTACCTAAACTATGTTACCCAATTACCTCAACCGTTAAAAATAATCTCTTATTTAATCATTTTGTGACACATGACAATTTTTAACTTAAAAAATAACAAAGTTGAATATTATTTACTTTTATGAACATATTCATCTCTTTTATTTTAAGAGCTCCAATGATGAAAAATTCAAGAACCGCTAAAAAAACTAATCAAACTTTAGTTTTTAATGATAAAATTCAAATTTCGAAGAGTGTCTTTTTTGATTTTAAACCTTGATTTCAATTCCATTCTCACCTTGATTCAAATCCTATGTATTATTTTCTTTAAAAATAACTTTTTCCATTCTTTATATATATATATTGCATAAAATAATTAATGTTGGGTGAATATCTATAATGAAAAAAACTTCAAATAAGCATAAAATCCAAATACTGAGAAGAATTTGAGTAAAAAAAAAAGGCAAGAGGATTGCATAGAAAAGTTATCTAACATTTTTTTTTAAATGTGCATATTAAAAGAGAAGAAAGAATTATGGGGAGGGAGAGAGTGCAAACTTTTTTAAAAAGTTTAAATATAATATAATATAATATAATATTATATAATATAATTCTATTCTTTTAATTTAATTTTAATTTGAGAGAGCCACGTGTCAAAAAATGATTGGTTAAGAGTATTTTTTTGAAGAATGATATAATTTGGGTAACTGAGTATTGCTTAGGTACCTATTGTAATAAAAAAAGTTTAGGTATCATTTTGTGATTTAAGCTTATAAATAAAATTGAACTAATGTTATGAGTAATAAAAGTATCATGGAGGCCCTTATACTAAGAGATGAGTTGTATTTTACCCCCTACTAAAAAAAATAGACAAATCAGACCTTATAGGTTAGAAAAAGTGCAAATTGACCATTTTGTTAAAAATTTCATCCATATGTACTGTTAAGTGATGATCTGACTTTTTTCAGTTTTTTTTATTATATAAGCGACATGGAATTGAAGGATGAGTAGGATTAGATAAAAGTACTATGGAAGTCCATGTATTAGGAGTATGCATTTTACACCTCTACTAAAAAAATGGGCATATGAGCCTCTGTATATTAAATCAAAGAGTAAATTGGTCATTCTGTTAAAAATTATATCCATTTCTATTATTAAATGTTGATGTGGTTGAGGGAAGAATAAAAAACTAACACGTCGTGTGCCACATATACCTCATGATGATGTGAGAATATTTTAAAAAATTAAAAAATCCTAAAAATAAATAAATTGTTTAATAGTTATTTAAAATATCAGGGTCTTCACCAAAAAAAAATCAAAGAGGATAAATCTAAACAAATGATTGTCTTAATTCATTTAACTATACACACCATTTTTCAAAAAAAGAAAAATATAAAAAAATATTTAAAAATTATTAACAATTAATAAAAATTAAAAATTATCAAATCATAAAGTAAATAAATAAAATGAGAAAATATCAAATCATAAAATAAATAACATAAAATTGGATATTTGTAATATTATATTATTAACTTAATATTTCGGAAAAAGGAAGAAGAAGATAAACCTTATTTTTCATTTGAAAAAATTATTGGGTGTAGTTGCATTACTTGCTCTTTCTTTAATGTACTTTTTTGTTATAAATATATTATTATTATAAACTGGATGTTGGATAAGAAGTTTGAAGTAATTTATTTAGGATTTTAATGTCAATTACGAGTAGATATTTATATCATTTATATTTTTTATCTCTATAAATATAGATTTTGGAGGAGTAGAAATGTTCACGGGTCGGGTTCGGGCTAGGCCTAATCATGATATTAACATATTTTATACTTATTCAAGTCTAGCTTGACTCGAAATTTGGGTCTACAAATTTGCTCAAATCGGCCTATATTTGTAAAAGACTAACCCAAGTCTATTTTAAATCGGCCCATATTATTTTTATTTTTTTGAAAAAAATATTTATTTTATTTTATTTTAATATTTAATAAATTTATATATTTTTTATTTATTGAAATTATTTTTAAGGTAATCTTAACATTATTTTAATGTTTACATTAGAGTAATATTATGTATTTAGTATAGGTTTATTTTTTTAATGTATTCTAAATTACATAATATATAAAAATAACATAATATAAAATATTATAAACTTAAAATGGGTCAGGCCGGCCCGAAGCCTTAAATGTTCAAGCCCGAACCCAACCCATATTTTAAACAAGCCTAATTTATTGTCCAAATTTATTTTTTAAACCTAATATTTTTACTTAAACCTTCCCAAATTTTGGACGAAATTGTGATATCCCGAATTAGGGCCTAAACGGAATAGTGGTTTCGAAACCACAATTATGAAGTAGAAAAATTTATTCCGATTAATTTTTATAATTTATTGAGTGATTAGATGCATGTCTTAGAATATCGATAGAAAATTTCATGAATTGCATGTCTAATTTGCCTATTAGGACTTAATTGCAAAAGCTGATAAATATGAGTTTTAGATGTTAAAGGATTTAATTGAAGAGCATAATTGAAGTAGAGGTCCTTAAATGGAAATTATACCATTAGGTTTTCATGGACAAAAGTGGACATACATAGGTAGAAATAACCAAAGTTTTTAATGAAGGGTATTTTAGTCATTTGGTAATTAAAAGATTAAAAAAGGAAAAAGATGACAAAATATGTCCATCTTCTTAATTAGGACGAAATTTCAAGGGTTCTCCATAGCTAAGGTTTATTTCAAGCTTCCAAGCTCCATAGTAAGTGATTCCAAGCCCCGTTTTTAATGTTCTTTACGTTTTTGGAGTCCCAGTAGCTTGATTTAGCTTATTCTAGTAATAATTTAACCTAGGGTTTATATTTGGAAAAATACCCAGAGGTGAAATGTGTTTATTTTAATGTTTTATGGTAGAATATG
Source organism: Gossypium hirsutum (assembly GCF_007990345.1). Lineage (NCBI taxonomy): Eukaryota > Viridiplantae > Streptophyta > Magnoliopsida > Malvales > Malvaceae > Gossypium > Gossypium hirsutum. The sequence goes on along the minus strand of NC_053426.1, from coordinate 10,276,597 downwards.
AAGCTTTAAATTGTGTTAAACAACTTTTGCTAAACGATTTTACATGAAAACGAGTAAAATGACATAATCGGTAAAAATACCTAATATTCATGTTAGAGTGAGAATTTGATGTTGCCATAGAAGGGAAAAATGATCAGCATGTCATAAAACATAATAATTTTTGAAAAAAATTTAATTTTTGAGCTTTGGGGAAAAAGTGTAAATATGCAAAAGTTTAGGGGTAAAATTGTAATTTTTCCAAAGTTAGAGTTAAGGCCTATTTTGATAAATGTGAGTATTAAATCAGCTAAATGTGTTATTTTATACCAAGAAAGACGTGGAATTGACCTTGATCGGGGAAAGAAAAAGATTGTAGACTAAATTGCAAAATTTCTTTATTTTGTACCGAGGTAAGTTCAAGTATAAATGTAGTAACATAATTGTCATTTTAAGTAATTTAATGTTATTTATATGATATGATGATTAATATCATGAAATATTATACTTTGTGGTTATTATTGAGTAATATGCAAATTATGTGTGCTACTTGTTAAATATGAATTGCTACCGAGTATCGGTTTCGATATTCCGTGGAAGACGGCAAAGATGTGTGATCGAGGAAAAAGCCTGTTTGAACCTTGGGAATAGATTAGAATACAAGTGACATGTCACTAAGATATTTGAGTTCCGAGCTCGTTGAGTTGAGTCTGAGTTCGTGAGATGTAACTAGGCATCCGAACTCGTTGAGTTGAGTCCGAGTTCACTTATAGATGCGAACGCCCGAGCTCGTTGAGTTGAGTCCGAGTTCACTTATGGGCGAGTTACATGGTAGCTTGGCTAAATAATTTTTGCAGGCTATTGAGTTTGTCTAGCTGCGGGTATGACACTTATGTGCATGAAATCCGTGTATTCGAATCATATTCCGATGTGTTCAACGGGTAAATCTTAAGTGGATAAGGTGAGTACCTAAAACGAAGGTGACATGTTGGTAAGTGTGGTGAATGAGAAAATTTGTACAGATATATACTTAACCCTCGGGTTGAGACTTCAATATAACAATAATATGGTAGGATCATGAATGAGAAATATGATATGAATGCTTTGGTGATATTATGCAAATGTGGATTTCGTATTATTGCATGGTTATGTTACTTGCTATTTACATGTGAACTTACTAAGCAATTATGCTTACTCCTTTCTCTCTATTCTTTGTAGTTTTCTCAAGCTGGCTAGGAGATCGGGAACGGTCGGAGGTACGCTCACACTATCAACAAATTATTTTGGTATAATGACTTGTATATTTTGGGAATATGACATGTATAGCATTATAATCATTTTGTGTATATAATCTTATGATGTGGCTCATGGATGGCATGAAAATGTTTGAGAATGATTAGCTATTGAAGTGGATAATCAAGATTATATTTGATAACACGTATGCTTTATGTGCTAACTAATCTATGGAAATCCATAAAATGGTGAAATTGGCTATAAAACAGAATCACACAGCAGTAGTGACGTGAGTTTGAAAAATCACTAAAAATAGTAAAGATAGAATTAGATGATGAATAAAATATGTAATTGAATCTTAATGAATCTATTTTCATGTGAAGAAACAAAATAGGTAAAAGAGTTGTATTTTATGAGATATTGACGTTTTAGTGAAATAGGGTCAGAGCGATTTCTGGATTCCCTGTTTTGATTTTAGAAATTTATCATAAATTGTGTAAAAATAATTAGGACTCAAACTTTATATGTATGGATTTCTTATTGAGTCTATGTTTAATAGAAACAAATAACATGGTCATTGGATCCTGTACAGGAAGAAATTTGATTCGTAGTGCACAGGGGTCAGAGTAGCTGAACCCTGAAACAGGGGAGACTTTAACTAATAAACTGTACTAATTGGCCCTACCAAAAATTCTAGAAAAAAATTAGTAAGTAGATATATGAGTCTACTTTCATGGAAAATTTACGGAATTTGATTTTGAGTTTCGTAACTCGAGATATGATTTTTTTAGCGATCGTGATGCAGATGGATAGTTTACTACGAGAATTGTTTGAACTTATTTAAATGCTAAAATAAGTTTAGTAATGTCTCATGCTCGACTCCGGCGACGGTCTCGGGTAAGGGGGAGTTACAGAAATTATTTCACTTGATTAATAAAATATATTGTTTTCTTTGTTCTCCCATTTCTCTTATTTTTTATTTTTATTATTTTATAATATGTAACCAGCACCATGGTCTGATAAAATTTCTCTAAAAAATTATCGTCTGAAACCCGTAGCATAGAGCAAGAATTCCTCCCCTGTCACAGAGAAAAAATTCCTTTTCATCTTCCTTACCATTAGACCACAATATTATTGATACATGTACGGATGTGGTGAAATTTATTAAATTCCATTCACTGAAGCTGTCAATTTTTAAGTTTGGGAAATCGGTAGACTTGTGACGACTTTTTGGATGAGATCTAGAGATTTCTAAGTTGAGATGTCTTCATGGCATTTGATTTATCTCTTATCTTCGAAATTGAATCACTCGATTTCGAGTTTGGGAGCTTAAGTTATGTCCGTTTTAATAAAAATTGCGCGAGCAGAATTTTTGGACGTGAAAAAATGAATGTTTATTATGATTGGAGCATTATTGATCAATCATGATAAAAAAATAATTGAATGATTAGATTTTAAATTGAATTTCATGCTTGAGATGGTGGTTATGAAAAAAATGTTAGTACTTTCCTCCTTTTTTTTTTGCACAATATTTAGAACTAACCATAATCCCTCCCCAACCCATATATAGGAGGATAATGCACTTCTGCACACTCGAACCCACGTCCTGTTACATTGGCGATAATATCCATACCAATTGAGCTAAGACTTAATCAACTAATGTTAGTATGTTCTTGCATCATGTCAGATTTTGATGTTTGACATGTAAATTTTATCCATGCAATTTATTTGAATTTGTTGTGATTTTACCATATTTGCCAAATATGGTTGCAAACCTTTAGTCGTATAAAATCTTGTGGTAGATTGGAATTTGAATTATTTAATTTATCGGTTGATATATATTGGAATTCTATCATACTATCTATGATAATTGTGGCAAGTCTTATATGAGAAATTGCATTGATTGCGACCAACTGTCATGATCTTCCTTCGTCATCATCCTCATGAAGGGTTGAAAGAAAAATATTTGATTGTGAAAGGTCCACTTGAATTGTGAAATAATTGAAAAGAAATATATGACCATCGGAATATGATAATTCTATCTAAAACTCGTAATGATTGGGTGCACTTGAAGTTACAAGATTTTAAAACTGCGAGTGAATATAACTCCACAGTATTTAGGATAAATTCTTTATTAAAATTATGTGGGGAGAATATTACTAATGAAAACTTGTTAGAGAACCTTTTTTTTTTAACTTTTCATCCTTCAAATGTGCTTCTGCGGTAGTAATACTAATGGACAAAAAATTTAAAGAATTGTTCTGAATTAATATCATGTTTAATTATGATTGAACAAAATAATGAGCTATTAATGGAAATAAAAAATCTCATTTTATTCAATCTACTCCATTCCCTGAAACGAATGCAATAATACATGATAAATATGAAATATGTAAAATGACTGTGGATGTGAATGTGATAGGTGGAACTATAATAATTGTCAAGGAGGTGGCCATAATAATTCTTTTCACCACCAAAAGTGAAAAATGAAGAAAAACAAGAATTCCCAAGAGAATCCTTCGAGGAGTAGAGATAACATATGTATCGATGTGGTATGAAAGACTACTAGTCGCGCACCTTTCGTGCACCTAAAAATTTAGTTAAGCATTATCAAGATTCTATCAAATGGAATAGAGACAATGCCAAATCGAATAATAAGAATAATGTTGAATCAAATTTGGTATACCATATTGATAATCATGTTGAATCTAAATAGTAAAGGGATATTGACATTGTCTTTATGATGTTGATCATTTTAAATGCTAACATGTCAATTTTTAGGATTTCTATAATCCATGTTGAGGAATTTTTGTTATTCATTAATAAAACTCTATAATTTGATTTTGATATTTGTATGCAATCTTATGGTCATATCCCCTAGGATTGTATGTATTTTGTTAAGATAAAATTTCTTGAAGTATGAATCAGATCTTTTTTGTGGATTGCAACACTAATTACTTGATTCTTGAATATCTTACTAGTAATAATTTTTCTTACCACTAGAAGAGGAAAGATAGATATAAATAAGAGAACAACAATAGTTCCCAATATAACCCTTCAAAGAAGTGAGATAACTTATGTGTTCAATGTATGAAAAGTCGTTGGTTATATACTTGATGTACGCCTGAATATTTTATTATTCAAATAATATTCCTTAAAGGAAGGAAACATAAATCTCATATATGATACAACAATGCATGCTATCCTTAGGGATAAAAAAAACATGTTTCTTGTTTGGTAATGAAACAAATTAATCTTTGGTGGTATAAAATTAATTTAAGGCTCTAGAAGAGCTAATATATTATTACCCTATGTTCAATGTAGTAATAAAACATGTTAAACTTTCATAGTATAAAATTAATTAAAGGCTTCAGAAGAGCTAACGTATTGTTATTCAAAGAAACAAAGTAATAATTAACACATTATGTTCTAGCTGGTCTTAAAGAAATTGTTATGTTTTAAAAAGATATACGTTGTAACGAATACCATATTGAGACAGTGGATGAGGAGACAATTAGTTTCAATATATTAAATCTATCATCTTAGGTAATAATTTTGTATTGGAAAGTTTTCCTTTAGTTTGTACTATGCATATATTAGTATGGTTAAATCACATGCATAATAAACCACAAGTTTACTAGTCTAAATATATCAATTAATTGACATGATTAGTTAGACCATCTTGATCAATAATGATGCAACAAGATGAGAATTTATATGGATATTCATTAAAGAACTTGAAGATTCTTTATTTTGCCAGTGTTGTTTGTTCTCAAAGAAGATGATTTATTAAAACCTAACTAACAAAAGTTGAGATTGAATTTCTTACATGTCTAAAAGAAATATGGGCCCATTTATCTATCAAGTGAATATTTTGAAATGACTTTAGTATATACATCTAAAAGATAATCACATGTGAGTTACCAACTCACAACCTGTCGTTTACAAGGTTCCTACTTTAATTATTAGTGGAAGAACAAAACTTTCAAATTATGCAATTGAGACAATTCTTGCTAATGTTTGCGAGTTTATCGCTCAGGCTTTCAATTATTATTGTATGTTAGATTGTCAATGCTAGTAACTATCAAAAAAGCTTGTTGTTTATACGTATTAAATGATTTAGCAAAATTAATATTTAAATATGATTGTGCTTCGACATACTTACACCGAGTAGAGAAAATTACAAAAAAATAAAGTGAAGTACGGTGTTCTACAATTGCCATAGGTTTAGTTGTAAAATTAGTGTTTCAGCGGAACACTATGTAACACTCTTAACCCGCACCTGTCGCCGGAATAGGGTTTCGGAGCGTTACCAGAACATTTAGAACATTATTCTGTTAATCTACGTAAATTACTATTCATTTACCTAGATAATCCATAATGTCCCTTGATCAGGCTCTCGAGGCCCAATATGAGCATTAGAATTGAATCGAGATTTAATAGGGACCTCTAAGATTTTTTCGCAAAATTACAAAATTTTTCCAATGTGCAGGGCCCACACGTTCGTGTGGTCCAAGGGAGACGCCCGTGTTGGAGGCCGTGTTTGACCCCGTGTACCTCTCTGACTTGCACACCTAGCCATGCCATACTCTCGTGTGTTAGACCGTGTAGTTAACTAATTCAATTCGAAATTAGGTGCAGGTTTCACACGGCTAAGACACACGCTCGTGTTCTTGGCCGTGTGGCACACAGTTGGGACACACGCCCGTGCCTCTGCCCGTGTGCCCAATTCTGAACATTCTGTTTCTCAAAATTTAGGTGCAGGGGACACACGGCCTAACTACATGCCCATGTTACCAGGCCATGTGTCACACACGGTCCAGACACACGCCTGTGTATCTACCCGTGTGGATAAAATAAAGCCATTTCTAGCTTCATTTCTCACCCAAAATTTCACCTAAGACCTGCACTTGAAACACACAACCAAAACCAACCATTCCAAGCATTTAAAATAGGCGATTTCATCATTTAACATGACATATCATTACAAGCATACATGATCACCACCTTACCTTAGTTAACTTAGGCATTCACAACATTGATCACATATTCATAACATAACATATGTGTATATGCGTATCATAATAATCTACTTAGTCATACCAAAATGAACTATTACTAGACATTCCAATAACTAAGTTACAAAATAACATTTCAAGTCACTATTAGCCAAGTTGTCCTATACATGCCATTATACCAAAATGATTTTTACTAATTATACCCAAAATGACTAGTTGATAGTGTGACGATGCTCCAACGATCTCCAACCTTCACGAGCTTCCAAGCATTATAAAACAGGGGAAAATAAACATAGTAAGCATTACATGCTTAGTAAGTTCATATAACAGAATCTAAACTTACCAATCCCGTTTATTAAATCTAAGCCTATTATAAAAAGTTTTTCATCCATTTAGCTAAATTTCCTAGACACATACATCCAATCAAACATGTTAGTCACAAAGTTTACATATACATCAAGTAATAATATCATCATGCAATATAATTCCAAGACATTATCATTTCATTTCAAAATTTTCAAGCCATGTCTAGAGTTATATGTCCGTTGAATAATTGAATTCCGATGGAGGCTTAAGTAGTACACTCGAAGTGTACGATTCAATAATTCGCCAATTTCTTATTCAAGGGTACCCATTAGGGATCTTTACCAAGAAACACTTTCTCGAGCCACATATCGTATAACAAGGTTATCGGTCTAGGCTAAATCCTTTATATAACGTGTGCTAAGAGGAGCTCAATTAGGACTACCGGTCTAGGCTAAACCCTAATCATAACATATGCTCGAGAGGTATTATATCGGGATTACCCATCTGGGCTAAATCTTTTCTATAACATGGTCAATAGGATTACTCTTCCGAGCTAAATCCTGTTCACAACAAATGCAGGACCTTATTAGTTTCGGGAAAGCGCATATAATCATCAGAATTCAACATTCAATCGGGACTTAACCTTTTATCACTATTTCAAGCATTGTATCAAATTTTCCATCATGGTATACAAGTAAAGCACATCAATATAAATCATGTTACATACAAACATAACATTCAATTAACATAATTACATGCTCGATTAAGTTACACAAACTTACCTCGACACTTATTCACGTAAAAAGTCTACTAATTCGGAACCTTTTCTTTTCCTCTATGTAACCTCGAATTAGTGTTGTATGTGTCGTTTTGGATTGTTAATGTATTGATGAAATAAGTAGAATTAAGCTTGGTAATGGTATATAATAGGACTTGACTAATTTAGTATGAATTTGAATCATATTTGTAGCACCCCAAACCCGGCCCAGACGTTATGGCTGGATCCGACATGCTACATCGAAGCATTCAAAACATTTTCGATCCAGAAAGAAAACTTACTGAGTGTTTTAAAAGATAATTTCATTATAGGTTAAAGCGAATGGAAGCTGTGCACCAGGTAGGAAACCGGAAAAGAGGTGGTGAGTCCATCGGACTGCTTAAGTACCAAGCTCCCTTTGGATCCAATCTTAGACATGCATACCGCCATTGCCACACCTTAACGTCATGGATATTTCTAGGAAACCGATTTGATTAAGTCATTTTTAGGAAAAGTGATTAATTTTGGAAAATACTTTCATTGCGGAAGCTTTGCTTGTTGTCGTGTTATTTTGAAATCAACTGTTGTTTTTGAAAACACGCCCTAAAGCTATCCAATTTCAACAGTTAAAATAAGTAATACCTATCTTAGTAATACATATTAAAACCATTAAAAATAATTAAGCGGCTTATTACATTTAAAAACCCAAAACTTCAAACGTAAATAAAAGGATGTCCAGTTCACCAGAAGAAAATCAAACTTTCAGAACGGGTGGCCACTCCGAATTCCCTCACAGCTCCAAGCCCACTATGGTTGGGGATTTCCTGCGTGGATGAAAATAAAAGGGGTGAGTTTGGGGAAACTCAGTGTGTAAGGAAAACCCATTCAAAACCCAAGTCAACTCAAGCCTATTGGGCCTAAGCCCATTCAGGTAACAGTGGTACTGGGCCAGAGCCCTTTTGAGATTACAATAAACTGGGCCTTAGCCCCTTATTCAGATAACAGTATGGCCCATAGGCCCATTTCAAAATACATGCAACATCAGTAAACATATGCAAGCCCATTTGGGTAACAGTGGTACTGGGCCAGAGCCATTTTCAGATTACAATAAACTGGGCCTTAGCCCCTTATTCAGATAACAGTATGGCCCATAGGCCCATTTCAAAATACATGCAACATCAGTAAACATATGCAAGCCCATTTGGGTAACAGTGGTACTGGGCCAGAGCCCTTTTCAGATTACAATAAACCGGGCCTTCGCCCCTTATTCAGATAACAGTATGGCCCATAGGCCCATTTCAAAATAAATGCAACATCAGTAAACATATGCAAGCCCATTTGAGGAGACTACTCAACCCACCAACCACTACACTCCACCCGTACCAGCCATACACTCCATGTGGGGAATAGCTCAACCCATCTAGCCCAACACTCCACAGTTGCAGCCTTGCTGCTCAGTTAACAGTAAATTAAGGCAAAGCCTCCAGTACATGGACAAGCCACTTTCAGTACTTCCTCCGTCAATATCCCAGTCCCATGCATCAGATAATAACAACATGGCATGCAGTAAATAACAACAATCAAACATGCATTTAGGTCAATTTAACCCTAGGGGTATTTCGGTAATTTATCTCCTAGGGGTAAAACTGTAAATTTTCCACTTTTAAAGGTATTTCAGTAATTTATCTATTTTAGGGTTTTTCATGCATATTCCTACCTTTCACGTACTAACAGAATCACTACTGAGGGTTCTTACCGAATTGGGCCCGTTGGCCCATCATTCCAATTTTGGCCCATTAAGCCTAAAAATATCGAGGGCACAGAAATCATGCACTTTGCAGTCCAAACATTGCAGCTTACCAAAAACATTAATCGATTTACCTTACGATCATTCGCACACTCAAAAATCTACAAAATACCGGTTTTCGGCATTTCGGCTTTTCGACTTTTGCCGATCTAGACTAAGAAAGAGGGTGTTAGTTACACACCTGTTTGCGACGATATGTTGACGAGATCCACACACGAACCGCCTACAATTGGATTACTAACACGTTAATCTAACTATTCAAATACAAACTACGTATTAACCCCTTACAATATTCGGCCAACCACACCTACAGATTATAGTAAGCTTATAAAAAATCAATAAGCAACTCATTAACAAATTTTTGTCAATGTTTACCACATAATCATAATTTCACTGCAAGCTGTCTTCCTAAGCAACAGTCACTAAATCATTTATAACTGGAGCTACGAAACTCCAAATCAAGTGCCGTTAATTTTCCCTAAAAATAGACTCATATATCTTATATCCATAAAATTTTCAGAATTTTTGGTTTGGCCAATCAATACCAGATTTTTCTTAAGGTTTCGCATGTTTCACTGTTTGACTAATCTGACCACTCTTCATTACGAATCAAATTTCTCATTGTACAGAATTCAAAATATGTTCTCGTTTATTTCATTTGAAACTAGACTCATTAAGCTTTAATTACATAATTTATTCACCTTCTAACTCATCTCTCACAATTTATGGTGATTTTCCAAAGTCACATTACTACTGCTGTCCCAAGCAGATTTATTACCAAATCACTCTTTCACACATACCTTGCATGCATGTTATTTAAACATGTATATCACCAATCAATCATCACATATCTATGATTTTACTTAAGAATAATCTCCATTTCATCATTTTAAAGCACAACATGTTAGCTGATTTTTCCCTTTAACATCTAAGGCACATGCATGCTCATTTGTTTGGCTCAACTTCACCTATCTTCCTTTTTTTTTCATCAAAAGAACATGAAACAACAACCATTTCCTTCATTTTAATTCATGACTAAATGCTCACAACACAACTAAAAACCAAAATATGCTTCAAGAGTTAAGGTAGAATCAAGAAGAACTCATGAACATCAAGATAGAAGCCAACTACCATGAACTTACCTTCAATTTTCTTCCCCAAGTGACCGAACACTCAAGAGCTTTCTCCTCTCCTTTCTCTTCTCTAACTTTCAGCTATGATGAACAAAGATGGACAAAATTTTGTTCTTTTCACCCCTTTTTCTTTTAATAAAACTTCATATTTCATCCATTTAATTCTTTAATACAAAAGACATGAAATTCTTATCATGAAACATTTACCTAACCCATTATCATGAAACATTTACCTAACCCATTATCATGGAACATTTACCTAACCTATTATCAATTTGTATCAATTTGTATCAATTTGTACCATAAATTATGGATATCAAGTGTACATTTTGTCTACAACAACATGATGGCTGGCCACTTCATGTAAAATGGGAGGTTTGTCATGCAAATCCTCCTATTTTGCACTCCTATTTATTTGATCACTTCAATTTAGCCTATAGCATTTTCAAACATTTTCACATAGGTCCTATTTCATAATTTCAGTCACAAATGACAAAATTAAAGCATGAAATTTTGCCAACATTCACAAAATTCCCGAAAATTGGGGCGTTACAATATTGATAATATATGATAAGTGATTGGAATTGAATATTGGATAATATATAAAATGTCTAAAATTTAGCAAGTTTTGAGCATATTTAAATGTGTTTAGATGGGTTGAACATAAAAAAAATAGCTAAATTTTTCCATAGAATGAGACTTGAACACAAGACCTCAAACACACACCTAGAACACTTAACCACTAAAGCAGATACTCAATTATGTCAAGATTTACAGAAACAAGATTAATTTATTCAGTGCGTTACAACTCTACCTCCTAAATGAAATTTCAGCCTCAAAATTTACCTGACCCGAACAGATGAGGATACTGCTGACACATTTGCAAACTGACAGCATAACCATAGCGCCATCAAAACCATGATTTCCTTTCTTTTTTTATGAACAAACTCTAATTATAACTATGGCCGGCTATAAGATAATGTGAGGCTTTTTTTTATAAAAATAACCCAAAAATTTAATTAGTTATCAAAATGACCCATTTTTTTAATTAAACACAAAAATGACCTAAAATCTACAGTCAACCAAGAAAAATAATTAATTTTTTGGTGGAGCCATGTAGAATGGTGCCACCTGTAAAAATACAAGGGAAATATAGCGATTTCTGAAAATATGGGGACTTTTAAAAAATTTTCCATTTTCTGGTGGAGCCACAGATTCGCCAGACAACCTGTTATTTTTTTTTTATTTTTAATTTTTTAAGTTTTGTCTTTATCCTTATTTATTTTATTTATTTATTATTATTAATTTTAAAAAAATAGAAATGTATATTTGAAATGTTTTATAATATATATTTTAAATTTAAAATATATATATTTGAAATTATTTTTTAAAATTTTAAATATTGACCCTCAACCCTAAAATCCTAAACCCTAAATTTTTAAAAATAATTTAAAAAATAATATTTAAAAGTTTAAAAAATATTTTCAAAAATATATATTTAAAATTTTAAAAAATATATATTATAAAGCATTTCAAATATACATTTCAAATTTTTTAAAATAAATAAAGATAAAGACAACTTAAAAACAGTAATAAAAAAAAAGTAACAGGGTGTCAGGCGAATCTGGTGGCGCCAAATGAATTGGCTCCATAAGAAAATGAAATTTTTTTTAAAAGTCGTCTATATTTTTAGAAATTACAGTATTTCCTTGATAAATATACAGGTGACGCCATTCTATATGGCTCCACTAAAAAATTAATTTTTTTTCCTGGTTGCTGACGTGGCATGTTTGTGGAGCCAAACTATTTGGCTCCACCAACTTTTACTGTAGATTTTAGTTTATATTTGTGTTTAATTAAAAAAATGAGTCATTTTGATAATTAATTAATTTTTTTAGGTTATTTTTATAAAAAAACAGATAATGTGATGGTAGGGTTGCCACCTTGTTTAATCATGCTTGTCTTTTCTACGTACTGCTACTAACGATATGAATTTATGGAAGGTGTGATTTGATGGGTAAATGCGAAGCCGTTCACACTGCAAGATTTTTTTATATTATTTTGGTAAAAAATCCTCACATTGCATTTTATTTATTTTTATTAAAAAATTTAAATAAATTAATCTTTATATGTTAGATCAATTAATAAAATGATCTTTTTGTTTAAAAATTGATTCATATTATTGACATAAGGTATACGTGACACGTCATATGTAATTGTCTAGTTATTTCGTTAGTCAAAACTAATTTACTTATTTTTTTTAATATAGAAATAAAATACAATCTAATTTTTAATTCAAAATCTATAATACTTACCTAATTTGATATCCCTTTGTATAAACTTAGTGTCTCCAATCCATCCAATAAAAGTCCTTAGCCTAATTAAAACTAGAGTTGTTCATGGGCCGGACCAGGCTAAGTCAAGTAAAAGATTTAGGCCTATTTTCTAGGTCTGAGCTCAGCCCAACCCGAAAAATTGGCCTAAAAATTTGCCAAAGTCCAACCCAAATAAAAATGTTAAAACTCAAGCCTGACTCGCCCGTATTATTTTTTATATAAAAATAAATTTAAACATATAATACATTAAATATACTAAAAATATTACAAAAAATATTTTCCAACAAACGAGAAGTTTTTTTAAAAACATATATTTAACTAACACTAAGACAAATACAACTTAGTAAGTAAATACATCTAAAATAGTAGCAGAATTAATAATAAAATAAGAGTTATACAATATCTTAATAATAACAACAAAATATTAATAATATAATAGCAAAATAATGAAAAAACGGTGACAAAATAATAAAAAGATAATGATATTTTTTTTTTACAAATTCAGGTCTGATCGAGCCGAAGTAAAAAAAGGTTCAGCTCATTTAAATTTTTTTATTCATATTAATTTTTGGAGACTATATCTTCTATTAAATCCTTCCATTTGTACGGAACTTCCGGCCCCAACCATGGAAAAGTATAATCAAAACCAATCTCTGAAAGAGAAGTTTACAATGTAATTTTGATGCTTCAGTCCACGATTTCTATTTATGCAATGGAAAATATTTTAATATTATTTTTAAAGGTAATATAAAAAGTTCTTTTTATAAAATTTTAAAAATTAATAAAACTAACAAAAATAAAAAATTATAGAATGAGGAAGTTATTAAAAATAAGAGAGAATTAATTATTTTAATTGTTAAAAATTGATGATTAAAAAGGTGTGATATATAAAGGCACAAAATTAAAAAATTATTAAATTGATTAATATCGTAGTTGTTGCTTATATTACTGAATTGATATTTTAAATATTTTTTTTATCTATAAGATTTACCATATTTATATATAAGATTTCTAATTTTATTAAAATAAATTTGCTTGATAAGAAAATTTATCCATGCTTATATATAATAATCCTAATTCCATTAAAACATTTTTATTAAATAAATTTATATAACAAATAAAAATTCAAGTTTTAAAACTTTCATAATCTTACTTAAAATCTGGATTTATATTAATAATGTTTTTAGAAGTTTTAAAACTCATTTATTACATTAAAAGTATGATTTAACTTAATTGTTCACATAATTTATTTGTCGGATATTGAATTAAGTTTGTAATTATTTTGACGACAAATGTACAAATGGATTGTGTTGCTGTGTGTAATGACAATATTAAATGGCGAGGAATGGACTAGCATTCTGTAAATTTGGTTAGTTCATCCAAGCATTTTGAATGTTTACCTTCACATTCAAAGCTTTGGTTTTTTGAATGGTTAAAATGTATTGTTACTTATTGTATTTGTATAGAATTTGTATTTAGTCCTTAAATTTTAAAAGTTAAAAAATTAATCTCTTATCTTTTAAATTTAAAAATTCTACTCTAATTATTATCGTCGTTAGTAGTTTCTATCAAAATTTGTTAATTTATCATGTTTATTTTTTGTCAATCATATATCATATTATATGAGGATAGCCTAATAAAAATCCAACTTGACAAAATTTGACAAAAAATAATTACGAACTTATGATTTTAATAACTGAATTGACATTTTTAAATAAAAAAGTGAAAAAAACTTAAATTTTAACTTTTTAAATATAATAACTAAATCTCAAATTTTATCAATACACAGAAACTGCAAATATATTTTTTTACCTTTTTTTCCTTATAAAAATCAAATCCTTTTACAAAAAAATTAATCAAAATTTACTTTTTTTTTACTTGCATTTAATAATTACAATCTAAAAAATCATGTTTGAAAAAAAACCCCTCCCAACTCTTCCGTAAACTACTCTTTTTTTAAACAATAAAATAATGAACTACATATATATTTTTAAAAAAAATCAACCATTCCCTTAAAAGATAAATGTACCATTAAAATTCTTCTATGAAGTGTGTAATTCTTTTTTTTTTTTAATCCTCACTTCGTAGTTACATGGCAAAAAAAAAAAAGAGAGAAGGTATTGTAATGATCTTAAATTTGACAAAAAAATTAACAATATTAACAATTTTTAAAATTTACGTAAGCATTGTAATTAAAATAAAATATTTAAATAAACTAATAAGATTTTATATGTTGAGGTACTAAATTATGTCAAAAATTAAAGTATAAAGATTAAATCTCAAAATTAAAATAGTATAGGGACCGAAATTAAATTTTGACAAATTTTATAATTAAAAAAATAAAGGGACCATAATTAAAAATTAACCATTTTGTTAATAGTGTAAAAAGAAAAAATATGGACACTTGTCATAAAAGAAGCTCTGATGCCTTCCATTTATATATATATAGTAGTAAAATATGATTAGGATGATTCCTATCCTTCACATTAGATTAATTTTTTTTGGGTTAAATTGTAGTGTAAAAATTTGAACGATTTTAAAAAGTTTGACTAATTTTTTCAGTTAGGTGTGATGCACAGCTACAATATTAGCAAGAAATTGCAATAGTGTGTCGAAATCCAAAGAAAAACACAACACGACCTCAACTAAATTATGCAAATTTTATTTTCTAATCTTTCTCAGCTTCCTATATTCAACACGTGACTCTTTAAAACTTCCCTAATCATTTCATATTGAGCTAAGATAAACAATCTGGAAGAAAAATATTAAAAAAGGGAAACCAATGAAAAAATTGTAAAAAATATATATATATATTTATCTTAAATTTATAATGAATATTTACAAGTTTGAGAGGATAAATTAAATGACAGCAAAATAAAAACTTAATGAGAATTTAATTAGGAATATCAAGAGTTTAAAAAGATAAACATAAAAAAAAATAGGCATAATGGTAAATTTAGTCCTCAATGTTTACATTTTTTTTATCAATATGACTCTTTTTTTTGAGCTAAATTTGACCCATATCTATTAAAAATGAGTTAAATCACTTTTTTTTAAACAAAAATGATGAATAAAACATCAAATTTTAACATTTTGGCGTGACAACTCGCATGACAACCTACGTACACATTATGTTAACATAACATTATTTGTATCATATGTCACATCACTAAATAATTCAAAATTTATAAAAATTAAAAATTAAAATAAATAAAAAATATTTAAAAAGTTCATTAAAATTCAAAAGAAAATATAGAGTATATGTCGATTGTCATGCAAGCTACTGTGATAAAAAAATTAACATTTTAGTTAGTATTCTCATTAAAAAAATCATTTTGATTCTTTTTAAAAGATTAATGGTTAAATTTGACTCTTTTTAAATGGTCGAGGGTCAAATTTAACTAAAAAAGAATAAGGGTTAAATTGACAAAAGATGTAAATGCTAAGAGCTAAATTAGATATTATGCCGAAAAGATATTTGAGTAAACTTTATCATCGAAATTTAAATGTTTAGAGGGAAATGAGAGAGAATTAATGTGAATTTAATTATAATAAAAAACTTTTTTGAGAATTTAATATGGAATATTAAGAGTTTAGATAATGTTCCGTAATAAGATTATTGAAAAGTAAAAATATAAATTGAATGTGAAACTATCTTGTTTGGTTCATTTGGTTGGAATATGCTATTCGAGTGTTTTGGTTGATGAAATGTAAGATTACCTAGTAGTACATTTTATTCAATTGTCATTGTTAAAGAATTTATTTCTTTTTAAATAAGTTTAGTTCCTTTAATATTTTTTAGTCTCAATTTTCATAAAATTATGATAAATTAATATTATTCTTACTTTTTATTACAATTTATACATTAATAAGTAAATATATTATGTTGAAATAAATTTCTAAATTATAATTATAATAATTTGCAATACCAACCACAATTATTGTTATAACCATAATTAATATATTATAAATAAATTACTATTACAATTGAAATGTATCATATCTGCTAGTTGACTATTAAGAAAAAAAAATCTTTTTTTGTCTTCAATTACTCTTAAAATTTATTTAAGAAAAAAATTAAAATTGATTAGAATAATAAAAACAAAAAGTAAATTGGTCTAAAATTTAGATTTATTAGTATAATATTGTACTTTTAGTTTTATTTACCAAGGTTATATTGATTTTTCAATTTTATTAAATGTAAAATAATATTAAACTTTACTAAGTAATGAAATATATATATGGTGAATAAATTGAAAAGCTGTAATGCCCCAAACCTGACCTAGACATTATGATCATATTTGAGAAATTACATCGGCTTGTTTAAAATCTTCCGTTTCAATTAAACTTGGAGTGCATTCCGAAAACAAAAAATTTACCAAAATTTTCACGGATGTTTAGAAAAACTTAAATCCGGAATCACTTATCTCAAACCCAAAATTTGAATTTAAAATTGTGTTTTGAAAGCAATAATTTTGGCAAAACATTTCCAGCTTATTAAAGACAAACACTCGCTAAAACTATTTGTTTATTAATTTTGTTGCTGAAAAACTTTTCAGTGCTATAATTTTGAAAACCAAATTTTAGTTTGTTAATCTGCGAGGTTTTGCAATTTCATGTTTAAATGCTAACAAAAAAAAATACAGAACTAAAAACCAAAATGAAGTCTAAACAAATTTACAGTCCAAAATTATTAAAAACATAAAGTATCTTAATTTATGAACCGAGAGTCAATCCGACCTCCCACACGTCATCCGATTCTAAACTCAAAATTTACCTGAAAAGTCAGAAACAAAACAAAGGGGTGAACTATGAAGCTCAATGTGTAAAACGCAACCCATGCAACAAATCATATATGTGCAACTAAATAGTTACGTTTTTTAGATACAGACCCAAACAAACTCTCATATACAAAATTAGATAAATTTCATAATGGAATACAGTTGCATATTCAGATTCAGACACGGATGTATGTTCAGATTCAAATACAGTTGCATGTTCAAATCTTACCCCCATCCGCTACACACCATATAGGGAATTAAATACTTATCCAGCCCTACACACCACTTAGTGTTGGTATGACACTTTTTAGAATATATGCAGCTTAGCTGCTAGATCGATAGGCGATTTATCGCCAAATACAAATATATGTGTATAAATAGATGTGGTCGAGCCACGAGAAATGACAGATAAATTAAATTGCCCACACTTCCTCTATAAACACAAATCCTATCCCAATGCACATACAGAACTAACATATGTCATAAATCTACATGTCACACATGCTTTTAAAACAGATACATATCATGCTTAACAAATAACATATCATACTTATCAGAACTTACGGTATCGAATGACACAAATATATATTTCACATATTTAAACACATCATACACAAAACCAAATTAACATATACCTTATTTTAAAGCCTTAATTAAGCAGTATGGCCCATATGAAAAGTCTAATTACGGATTTCTGAGTCAAACAAGACTAGGTGAAATTTTACAAAAAAATGGGCCCACAAGCTTGTGTGGCCCACACAACCCAACTAGCCAGCTCGTGTGGCCTACACGGCCTACACATGCTCGTGTGGTCCACACAGCCCAAATAGCCCAGCCTGTGAGGTCCACACAGTCTGGCATGCAACCTATTACATGGTCGTGTGTTGCCACAGCCTACAACACGGCCTGGCACACAGCCGTGTGGGGTCGATAGTTCCCTTTTTCGACTTTCATCGTTTGCTGTTTTCTTGGATTTTCTTTACATACCTGATTAAATTTTGATGTAGAACCATGAAAAGAGTACCGATACCCCAAATGATCGCAATAATAGTCCTAAACCACAATTACTACATCAGAGGATTGTTGTTTCAAAAACTTCACCTAAAAAACCCAACACCATTAAAGGAGACTAAACGCATTATAGATCATTTACAACCCATGAACTAACGAAAATAACAATTAAAATGATAATGAAAAATTATCAATGCATTCAATAAATAGCGAGAACTTTTAAATTCAATGTTCAAATTCATTTAATCCTTTTGCCCAAGTAATAGAAGGAGGAAAGACAACCGAACACATGAATGTCCAATCGAACACCAAACGACCGATGAAAATGGCACAAGCACCAACAATGACAATACTTTGTTGTGCAATAAATGTGAGTTAGTTAATGACCAACCAATACACCGAATGCACAAAGCGCAACTATAACAATACTCTCGGATGCTTGAAATAGTCCACACAATGAACACCAAGAAATGATGGAGAACCCTTCACTTTACAGCATGCCAACTATATCTGAAGAATTTCCAACTAGTTTTACTGAGTATTTAATCAATTATTAAAGTTGTAATTTAAGCAACGATTTTAAAAAAAAAATAAAAATAAAATAAAATCGTGATTTAACCATTGTAGCCATCATTAAAAATAATTTAACAAATCACACACAAGTAAAATTTCAAATGCAATGAGTGATAACATCATAGTCACTAAACTAATAATTCAACTACAAGAGTAAAATGTTTTAAAATATAAGAATCACAAACCGAATTTCTAAATTTCCGTAGCTTAGAAACATTTAATTTACACGAGCCCCATTTCTAGGGTTTGCAGTAGAAAATCATACAAACTTGTATTAAAGATATATTGCAAACATAAACTATCGCAGGGTAACTTAATCTCCATGCCAAAACATGATATTTGGAGATTACCAAAGGTGATTCTAAAAATACGATGAAAGAATAATACAGTGATAATTAAATCAAGTATTATTTACCTATAATGGGACGACAGTGAGTGGTGATAGGTCGCAGTTGAGTGGCGAGCCTTAAAGTACAGAACAGTAACAAAGAAAACAATGAACAATTTTCTTAACTTTGGCTCTTAGAACCGATGGTAGGAGGGATTAAAACAATGTCAAAGCATATAAGGGGTTTTAATGCAAAACCACTTCAATCCAATTACCCACTTCTAAGCATATCCAAGAAGCATTTGACCAAAAAAATAAAAAAGAATAACAGTACACAATTCAATATGCTGGAAAGCTTGCAACAAGGACAACTTAATTATAAGTAAATGATTTTATTAGTAAACAGTGAACACAAATTTATTCCATCACATATTGTGCATACTAACTGTAGCGACGTGAAAATTTTAGCTTGGTCGCTAATTGTGGCGATTTATTGAAAACTTGAAAACCGAAGTTTGATTTTGAAATAAAAAGGGAGTCGCCACCGATCCTTTTTATAGGTGTGATCGGACACCTAATAAATCATTTTTAGGGAAGGAAAATTTATTTTCGAACAAAAATGAAGGCTAAATTTAGGTCTACGTGAAAACCAGAGTAAAGTAGGGTTCGGGAGTCGGTTACGCGTGAGGAAGGTATTAGCACCCTCGCGACGCCCAAAATTGGTATCTTATAAACACGCGTTGTCTTGATTTTCAAAAATACGAGTTCAATATAAGATTTAATCGTGATCCGATTGAAAAGACGAGAAATTTCAAATTTTGATTTATTAGAAGGGCGTTCCGTTTTCAACACGAGCCGATATGATTCACCTAACATAGCGATGAAATCAACGACTTAGTGTCAAACCGGCACGTTGCCTCGTATATTTAGAAAAACAATAATAAGATTTTCGAAATAATGCAAAGCAAATTGATAAAAATAAATAAATGACAGAGCTAGAAATATATTGAAGCAAATATAAATGTGACAATAATATTACAAACAATAAAGATACATGTAAGACTAGAATAAAACATGAAATAGAAATAATGAGTGTATATACATGATATTAAGAGTATGTATGAAAACTATATATAATGTTTGAAGTATATACCTAAGATAGTAAAAATATAACTAGTAATGTTAAAATATATACATAATATATACACACATATACATATATATATGAAGTAAATATTGAAAAATGTATGTACATGATATACATAGGAAAAATATACATATTAACATTAAAATAAAATAATAAGTGATAATGATGAAAAGAATAGGTATAAATATACGAAAATAATACTATATATAAAATATGTATACAAGAGTAATAAAATATATGTACTAATATTAATAATAAATATAGTGGGGTAAAATTATAATAACACGTACATAATACAATAAAAAAATATATATACATATATGTGATAAAGTATTAGAAAATGTATACATAGTATATATACTAAGAATAACAATAATAATGAAGAACAACCATTAACAATGCTACATAAATGGACGTAAGATAGTAGTATGCACATAAGATCGTATATATATATATATATAAAATATAATTATGATACCTAAGTAAATACATAATATATATATATATATGAAAACGTAATATAATATTAGAAATATACATACATAGTTATAGAAATAAAAAATATATATATAGCACATGCTAAAAGAATATTCACATAAGTATACATGTATATGTACTAAAATATATGTAATAATATCACTTGAAGAAATACACATTAAAAAATGCCTATACATAACATGGGATTTAAAAATATATATATACATAAATAATAATAAGTAAAGAATAAATATAGTGAAAATAATAAATATAAAAGTGAAAAGAAAAAATATAATATATAAACAAAATTAAATAAAACGATGATATAAATAATAATGTGTTAAAAATAAATAATAAATATAATAAGGTAAAATAATAAAAAAGGGTATATTTACGTATATAATAAAACATATATTAATAATAATAATAATAAGGATAATATAGAAAGTATATAGACGAAATAGTACGAAAATGTGTAACTATGATATTAAAATGTATACCTAATAACATTACAAAATGTACACATAGCATTAAAAATATATATATGATGTAGTATTAAAAGAAATTATATAAATATAATGGTATTTAAGAATATATATAAAGAATATGCAAATAATATGGTATTAAGGGTATAAACATAACTTATATAAAAATGTAATATTTAAAGACACATACACATAATATATATAAAAAACATGTTCATAACAATATGTATATAATATAAGAACACATATATATTAATATGAAAAAGGTATGTATACATACGATGCAATATTAGAATACTTACATATTATACACCTAATATAAATACTATTAATGTTTAAAAACTTGTTAATTATTACATAGATACATTATAATGTAAAAAAAAAAGTGCGTAATATGTAATTAGAAATAATAATAATGACTATAATAATAACATATTGATAATAAGTAATAAGAGGAATAAAAATAACAGTGATAACATGAACAATAAATAAAATGGCAAAGACAATATGAAAATAAACTTAAATCTAGAAAAAGACCAAATTTGAAAAAACAACAAGGTTTTGGGGCGATTTTAAAAAAGAAACAGAGAAAAAGGACCGAAATGTAACGTGCGCACACCCAAACAAAGAAAAAGGACCGAAATGTAACGTGCGCACACCTTAGGAGGACCAAAATAGCAATAAACCCCCTGGTCAAAACGCAGTGCAGCACAGGGGGACCGAAATGCAAAACGCGACATATTTTGGGCCAAATTAAAATAAATAAAAAAACTTGATTGTAAAATAATAAAAATGCGGAAGGGCCAGAAGCGCAATTAGACCTTCCGCTTTAAAAAACAAGCGGATCCTAACGGGTCGGGTCGGGTCGGTCCGACCCAGGGCGAAACGACGCCGTTTCAGCCCTGAATTTTAATGCCAAAAACGACACCGTTTTGAAAGGCTATAAATAGCCTAAAAAACAGAAAAAAAATCATTTTGAGTGGGGAAAGAAAAAAAAAGAGGGAGAGGGGGGAGAGAAGAGGAAATCCGGCCAGGGGGCCGGTCACCAGTCCGTCACCAGACCTTCACGGGCCACTGTGCACGATGGCTAGAAAGGTAAATTTTTTAAAATTTTCTTTTTATTTTTTTATATATTTTTTTTATTTATGTTATATATTTATGTATATATAAATATAAATAGAATAGATTCGGCTATATAAACAAGAACGAAAAAAACAGAAAACGATAGTCACCTTAGGTCTTTTGCCCTTTTTATTTCTCAATCCCTGAATATCTTTTGTTTGATTTGATGAGATCCTTGTATTTAGATACTGATGGAGGTGATATTTTTGCTTAAAAAAATTGGATCTATTTCTTATTTTCTTTGGACTGCCGACCCTTTTACACTTGTGTTAATGGCTTTTTTATAGTCTTCACAATGCTTTACATCTCGTTGTTGCGTGTTTGCTTGGTTTTACAGATAAATTGGTGGCAGAGGGCAGGTGAACGGTGGAGGTAACAGAGGAGTCGGTGGGGCAGAAGGTATGGGGTTAGGTGCAAGTGAGAGCTGATTAGGGTTAGGTTTAGTGGGCCATTCGGGTTTGGGCTAGGTTGGTTTAGGTTGGTATTGGGTTTAAAATATTGTAAACGAGCTTGGGTGGTGAATTGATGGGTTAAGGTTTGGGATTGGGGTTTAATGGGTTTAGTTGTAATGTAATTGGGTTTTGTGGGTTAAATTGGGTTATGGGTTAAGGTTTGTAAAAATGTAAATGGGTCATGGGGTTTGAAAATGGGTTAAGGATTTTGGGTGTAATTTGGTGGGTTGTTTTGTATCTGGGCCAAAATTGGCCTGTAACACTAACCAGTAATTAAGACTACCATTTTAAAACCTGATTTAAAGAGACAAACTTAGCCATCCAATTTTGACCCAGGCAACTTAGATGCTATAAGATTGTTCAAGAAATTAAATCAACTCATTTTCATAACAAACTCTCGACAAACATATACGAGCTTATTCAGATGGAAAAGTGGCTTACACAAAAAGACTATAATCACGCCCCAACAAAAATTGAACTTGCAGAAGTAAAGGGTAAAAGATATTTTCTTGACAAAATATGAACCAAAAAGAAGGGAAAAAGAAATAGAATAAAGAACGACATGATAAAAAAAAAGAAAAAAAACTCGAAAGATGGGGAAAAGAAAACTGAAATAGAGTGTGAGAGAAACATGGGAATTTTGGGAAAAATTAATTAGAATAAATTACTTAACCACTGAACCAAAATAAATTACTATATATAATTTCGAAATCTTAACTCAAGAATTAATACATGATCCCTTTAGGTTTCACTAACCCAATTCCTTCTAACCCGGTTTTCAGGATGTGACAAAAGCTTTACAAACAACTAGAAAGACTTAAAGGAAGACGTTTCAAATAGTTGTAAACCTTCCCTCCTACCAAACGCCAATGCGACCAACTTCAATACTTTCTTCTTTAGGGATATATTCGATAGACCACCTTCCACTTTCTGCAAGAGCTAAACCATCAAGAATACCCACAATTCATCTTCAGATATTCAGAAATTCCCCAACTGATGGTTAAATCCAATGATCCATTTCCCATTATGGTCTCTCACTACTCCTACTGTGGCAGCACATCCTAATTTAATTTTAACAGCTCCATCTGATATTAATCAGATCCACCTTTCTGCTTCCAATGAACCCACCCTTGAGAACCGCTTCATAGAACCTCCATTACGAATAACAAAAAATTATTTAGCCCAAATCTACGCATTTTTGACAATTTCGTAAGCATGCTATGGCGTACCTTCAAATATATATATATTTTTGTTCTTCCAAATACACCAAGCAATAATGTAAAAAAAACACAACCATTTGACATTCCTCATAACTAAATTATGACAAATTTTCAAATTTGATGCAATCCAATCCTGTAGATTACTTGAAAAGAAATAGGCCTGCTTCTGAGCTGGAATGATCCGGGACCATACATCTTTTGTTGCAGAGCAATCTCTAATGGCATGAATTACATCCTCTAATTCATGTCTACAGACTGAACATCTCGCATCATTACCAATTCCATGGCTTAGCCGCTCCTCCTTAGTAAGTAGTCGTTGTTTGAGAGCCAACCAAAGGGAAACACGAATCCTTTGAAGCGCATGTACCTTTCATGGCAGATTCCAAACTTCCTTCCTAGGATTCCACGATGTCTCTTTAATCTTACAATTTGCACTTTTAATAGAGAAACAACTTGAAAAGGTGCTTACCTAAGTAATCTTGTCAAAACCCACCAAGGCATGTGGGGTTGGAATACTAGAAATACGCTCAATAGTTTCTTCCAATAGCCAAACCCAAAAGAGCTATAGATTTCATATTCTTCTTCTATAACCATTTCCTTAAGTTAATAATAAGAAACAATATTTGCACTAGCTGAAATTCGATTGATTAAGGGACCAATCTCTAGAATCCAACTATCCTTCTAACACTTAATGTTGTTATCATCCCCAATTGACCAAAAAATATTTTCTCGAAGCAAAAGTCATACCTTAGACAAAGCTCTCCAGAGAAAAGAACAATTATTGTAGAAGATGCTAAAAGGTAAGCCATCATTCATCCTATACTTCGATCGCATTACATGAACCCACAGAGCCTATGAATTCACCAAAATATTGAAACCCAACTTTAATAAAAAAAGTATTTTGATCCTTTAGATTCTAAATCCCAAGTCCTCCACAAACTTTTGGTTGACGTAATAATTCCAACTACCTAGAGCCATCTTTCTACTACCTATAGCCAAACCCCAAATGAAACTGTCTAACAAAACTTTCATTTATCACATATTTTTTGTAAGATCATCAATGACTGCATAAAGTAACTAGGAATAGTGAGAAGAATCGACTGTGCTAAAGTGACTCTTCCAGCTAAGGATAATTGTCTTGCATCCTACCTTTGCAACCTAGATTTAACTTTTTTGGTCACAAACCTCAAGGAACTGATAGTCACCCTTTCGTAGAAGAGTGGGACTCCCAAGTATGTTCTTAGGTGATGGACTTTACGAAAACCACACAGATCACAAAGATGCCCTATCAATTCTTCGTCCACCCTTTTAGAAAAGAAAATATTTATCTTATGTGCATTCACCCGGTGACCAGAATTACTACAAAATTGATCCAAATTTTCTTAATTAAATGAGCCTGACTCAAATCAGCTTTCCTAAACAAAACAAGATCATTGGCAAAAAAAAAAAACAAAGAAGCGAAAACGTCAGTCCTGACCAGGATAAGTGAATAAGAGACCACTGACCTAAGTTAATAGATGAGCAAATGCTCTGTCCCAACCATTCCATGCAAAGTACAAATAGGTAAGGTGACAGAGAACATTTCTGCCTAATACCCTTAATTGGACTGAATTTTTGAGTGGGCACAACATCTGCATAGTTGAGTTCATGATGGCTGACATAATAACATTTCGGAGGAAGTCAGGAATGCTTGCCGCTTGAAGGGAGGCATAAATAAAATCCCATTTTGCCCTATCATATGCATTTTCCAAGTCTATGTAACAGCCCGATTTAGACCCTAATCGGAACGGTGGTTTCGGGACCACTAATCTGAGTCAAAAAAATATTTAAAAATTATTTTCTGTGTTTATTTTGAGTGAATTTATATCTGTAAAATTTTCGTGATTTAATTTTAACGTTTAGGTGGATTAAATAAAATGACTTAATCGTGTAAATTAAAAATTTGATAGTTTAAAATAAAAGGGCCAAATAGTTAGTGGTTTTCTAAGTTTGAGTATTTATAATGTAATTATTCCATTAACATGTGGCTTGTACAGTAATGGACATAGGTTATATAATTTTATTATTATTTCATTAAGGTTAGTTAGGTAAATTAATAATAAATTAATATATGTTATTATATCATAAAATAATAAGCCATATTCATGTTATTTTCTTCATCTTTGCCCTGTAACTAAAAAAAGAAAGAAAAAGAAAGAAAACAAAGTAGGGTTCGGCCTTGTTTAAGCTAGATTAAGGTAAGTGTTCAGCTCGGTTTTTTTATTATAATTTTTATGTTTTTGAGATCGTTGCTTCGAGTACTACAAAACCCATGCTTGAATTTTAGATTTTGATGAATATTTTGAGTTGTTCCACTGTTGATAGCTTGTGATTTTTGTTGTTTGATGATGAAAAATGAAAGATATGTTTTAGATTAACATATTTTGTGTTGGAGTTTTTGATGATTTTGAGTAATTAGGACTAAATTACAAAAATAATAATTTGAGGGACTAAAATGTGAAATAAATTGAATATATGGACTTGTTTGAGAGTGGGTAAAATTCGGCCCAACATAAGTATAGAGAAATTTGGTGTATTTTGTGTTTTGTGCAATAGGGATTAAATTGTAAAAATTGTAAATGTCAAGGGTAAAATGGTAATTTTCCTATTTATGTGTTTTTGGACTAAATTGAATGAAAATATGTTTGAATAAGCTTAATTTGAATGTGTTTAGATCAAGAACTAAAGAAATCGGATTTGGATCGGGGAAAAACAAAAGTTGTCGACTAGCAGCCCCGTTCCGTTTTACGATGCCTGAGGTAAGTTTATAAGCAAATAGACGTGTTTATTTAGAAATTAAATCTTATATTTATATGCTGTTATGAAATGTTAGAATTTAAATATGCTATGACCGAACATGATTAAATTTGGCTACTACACTTCCGAGTTCGATTCGACAGAGTTACGACGTCCAAAAGCCTCGTATGAACCTTAGGAATAGTTAGGATACATATGTCATGACATAGGATTCCAATATATGTGTGCGAGTAAGACCATGGCATCGATATGTGGTTTCGATATGTGTTTACGAGTAAGATCCTGTCTGGGACAGTGGCATCGATTTATGGCTACATGTAAGACCACGTTTGGGATGTTGGCATTGTACGATTTATGTGATTATCCAAGTGTCCTATCCAATTCCGAATGGTTCATTGGGCAAAGGTAAATTGTGATCAAATGTGTAAAATGGGCTAAAAGGCCAGGTATGATTTAACAAGTTAGCTATCGATAATAAGGTATGTATGTGACTTGATAGTTGATAAATTATATGTGATGTAAGGTTAAATATATACATGAATTAAATAAGTGTATTTGGCTTTGAACGAATGGTAAGTATATTATGAAATTAATTTTTGGTTATGCATATATAAGTGATCATAAATAATCGGTCTTATAAGAGTTATATGTACATAATATTAAATTACGGTTCTTGGACTTATATAATTGAGTAAGTGTATGTTGATTATATTATGACATTTTGGCTTTTGAAAATTGAGCAGTGGTTTTATGACTTAACTTGTGAATATTCAGTGAAGGTAATAAATATATGTGGTTGCTATATTATTATTGAATATATAAGTTGAGAGTAAGCTTGTTAATGATATTGAAATTTAGTTACATTAAGTTAATTATATTATTGACTTATTTATTTGCTTATGACTACTAAGCTTAAGTAGCTTACTGTGTGTATATCTGTCTTTATTTTATAGATTTGGAGTCAAGCTATAAGCTCAGGGACTGTCAGCCGCGCTCATCACACTATCTACTGTTTTGATACCTTATAAGCTAAACTTAAATTATGGCATGTATAGACTAGTTTTGGATTAATTATTTTGAATGTATTTGTATATTAGCCATGTGAAAATGGCTTGCTATTTATGTTTAAGTTTGACTTTATGTGGGCTTTGTTATAATGTCTTGTGGTCTTGGTTTTTGATAATTATGGTTGCATTTTTGGATTGTGGTTTGAGCTCACTTTTGCTTAAATGCTATATGCTATGCAAGAATAATTCACATGATAGACGCTATATGTGTTAGTAATGGTTTGACAATGGTCGGTAAACTTAAAATGGATGGTGTAATGATCATTGTGTGTATGCATTTTCATAGCATGTTAAATTGATTTGGTTAAGGTTTTGAACAGGTAAGACATACATAAATTAGTTTGAAACTAACTCAATAATATATTGGTTTATTCGGTTATAAGATGCAATTGAATAAGAAAAGTTGATTTATTTGTGGCTTGGCATCGCTTCTATGAATATTTTTGTATATGATAATTTGACTTGATATATTTGATATAAAGTATGTAATAATTACGTTCTGTATATGTCTATATGCATGATTAATATTTTGAAATTTTTGGAATAATCTCTTTTAGTTATTAAGTATTTTCGATCAACTAGTTGAACTATGCATGCATGTTTTTGGATGGGTATAAGCTGTTTAAATTCGGTTGTGGAAGCTAATCAATGCCTTGATCTAATAATGACAAGTTGGGATTATTATATGAAATCATTAATTTATATTGTATCATATTTCGGTAAATGTAATTAATATAGGTAGTTATAGTAAATTTGCATCTTGTAATATTATATTATAGAATAAGTATAATGATTTAGACAATTGAAGTATATATATTTATAAGTCAATTGATTTGAACCGAGAAAAAGTAATAGTTAAAATCAAACTTGGTTTAGCTAAATGCATGAAAGAATGACTAGATGAATAATGGCATATACAATAATAAATTATAATAATTATATGTGTTTTGGTGTGGTGAATAAGTGTTTAGCTTAATATTAAATGAATGCCGAATATGATATGATTTTATAAAAAAAAATAGTGGTACATTTGTGTAATGTAATTGTATATGATTACAGTGTGCGATTAAAGTGTAATAAGGCTTGTACATCTGCATGTATTATGAGTTTGAATTAAAAGTATATTCAACTTTGTAGTACTATTAATTAAATAGACTATGAAATTATTTAACGATTGTTTATATATTTTTTAGTTATTACAAGTGTGTGTGTACGTGATTATTTGAAAATGTGTTTTTGACTGGTGATACCCTGTAACCCAAATTCGGCGACGGATAAGGGTTAGGGGTGTTACATTTTATTGGTATCAGAGCTACAGTTTAGTCGGTTCTAGGACTAACGTAGCGTGTGTGAGTTTAGCTATACATGCCATAATTATATGTTGTGATAGTGTGATGACTTCTGACATTTGAAATGTGTTTTCATATAGTAAATGGATCCCGACTGAGCTGTAGCTGATGATGTCGAGAGTGTAGCGCCTGCTCTCGCGCAAGGGACAACGTAGGCTAATTCTCGACCAACTTCGAATAATCCAGAAAGTGAGGCTAAACAAGCCTTTTATCAAATGATGAATGACTGGTTCACTCAATATATCCGGACTAACCCAACTGCACAAAAACTTCCACCCCCGACTAATCCATCTTCCGTGCCTGCTGTACCTCAAGTAAGTGATCCGTTGCGATTGAGTAGACCACCTGTTGATAAAATCAGAAAACATGGAGCTGAAGAGTTTAAAGCCACTGATGATGATGATGCTAAGCGGGCTGAGTTCTGGCTTGATAATAACATCCGTGTGTTTGATGAGTTATCCTGTACCCCAGATAAGTGTTTGAAATGTGCCATATCTTTACTTCGAGACACAGCATAACACTGGTGGAATACCCTAGTATCAGTAGTTCTGAGAGAGCAGGTGACCTGGGAATTCTTTCAGACTGAGTTTCGTAAGAAATATATCAGTCAGAGATTTATCGACCAGAAGTGTAAAGAATTTCTGGAGCTGAAACAGGGTAGGATGACAGTGATAGATGGGTTGAATGAAGATATCAAACTGTTAGTTGGCATACTTGAGATAAAAGAGTTTGTGGTACTTGTTGAACGAGCTTGCAAAGCTGAAGAGCTCGGGAAAGAGAGAAGAAAAGCTGACTTTGAAGCTAGAGATGCATGCAAAAGAACATCCGGTAAGTCATTTCAGTCGGCACCAAAGAAGTTTTGAGATGATTTCAATCTTTCAAAAGCCAATTCGGGTTATTCTCGATGAGACCAGAGCAGACCACCGATGAGTTCGAGAGCTACCTCAGTAACCAGTGTGGGTAATGTCAGATCAAATCAGCCTGAGTGTAAACACTATGGTAAACGACACCCCAACAGTTGCAGGTTACATGATCGAGCCTGTTTTAAATGTGGATCGACAGATCATTATATTCGAGACTGCCCAATGTTAACTGAGGAAAATCTGGTGCAAAATACGAGATCGAGTAACACTGCAGCTCGAGGTAGACCACCCAGAAATACTGGTAATACGAGTGGCAGTCAGAGAGGGATTAAAGATACGGCAATCAGATTTGAGGAGGAGGCTTCATCCCCAGATGTTATTACTGGTGCATTTACTCTTTATGATACTAATGTAATTGCATTGATTGATCCTGGTTCTACTCATTCTTATATATGTGAGACATTAGTATTCAGCAAGACTCTACCTGTTGAGTCTACTGAGTTTGTGATTAGAGTGTCAAACTTTTTGGGCCGGTGTGTTATGGTTGATAAAGTGTGTAAGAATTGTCCCTTGATGGTTCGAGATTTGATCTTTCCGGCTGATTTGATCCTGCTGCCTTTTGATGAGTTCGACATAATTTTGGGTATGGATTGGTTAACATTACATGGTGCTGTTATGAACTACAAAAGAAAGACCATTGATCTACGAATTCAAAATGATGAGATTGTTCGGATTGAATCTAATGATTTGTATGGTTTACCAGCAGTGATTTCTTCGATGCTAGCTTAGAAATATTTGAGAAAAGGGTGTGAAGCTTATTTTGCCTACGTGCTCTACAGTTAAGTTGCTGAAAGAAACATTGAATCAGTACCTGTTGTATGTGAGTATCTGGATGTGTTTCCAGAAGAATTACCGGGTTTGCCACCTATTCAGGAAGTAGAGTTTGGTATTGATTTAATGCCTGGGACGACTTCGATATCCATAGCTTCGTACAGAATGACACCTATAGAATTAAAAGAAAGCTCAGTTGCAAGAATTGACAGATAGAGGTTTCGCGCAACCGAGTTTCACTCCGTGGGGTGCACCTGTGTTGTTTGTGAAAAAGAAAAATGGAACTCTGAGAATGTGTATCAATTATAGACAGCTTAATAAGGTGACTATAAAGAATAAGTATTCGTTGCCGCGAATTGATGATCTGTTTGATCAACTGAAAGGGGCTACAGTATTTTCGAAGATAGATTTGAGATCAGACTACGATCAGTTGCGAGTTAAGGACTCCGATATTCTAAAGACTGCTTTCAGAACGAGGTATGGACACTATGAGTTTCTGGTTATGCCATTCGGACTCACTAATGCACCTGCTGTTTTCATGGATTTGATGAATCGGATCTTCAGACCATATTTAGACTGGTTTGTGGTTATGTTTATAGATGACATCTTGATCTACTCTAGTGACGAAGCTGAACATGCTGAACATTTAAAACTTGTGTTGCAGACTTTGCGAGATAAACAGTTGTATGCGAAATTCAGTAAATGTGAGTTCTGGTTAAGTGAAGTCAGTTTTCTGGGCCATGTAGTATCAGTATCAGGTATTCGGGTTGATCTAAGCAAAATTTTAGCTATACTTGATTGGAAACCTCCGATATAACGACCCGAATTTTATCGTTACCGAAACAGTGTATTTTCGGGTCTCTATTTCTGAAAAACGGATTAGTAAATATTTATTAAAAATATTTACGAAGTAAAATGAGTGGTTAATTAGAGTTTAATTAAGTGAATTTAATTTAATTAAGAGTAATTAAGAAAAAGGACTAAATTGAATAAGGGGTAAAATTTGAATTATAGATTAAAAGAAAATAAAAAGGACTAAAAAGGAATTATACAAAAATTATAAATTGAGGCGGTTTATCGTGAAGAAAATCTAAGATTTTTTTTATGTTTAGTATATTATTATATTATTATATTATTATATTATTATATTATTATATAATAAAGATATTTTATGTTTTAATTATATTATATTATATTATATTATATATATAAACTAAAGAAACAGAAGAAAGGAAATAGAAACAGAATGAAACGAAACAGAGAGCAAGGGAGAAAAAGAAAGAAAGAAAGGGAGAAAAGAGAAAATTGAAGGTTTGAAGCTTTAAGCTTTAATAGGTAAGTCAATCAAGCCATTTTTTACTTAATTTTGATATTTTAGAAGCTTTAGAACAAAGTTTTGATGAAATTAAGTTGATATTTTGAAAGTTATTAGATTTCTAGATATTGCCCATGTTAAATAAAATGATGAATTAAGGGCTAAATTGATAAAAATTCAAGTTAAAAATGATACAAGGATTGAATTGTAAAGTGATTCATAAGTTTTATGCTTTAAGGACTAAATTGAAAGAATTTCAAAATTATGGTTTTATGATGAAAAATAGATAATTATGTCTAAGTTTGGTTAAAAAATTGAGTAGAAATAAAGTATGAATTAAGATAGAAAAGTAAGTGAATTTAGTTAGGATTAAATTGAAATTAAAGTAAATCAATATTTTGTACTAAGACTATTTTGGACAGCAGCAGTATTCTAAGTTTGAAAATCACCAAAAATTTTAGAAATTTAATTAGAGGATGAATAAAATATAGAATTAAATCTTATTGAATCTAGTTTCTTATAGAAGAAACGGTATAAGCAATTGAGTTGTAAATTATGAGATATAATGAATTTTGTGAGATAAGGTCAGAATGAATTCGGGTTCCCCTGTTCTGACTTTGGAAAATCACCAAAAATTGAAGAAAAATAATTAGAGGCTTAAAGTTATATGTTTAGAATCCCTAATGAGTCTATTTTCAGGAGAAATCAACGGGAATATTATCCGAGTTCTGTACTGTGAGATAATTAATTTTTAGTGAAGAAGGGACGAAACTGTCAGACAGCAGAATAGGGGTGAATTTAAAGAATAAACTGTACTTAATGGCTAAACCAAAAATTCTGAAAATTTTAGTGTAAGAAGATTTGTGAGTCTAGTTTCAAGAAAAATTAGCAGATCTTAATTTAGAATTCTGTAACTCAAGATATGAATTAGTAATGTATTAATGATTATGAATTGTATTAATTTCGTAGTCAATGTGGTACCGCAAATCTCGGCTAAGAAAGGACAAGACAAAGTCAACGGGAGTTAGCTCAAAAATTACGGTTTATATTTCTATAATCCGAACTTAGTCCTTATTTATTATATTTATATACATACGGCAATTGTTAGTGATTGAATTTTGATGTTTTACAATTGAAATGGATTGATTTTAGTATGCGATGAATTTATTGAATTTATATTGATTGAAATTATTTTGATTGAAATTATATTGATTGAATTATATAATATATATGATTTATGTAGAAATTTGAATATTGAATGAAATTGTATGAATTGTGAAAATGGGTGAATATATGTGATTATCAGAATGGTATATTGATGAAAGAATTATTAAATTGAGAAATTGAATGAAATAACCTATTAACTAGTCGGGCTGAGTCGGATATAATTGGCATGCCATAGGATCTGGAAGTGTACGGGATTTGCCGGCTTTATCGATCAGGCACTTTATGTGTCGTATACTGATCAGGTACTATGTACCGTTTTAGGCACAATGTGCCGTACTGGTGTGTTTGGGTTGGAATCCGTGTATCCGTCAAAGTCCGGGTTTGTTAATAGGGGTAAATAAGTGAAAGATAAATCGAATAAATTTGATTGATCAAGCTATTGAAATGAAACGAGAAATTGAATTGAGAATTGAAAATTTAGATATGAAATTGAAAATATGAACCAAAGGTTCATGAAATGATTGGAGTTCGAATTGATGATATATGATGCCACTTGATGAATTGAAATGTGATTTGAGATATATGAATCGTATGTATATACTGAAAGCTATCAGGGATAGTAAGTTGATATGATATAAATGAAATTGACAGTTATTGAAATGAATTAAAATGGAATGTGATTGATAAGTGTATAGTTGAATATAGTTTAATGATATTGAATTGTGAGTAAATTAAAGAAAGCTATACCGAGTAGTAAGTGAAAGAATGGAGTAAATAATAATGGATTTAGTTAAGAATTGAACAATTATGTTATTGTGTTTATTATATGATTTGTATAAAATTTATATGGTAAGTAGTTGAAATTTATCTATGAATAAATAATTGCATAATTGTAATTGTTATTATGATCTTAAGTATTTGTTATATTATTAAATGTTCAGATTATAGAAATACCACTGAGTATACCATACTCAGCGTATGGTTTGTTTCCGTACGCAGGTTAAGTAAAGATAGTACGTTGAATCAGCATCCCAGGACGATCCCGAATTCATTAAGGTAAAGTATGTTGAGTATTGATAGTGGCATGTACCCAGGATGTTTAATGAGAGTCATTTAGGTTGTAAAAGTATTGATGAAATGAGTAAATTATGGTTGGCAACGGTATGTAGTATGAATTTTGGAATTTACTAAAAATTCGTAGTGATTCTAAATTAGTCCCGAATTGAATTTACTGTTCATATTGGACCACGAGGGCCCATTAAAGGGACGACATCTTAAAACTAGGATGTGTGTGAAGATTTATTTTAATTAATGACTGAAATTGGACTGTACTGACTGGTAATGTTTCGTAACCTTGTTCCGGTGACGGTATAGGGTTAGGGGACGTTACATCCGAGGAATGTTTCTGAAGTCCGGAGCTTTCTGGGACTTGCTGGTTATTATAGACGATTTGTGAAAGGTTTCTCTATGATTGCAGATCCGATGACGAAGCTATTGCAGAAAGATGTTAAATTCGAGTGGTCAGAGAAGTGTCAGAAAAACTTTGATCAGTTGAAAGCCCTTTTGACTGAAGCTCCAGTGCTAGTTCAGCAAGAATCGGGTAAAGAATTTGTTATTTGTAGTGATGCATCATTAAATAGTTTGGGCTGTGTTCTGATGCAGGAAGGTAGAGTGATGGCTTATGCCTCGATACAGTTGAAGCCACATGAAAAGAACTATCCTACACAAGACCTAGAATTGGCAGCCATTATATTCGCCTTGAAAATTTGGCGTCATTATCTGTTCGGTGAGAAATGTCATGTTTATTCTGATCATAAAAGCATGAAATACTTGATGACTCAGAAAGATCTGAACTTGAGACAACGTCGATGGTTAGAATTCTAAAGGATTACGAGCTTGTAATTGATTATCATCCGGGAAAGGCTAATGTTGTTGCTGATGCTTTAAGCCAAAAATCACTGTTTGCTTTGCGTGCAATGATTGCACATATGACTATGTCTGAGGATGGTTCAATATTAGCTGAATTGAAAGCAAGATCGCTTTTCATTCAACAAATTTGCGATGCCCAGAAGGTTGATAATGAACTGATCGCAAAACGAGCTCAGTGTGAGACGGATGCTGATTCAGAATTCAGAGTTAATGCAGATGACTGTTTGAGATTCAGAAACCGAATATGCATTTCGAGGAATTCAGAGTTGATTCAGATGATTTTGAATGAAGCTCATAGCAGTCGGTTATCTGTTCACCCAGGTAGTACAAAGATGTATAATGATCTGAAACAGCTTTATTGGTGGCATGGTATGAAATGAGACATTTCTGACTTTGTTGCAAGATGTTTAGTCTGTCAACAAGTAAAAGCCGAGTATCAGGTACCTTCAGGGTTACTTCAGCCAATTACAATACCAAAATGGAAGTGGGACAGAGTTACGATGGATTTTGTATCTAGTCTACCATTGACACCGAGCAAGAAAGATGCAATCTGGGTTGTTGTTGATAGATTGACTAAATCGTCTCATTTTGTTCCGATACGTACGGACTACTCACTTTATAAGCTAGCTGAATTGTATTTTTCTCAGATTATGAGATTACATGGTGTGCTTATATCTATTGTTTCGGATCGAGATCCGAGGTTTACATCGCGATTTTAGAAGAAACTAAAAATGCGCTAGGTACGAAATTACATTTCAATACTATTTTCCATCCGCAAATAGATGGCCAGTCTGAGAGAATCATTCAGATACTTGAGGATAGGTTGAGATGTTGTATTCTCGAGTTCAAAGGTACGTGGGAACGATATCTACCTCTGATTGAATTTGCGTATAATAACAACTATCAATCGAGTATGAAAATGGCACCTTATGAAGCTTTATATGGTCGTAAATGTCGTACACCATTGTACAAGACTGAGCTCAGTGAATATAAGATACACGGGGTTGACTTGATTAGAGAAGTTGAGTAGAAGGTGAAGATGATTCGTGAAAGCTTGAAAGCAACATAAGATTGTCAGAAGGTCTTATGCGGACTTGAAGCGTAAAGATATAGAGTTTCAGATCAGAGATAAAGTCTCTTTGAAAGTTCACTGTGGAAGAAAATACCCAGGTTTGGTCGCAAAGACAAACTGAGCCCGAGGTTTATTGGACCGTACGAGGTAATAGAGCGTATTAGGCCAGTTGCTTACAGATTATCGTTGCCACCTGAATTAGAAAAGATCCACAACGTATTTCACGTTTCGATGCTTCAGAGATATCAATCTGACCCTTCCCATGTGATCAGTCCGTTTGAGATTGAAATTCAACCTGATATGACCTACGAAGAAGAACCAATCCGTATTTTGACTTGTGAGATTAAAGAGTTACGAAATAAGAAGATTCTGTTAGTTAAAGTATTGTGGCATAAGCATGGAGTTGAGGAAGCAACATGGGAGCCAGAGAATACAATGAAGGAATGTTATCCGAACCTATTCACCGGTAAGATTTTCGGGGACGAAAATCCCTAA
Organism: Gossypium hirsutum; assembly: GCF_007990345.1. Lineage (NCBI taxonomy): Eukaryota > Viridiplantae > Streptophyta > Magnoliopsida > Malvales > Malvaceae > Gossypium > Gossypium hirsutum. Next base: position 10,239,551 of record NC_053426.1, on the reverse strand, counting down.
GGGAGGAGAGTTGTAACAGCCCGATTTAGACTCTAATCGGAACGGTGGTTTCAGGACCACGAATTTGAGTCAAAAAACATTTAAAAATTATTTTCTGTATTTATTTTGAGTGAATTTATATATGTGAAATTTTCGTGATTTAATTTTAACGTTTAGGCGTCCGATTAAATAAAAGGACTTAATCATGTAAATTGAAAATTTGATAGTTTAAAATAAAAGGACCAAATAGTTAGTGGTTTTCTAAGTTGGAGTATTTATAATGTAATTATTCCATTAACATGTGGCTTGTACGGTAATGGACATAGGTTATATAATTTTATTATTATTTCATTAAGGTTAGTTAGGTAAATTAATAATAAATTAATATATGTTATTATATCATAAAATAATAAGCCATATTCATGTTATTTTCTTCATCTTTGCACCGAAACTAAAACAAAGAAAAAGAAAGAAAACAAAGTAGGGTTCGGCCTTGTTCAAGCTAGATTAATGTAAGTGTTCAGCTCGATTTTTTATAATTTTTACGTTTTTGAGATCGTTGCTTCGAGTACTACAAAACCCATGCTTGAATTTTTGATTTTGATGAATATTTTGAGTTGTGCCATTGTTGATAGCTAGTGATTTTTATTGTTTGATGATGAAAAATGAAAGATATGTTGTAGATTAACATATTTTGTATTGGAGTTTTTGATGATTTTGAGTAATTAAGACTAAATTGCAAAAATAATAATTTGAGGGACTAAAATGTGAAATAAATTGAATGTATGGACTTGTTTGAGAGTGGGTAAAATTTGTCCCGACATAAGTAAGAGAAATTTGGCGTATTTTGTGTTTTGTGTAATAGGGATTAAATTGTAAAAATTGTAAATGTCAAGGGTAAAATGGTAATTTGTCTATTTCTGTGTTTTTGGACTAAATTGAATGAAAATAAGTTTGAATTAGCTTAATTTGAATGTGTTTAGATCAGGAACTAAAGAAATCAGATTTGGATCGGGGAAAAACGAAAGTTGTTGACTAGCAGCCCCATTCCGTTTTACGATGTCTGAGGTAAGTTTATAAGCAAATAGATGTGTTTATTTGGAAATTAAATCTTATATTTATATGTTGTTATGAAATGTTAGAATTTAAATATGCTATGGCCAAACATGATTAAATTTGGCTACTACACTTCCGAGTTCGATTCGACAGAGTTACGACGTCCGAAAGCCCCGTATGAATGTTAGGAATAGTTAGGATACATATGTCATGACATAGGATTCCAATATATGTGTGCGAGTAAGACCATAGCATCGATATGTGGTTTCGATATGTGTTTATGAGTAAGACCCTGTCTGGGATAGTGGCATCGATTTATGGCTACATGTAAAACCACGTCTGGGATGTTGGCATTGTACGATTTATGTGATTATCCAAGTGTCCTATCCAATTCCGAATGGTTCATCGGGCAAAGGTAAATTGTGATCGAATGTGTAAAATGGGCTAAAAGGCCAGGGATGATTTAACTTATTAGCTATCGATAATAAGGTATGTATGTGACTTGATAGTTGATAAATTATATGTGATGTAAGGTTAAATATATACATGAATTAAATAAGTGTATTTGGCTTTGAACAAATGGTAAGTATATTATGAAATTAATTTTTGGTTATGCATATATAAGTGATCATAAATAATCGGTCTTATAAAAGTTATATGTACATAATATTAAATTACGGTTCTTGGACTTATATAATTGAGTAAGTGTATGTTGATTATATTATGACATTTTGGCTTTTGAAAATTGAGCAGTGGTTTTATGACATAACTTGTGAATATTCAGTTAGGGTAATAAATATATGTGGTTGCTATATTATTATTGAAGATATAAGTTGAGAGTAAGCTTGTTAATGATATTGAAATTTAGTTAAATTAAGTTAATTATATTATTGACTTATTTATTTGCTTATGACTACTAAGCTTAAGTAGCTTACTGTGTGCATATCTGTCTTTATTTTATAGATTTGGAGTCAAGCTACAAGCTCGGGAATTGTCAGCCAAGCTCATCACACTATCTATTGTTTTGGTACCTTATAAGCTAAACTTAAATTATGGCATGTATAGACTGGTTTTGGGATTAATTATTTTGAACGTGTTCGTATATTAGCCATGTGAAAATGGCTTGCTATTTATGTTTAAGTTTGACTTTTTGTGGGCTTTGTTATAATGTCTTGTGGTCTTGGTTTTTGATAATTATGGTTGTATTTTTGGATTTTGGTTTGAGCTCACTTTTGCTTAAATGCTATATGCTATGCAAGAATAATTCACATGATAGACGCTATATGTGTTAGTAATGGTTTGACAATGGTTGGTAAACTTAAAATGGATGGTGTAATGATCATTGTGTGTATGCATTTTCATAGCATGTTAAATTGATTTGGTTAAGGTTTTGAACAAGTAAGACATACATAAATTAGTTTGAAACTAACTCAATAATATCTCGGTATATTCGGTTATAAGATGCAATTGAATAAGAAAATTTGATTTATTTGTGGCCTGGCATTGCTTCTATGAATATTTTTGTATATGATAATTTGACTTAATATATTTGATATAAAGTATGTACTAATTACGTTCTGTATATGTGTATATGCATGATTAATATTTTGAAATTTCAGGAATAATCTATTTTAGTTATTAAGTATTTTCGATCAACTAGTTGAACTATGCATGCATGTTTTTGGATGGGTATAAGCTGTTTAAATTTGGTTGTGGAAGCTAATCAATGCCTTGATCTAATAATGACAAGTTGGGATTATTATATGAAATCATTAATTTATATTGTATCATATTTCGGTAAATGTAATTAATATAGGTAGTTATAGTATATTTGCATCCAACTGTAGCATATTAAATGTTGTAATATTATATTATAGAATAAGTATAATGATTTAGACAATTGAAGTATATATATTTATATGTCAATTGATTTGAACCGTGAATGAGTAACAGTTAAAATCAAACTTGGCTTAGCTAAATGCATGAAAGAATGACTAGATGAATAATGGCATATACAATAATAAATTATAATAATTATATGTGTTTTGGTGTGGTGAATATGTGTTTAGCTTAATATTAAATGAATGTCGAATTTGATATGATTTTATAAAAAAAATTGTGGTACATTTGTGTAATGTAATTGTATATGGTTACAGTGTGCGATTAAAGTGTAATGGGGTCTGTATATTTGCATGTATTATGAGCTTGAATTAAAAGTATATTCAACTCTGTAGTACTAGTAATTAAATAGACTATGAAATTATTTAATGATTGTTTATTTTTTTATTTTTTAGTTATTATAAGTGTGTGTACGTGATTATCTGAAAATGTGTTTTTGATTGGTGATACACTGTAACCTTAATTCGGCGACGGATAAGAGTTAGGGGTGTTACAGTCTATCTTTATGGCCATCCATATCTTGTGTTTGCTTCTCATGGAATGGATAACTTCTTGGGTCACTATAATATTGTTTGCAATGTTCCTTCTGGCAATAAAACCTGTCCATTCTGGACCAATGATTCTAGGAAAAACCATTTGGAATATGTTCGCAATGATATTCATTATCAGCTTGTAAAGAGCTGAACATAAGCTTAATGGTCGAAAATGTGCAAAGTTCTCATGATTTTTAACTTTGGGAATAAGAATGAGCAGAGTGTTATTTAGCTCCTTATCAATGGGTTGACCATAAAAAATTTTCTTGACCCATTGGCAGACAACACCACCAATCAAGTTCCACTGACTTTGAAAAAATAGAGCATGGTATCCGTCACTATCCGACGTTTCCAACGAAGCCATGTCGAACATTGTAGCCTTAATCTCTTACTCAAAATAGCTCAACCTAAAAACAATTCATCATTAGGGTCAAGCCTAGGAAAAGAACAAGAAGGTTTGACTGTCTCAGATTGGAGATCCTCATTCCTCAAGCAACCAATCGCCATTTTCATTATTTAAGGCTAAAATTTTGTTATGCTTCATTCTTTGAATCGTGTGGGAGTGGAAAAAAATTAGTATTTCGATCCCCAAATTACAGCCAATCACCCCTCTCTTTTTGCTTCCAAAGAAGTTCTTCATGGTGAAGCACATATTCCAATTCCTCTCGTATCTGTAATTCTAAAAGACTGAGATGAATAGAATTTGAATTTTCTAAAGCTCTTTGGATACCATCCAACTTCTGCATCAACTTCCTTTTACAAACACCAATAAAACCATAAATTGATTTGTTCCAGTTTTTAATGTTGCAGGTAAAATTATTCAAAGATTTAACAATGTTACCTTGAAAGCACTACTTCTCCTTAACAAAATTCGAGAAACTAGGATATTCCACCCAACCGGCCAAAAATCTAAAAGGATACCCCTTAGGTAAATTAACATTGGACTTGAGAAAAAGAAGCAACGGTCTATGGTCCAACTAAATCCTAAGTTCTGCAAATTAGACATGTCAGAAAATCATTGAAAAGCAAGAAACCCTTCCTAAATTTACGCCCTCATTTCTTATCACTAAAAGATAATAAAGCATTGAAATCACCAATAGCTACGCAAAGAGTTTTACCAGTCGAGATAACATACCTGAGACCTTCCCATAATTTCCTCATTTTCTACTTATTTGGGCTTCGATAAGAAAAAATAATATGGAAAAGCAAAGAATAACTACCCTTTAAAACTTGAATGCAAATTAATTGGGAATGACTCTGAAAAACCTCAATAGAAATCGAACATTTCTAACCCATCCAAATATATCCAGAAAATTCGATAGCCTCTACCCCATGAGAAAAATGAAAACCCAATCTAGTAATAATCTTATTTGCTTTAGAACCACTTACCCTTGTTTCTAGTAAACTAACAAAATCAGGTTTATGTTCTCTATTGTATTCACAGAAAATACAGGGAAATTTCAAGCTAGCTTGCTGACAATTCCAAGAAAACATAGTTAAATCTATAGAAATATATATAGATAGGAAAAAACCACCCTTACTGCTTAAAGGCCTCAAACTTTGGTTTTTCCTTTCTATTCGAGCCACTGGCTCTTTACCAATTTCTGTGCCCAATTGAGAATTAATTAACTCAACCATAAAATTCATATAATCAAATAAAGGAACTCGGGCAAAACCAACTAACTTAAACCTTTCTCCACTATTTTGAATGGTACAGTTAAACTTTTTACTGCTACGACTCGAACCACTTTTATCACCTGAATTTTGAACTTTGGAACTAAACACTCCCTTTCTCGTACTAGTGACTCACCCTCACCCAAGACTTCTCCTTCATTAGGATTAGCATTTTTCTTAAACACGACAGTTAAATGCCTATTTGGTTCAAGAAGTGATTCATCTAATGTAACACCCCAATTTTGATGGGTTTAAAGTTTTGGCAAATATTTATAAAATAATATATTTGGCGAAGTGTTATCCGCCCAATTGTCTCTTTTGGCATATAGATTGGGCGTATAGAAGTAATCTAGATTGTAAGTGAAGATTTATTTCAGAATGCCCTGCTATATGAAAAGGATGATTTTAGAAAAAAAATGATAAAAAAGGTAATTATGATTTGAATTAATGCCAAAGGTATATTGCACCATGCTTGTCTTAGTAATGTGCTGTTAAGTTGTTAAGTAATCTGGTTAAGAATTAATTGAATAGACTGGTCAGGTAATTATTATACTAGATTCTCATTTATGTTTCTATCAGAATCTGTATACTATTAAGTAGGAAAAACTCTGAATTCAAGTGACACTTGTCGAATTATAGTAAGTGAGTTAAGGCTACATATTTATGTGGAAGAGTATTTGAGAAATGTTTTCTTCTTCCTGATTATTCTATACTTTGCTTCCTCTACTGTGATGTAACGGTATTTCTTGCTCTGTAAACTAAAAGCTAAGGCTCTGGATCTAATCAGTGGTTATTTTATTCATAGGTTAGTATTACAATTTTGCATGTTAAACTCTAAATGAGTAAGTCTGTAAAAGGTTCATGAACAGTAAGATATAAGCATAAGGCTTTGCATGAGAGTTTTCAATGCTTAAGTTGATGGTAAATTGTATACAAATGAGTTTTCATCATGTCATTATATTCTGTAAGCAATGAATGTTGTTGTTTCTTTATGGATGTTTGGATCTAGAGTTAAGCCGTTGTACGTGAGTGACAAGTGAGTTCCTAGTATAGACGTCTGGGAAACTTTTAAATTAGTTCTTAATGATCTATGTTCCAGAAACTGTGATTAAGTACATGAATGATTGCTGAAGATGGTAGGTATAATAGCTATGGGATCTAGTGAATCTAAATATGTCATGAATTGTGTATGAATGTTTGTGTCGCTGAAGCGTATCTGCATGAGATATATGTTTGGAATGTATAATATATGATGAGATTTCATTGATAAGTTTAAAGCGTGTTTTGAGTTATGATTTGGTTAAGAAAATAAGTTGGCCTTCTTGAATGTGAGCTCTATTAGATGTATGATGAGTGATATGAAATGTAGGGTCTCGAATGTATCTATGTTTGAAGAATTTGTAATGTGAGTTAGGTCAGCGCAGTGGTAATTGACGAAGTTCGTCGAGACAGTAAACATGAACTCTGATATGAAAATTCTAAAGGAAAAGTCTATGGCTATGTCACATATTAAAAAAGAATTGTTGAACGGTTTTTATCAAATGGGGTTCTCTGTGTGTCCCAGTATGGTGATGGGCGAACTTCACATGATCTGAGTTTAGGAAAATCTATATCGCAAACATGACAGTTGATAAACGCCAGATTATACATATTTATACCCCAAATACTTAGCATATTTATGGATGTTTATTACTAGATTTGTGGATTTTGGTGCTCTTAATCCGGTTATTTCATGTTTTGTACTCAGGAGAGCACCAAGAGTCGAAAGGAGCCAAAAACGAGCTAAAAAGGGATAAAACGGACCAAATCGAGAAGATGACACGGCCTAAGCCTTGCCACACAGGCATCTCACACGTCCGTGTCCTTCGGGGGTGTCGACCAAGGTTTTCACGATTCACACGGCCTGGCCATTAAGCCCACACGGCCGTGTGCAATTCAACAGATCGAACACGGCCTGGTAATCACGTCACACGGCCGTGGCACACGGGCGTGTCCCTTTTTCATAGAGTTGTATTTTACATGGAAAAGGGTACTTAGGGAGGAAGAAAGCCAATCCAAAGCCTATATAAACACCCTAAGTGTGAACTAGAAAGGGGCCGCTCTTTCTAGAACCTTTCTAGAATAAAGTACCACACGCCGGGAATTACTTGAAGAAAGCCAGACGATCCATCTCAAAAGCCGGAGCCACTCTAAGACTGAAGATCTCTCTCAGAATTCCTTCAGGGATTTTAGAGTTTTCTTTATGTTTTGTTATTTTCATACTTTTGAGATGTACTCTTATTTTATTATGAACTAACCCCTTAGATACCTAAGGGGGATAAAACCTATGATGACTCTTGTTATTATTATCTGAACTGTATGATAAATACTTGATTTGTTCTTAATTATGTGTTCTTAATGGTTGAGTTAATATTCCGGGTATTAATTCATGATTTGATGTGCTTATGCAGAGGAGGAATAGACCCTGCCTAAGAGTAGATTTGGCATAATTAAGCGGAGTTGATCAAACGCCTAGAAATAGGGTTACGAGATTTTATCGGATTAGGGTGAAACCTAATAAGGGGATCCATAGATCGAGTTAATGCAACCCTAGGGTGTTAATTAGAGAAAAGTCTTAGTTATTCAATCTAGGGATTAGACGTTATTAGTCTTGAATAGGGATAATAACTTAACTTAGGGATCTCTACGGATCAAGTTAAGCGAATAAATCGTCCGGTTCAGAGTCAGATAACAAGTGAAATCTAAGTGGATTCCTCCTTGGGTGTCGTCTTTATCAATTGCTTTTCTTCAAGTATTTTTCCAAATTTTCTCTTTGCTTTAATTAAATCAGTTAATTAGTTTAAATAATTAGTTTAATAAACAAACCCTTTTATTTCTAGGTTAGATAATAAAAAGATAGTTATTACTAGTACTTTTGGTTCCCTTGGGTACGATATCCCGGTCTTGCCATTACTATACTATCGTTCGATGGGTGCGCTTGCCTTTTCGTTGTGATAATAGTTAGTCTAGGTTTGATCTTCATTATAAATATTTATTACTTGTTATGAATCACGAGATCAAGTTTTTGGCGCCGTTGTCGGGGAACTGAAATATTAGGAACACTAAATTTTTATTACTTTAGCCATTTATTTTTCTTGCAATTTCATTATTTATTGATTTACTTTTCTCTCTCTTGGCAGGTTTTTCTTTTATAGTTTATGGCTAGAAGAAACCAGGCAGGACCATTACTCTTTGACGAAGAAATCGATCGTACAATTCACAAAAATCAAAGAGAAATAAGACGTAGTTTACGATACACGGAGAACGAGCGAGAAGACGATACTCAAACCCCAACCGAAGAGATAGCCGAAAATCCAGGCAATTAGCTGCCTCCTGCAATTGCAGCTAATCAAAATCCTGCTCCACGTACTATGTATGACTATGCTAAATCTTCTTTAATAGGAACTGAGTCTAGTATAGTTAGACCTGCTATTGCTGTGAATAATTTCAAACTAAAACCTAACACAATTAGGATGATACAGTAGTTTGTTCAGTTTGATGGTTTGTAGGATGATGATCCCAACACACACTTGGCGAATTTTCTTGAATTTTGCGATACATTCAAAATTAATGGCATTTTTGATGATGCCATTCGTCTTCGGTTATTTCCCTTTTCACTGAGAAACAAGGTTTAACTCGTTACCACGAGGGTTTATCACTACTTGGGAACAAATGACCGAGAAATTTTTACTAAAATATTTTTCACCGGCTAAAACGGTTAAATTGCGTAATGATATCTCTTTTTTGTGCAGATGGATTTAGAAACACTTTATGATGCATGAGAGAGATACCTCACCATGGGTTACCGCTTTGGTTGCAAGTTCAAACGTTCTACAATGGTATGAATCCCTCGACAAGACAAATGATTGAAGCAGTTGCTAGAGGAACCATTAATAATAAAACACCAGAAGATGCTTATGAATTCATAGAGGATATGTCACTGAACAACTATCAGTGGCAAGTTATGAGGACAAAGCCAACGAAAATAGCCGACGTCTATGACATCGATTCAGTCACCATGCTCTCTAATCAGGTAGAAGTTCTCAATAAAAAGATTGATAGTTTTCTTGGTCTATGCAGGTACATCCAGTAATGAGGTGTGACTCAAGCGGAGGAGGTGTACATACAGAATATCAATCCTTCAATCCCACAACCGAAGATGAACAAGTTAACTATATGGGTAACAATAACTTTAGTTCTCAAAATAACCCATACAGTAATACTTATAATGCAGGTTGGAGGAACCACCCAAATTTCTCCTGGGGTGGTCAAGGGAATCAAAAGCCACAAAATCCTCAAGGTTTTCAACAGCCACCTTATCAACAAGAGAAGAAACAAAACCTTGAAGAGATGCTTTCTAAATTCATCTCGGTGTTAGAAACCCATTTCCAAAATACCGAGACAACACTTAAGAATCAACAAGCATCGATCCAAGGATTAGAAACTCAAATAGGCCAGCTATCCAAACTAATCTCCGAACGACCACAAGGTAGCCTACCAAGTAATACTGAACCTAATCCAAGGGAACACCTCAATGCAATTAGCACTCAAGATAAGGAAGGATTCATTGCACCTGAACCAGAATTACAGCAAGACAACACGATGAACAAATGACGAAGAGAGGTAAACAATAATGATCCCAAACAGGTAAGTACGAATCATGAACCTCGTGTGCCAAATCCTAAAGCGATGACAAAAGACAGAACAGAAGAACAATTCGGTAAGTTTGTCAAACTCTTAAAGAAATTACATATTAACTTACCCTTTATTGAAGTTCTTTCGCAGATGCCCAACTCAGCAAAATTCTTAAAAGAACTGCTGAGCAATAAAAGGAAATTAGACGCTACATCACATGTGGAACTCAATGTAGTCTGCTCAGCTATTCTAAAGAATGAGCTACCTAACAAATTGAAAGATCCAGTGAATTTTCAATTCCTTGCTTAATTGGTAGTCTATCTGTGAATAATGCTTTAGCTGATCTAGGGGCAAGTATAAATGTTGTGCCATATAAAATGTTTAAACGACTAGGTCTCGGTAAACCCAAACAGACTAGGATGAGTATACAATTGGCTGACAAAACAGTTAGATTTCCTAAGGGCATTATTGAAGACGTTCTCGTTAAAATTGATAAATTTATTTACCTAATAGACTTTGTTGTCTTAGATATGGATAAGGATAACGAGGTACCTCTAATTTTAGGACGACCATTTTTAGCAACTACCAAAACCATTATTAATGTAGGCACAGGAGAGTTAACACTTCATGCAGGTGACGACGCAGTAACACTCCAAGCACACGACTCAGTCAAAACCTATAAGACTCAAGATAATGTTATAAAAACTGTCGATGATAAAACTAATATTCAATCATCCTTGCAGGAACTTCCTCGAACCAAGACAACAGAAATAGTCTACTACTATCATGCAAAAAACAAAGACATCCATGAAGAGCAAAGACTACGGATAGAGGAGCTACACGAATGGCGAGAACACAAACCGAGAACACATGATAAACTGAAACTATGCAAACACAAGCCCGATACCTCTCCTAATCAACTTCAGGTCGGCGATACAGTCTTACTAGATGCCGTTGATCCTCACATTGTCACTACCACACCAAATGAGGAAATCCCTCTTATGGTACTTAGTATTTTTCCATTCTGTACAGTGGAGGTGAGTCATCCCAAGTTCGGCACATTTAAGGTAAAAAACACCCGTTTAAAACCTTATTTTAAAATTGACAACAGGAATGAGGAGTATGAACTCCTTGAACCACCATGATCATTCAACGGAGAGGTAAGTCGAGCTTAGACTATAAATAAGCGCTTCTCGAGAAGCAACCTGAGCACTAACATATTTTGATTTCTTTATTTTATTTTATAACACTTTGGAGCCTTAACTTAATCTTTGAATTGCAAAGTTTTTCAGCACACACGGCTAGGCCCACGGGCGTGCCTAAAGCCGTGGCCAAACAGGGGAAGAGACACGACTGTGCGATACGGCAGTGTTGAAGCAGGACATGATTTCCCCAAAACACGGGGTGCGATAAATCCCCATGGCCGTGCGACATGGCCATGGGTGAACTTGATAAGAACACACAGGTGTGGGAATGCAAACCCACAGGCGTGCTACCATAACACACGGGCGTGGGAGAAGCGAACAAAGCTAGGCATGACCGTGCGACATGGCTGTGTACCACACACGCCCAAGACATATGGGCGTGGGATAGTAGCTGGGCACGACTTAAATTGAAAAATTCGAAAAACAAGGGCTCACTTCAAGACACACGGGCATGGTCCTAGGCCGTGTGACCCTATCCTATATAAACAAACCACTATTCATCTTCTTCCCCTTTTCAAAACCCTAGCCAAAAACTCCTCCTCCCCACTCCCTAATTCTTATTCCGGCCGCCATCCCAAGATTCTCACTTCCCCAACCCTCAAACCACCCTGAAATCCGTTCCCCTTGCATTAATCCCCACTTTCCCTTCTCTATACCCTCGATTTTTCCCATCACACGGCTTCCTCTCCGCGTCACACGCCCGTGCTTGCCACCACACACCCGTGCACCACCATACAAGAGCCTTTGGTTCACTTTCTCAACTTTATTTTCCAATTTGTATTGCTACATTAGTATTCTACATGCTTTACATAGATATTGTACTATTTTTCTTTAGACAAGTTAGGAATTTACTTTAAATTTTCTATATTTGAATTATTTAAGCCACTAAATAGAATATACTAGTTTTAGGCCTCTTGCTTAACTACTGATGTATCTTGGATTCTATCAATGCTCATATATTTTTAGGTACATTATGTCGTCATCAAGAGGAAAGAAGGCTGCAGTCCCACCCTCAAAGAGACGCAGGGGACCGGGTTCCTCCTTGGTGCGTGCTACAGCCGAAGTTCGGCATCCGTTCCTTGAATTTCCTCAAGCTTCGCAGGAGGAGCTATTTCAGATATTATACGCATGACCCATCACCACAGGTCACTGTATCGACTGGGCTGCCGTAGAGCAAGTCCAGCTTGCTGACGCCATCCGCGCCCTCCTGTCCGCAGACCCATGGGAACGGTTCTTTGCTATTACCGAGCCCACTTATTTAGAGCTAACTTTAGAATTATGCTCTACTTTTCATTTACAGGTGGTGATGACGAACAATGATGACCCAAGCACCATTCACTTCCGATTAGGCGGTCTAGTTCGTTCGATGAGTGTCCTAGAGTTTGGAGTTACTCTGGAACTTTACACCAATGAGTTTATGGAGGAGGAGGACATAAATGCACTACCATGCAATATCCACATCTCCCCCTCCTTGTGCTGGAAGGCTTTGGCACCACTCTCTCCCACCTAAGACCCCAGCCGCTCGAAGGCCTCAGCTCTCCCCCTTTCCCTACGATATCTCCATACCATATTGGCACACACCTTGACCGGAAGGAGAGAGAGCACCGGCGTCGTCAACACCCACGGCGCCTACTATTTATGATGCATGGTTAATGCACACATGACCGACTTAGCATACTTCATTGCTTTCGCCATACGCCATCAGACCGAGCGGCATAGGAAGGGAGTGATCTCCATCGGCCCCTATGTGACGCACCTTGCCAAACACTTCGGCCTCCTCAACACCGCGGCCCAGTCATCAGCGCTTACCATGATAGGTCAGATGTCCCTACAGGGCATCACGACTACATTACACATAAGGATGATTGAGCGCCGACGTGGGACTGATACTCCTCAGTACCGTCTCTCGCATGCCATTGACGAGGAGGATCTTGAGGACATCCCTGATGATGTTCCCCCACAGCATGAGGAGCCTTCTACCGTGCCACCTAGGGAACGACCAGTTCATACGGCTGCTTCATTGGCACATCTTTTCGACCGACTCGACCACTTCGAGCAGTATTGCACTACGTAGTTCGAGATGATTCACGAACGAGATCGGCGACGGGACCGACAGATGGACGATATGCAGGCCATGATGCAGCAGCTGTGCCAGCACTTCTATATCGCCACTCCAGTACCACCACCTAAGGGCCCCATCGACGAGGATCATTGAATCCTCCTATTTTTGTTTATTTAGTCTTATTTTTATTTTTATTTTCATTTCAATTTTATTATTTTATTTTGCAAGACATATCTATATTAGTAAATTTTACTTTTTCCATTTTCTGGTATTTCTAACAAGTAATTCCACTACGCTCTCTTCCACGCCAACTCTTAATCAGCTCTTCATGATTCTACAGACTTCCAAGCAAAGCTACTAGGAATAGTTTATGGAATGAGGAAACAAATAGGAAACAATACCTCATGAGTTCCATGTTCAACGACCCAATTTCTTCATCTAGCCAAGAACAATGGCAGCTACTACTTTTCCCAAACACTCCAGCCTCAAAATCAAGCTCCACATTCATATAACAGGCAGTTTCACCTCCTTTCCTCTTATGATTTTATTTATTTTAAATAATCTATCTTTGTACATTGAGGGCAATGTACATCCTAAGTATGGGAGGTGAACATGAAACCTAACTTTTTGCATTATTCTCAAATCCCTAAATTTGGTCTTATGCTTAAGTGATTTTCTTATAATCTTGATCGAATAAATTCTGATTAATCTATAATTATTGTTGGTATGTCATGAATTAGACCATGTGAATTATGCATGATTATTTGATTATAGGACATTAGAGAATCGAGCATGATAAGTTGATATTTTGAGAATTAAAATTTTTTAGATTATTTTCCTAAATTGAGGTATTATCTTAAAATCTTAAGTATACAGGAATGACATCAAAAACCTAAATTTTTGGTGAGATTTTTGAGCCTTTTGAGCATATAGCTTTCTTTCTTGCTCACTTCTTTTGTGGTTTGAGTGTGTCAACATTGAACTGTTATTCTAGAACTTGCTTCAATTATACATATCGAGATCACACGTATGATTTGATATACTGAGATGATAAAGGCACTTAGGATTTAACTCATTTACTCCATAAAAAGCCTTCCCACATAATTAAACCCTTAGTGAACCCCTTTTGAGCCTACTAACCCTTTTCTTTGATTAACCCTCATCATTAACCCATTAACCCATTATTGTTGAAATCCTCTTACTTATTTTGACCCTTTTTATCGAGATTGAATTTAATACTATTACCTCACTATGTTCACCATTTTTTGTTACCGAATCATGAAATCTGATTTCCATATTGTATTGACTTGATTTGTTCTTAAAAAAAACTCAGTATTATTATTGTAATTCTCAGCAAGCTAAAGTTGTCATGAACTCATGTAAAACAGTTTTAGATATTTGTTTGTGGTTCAGTAATTAAGTTTTTGATAGTGGGGTAATATATTGAAATTATCTTGATTCTAACCATTTTCTCTTCAACTTGTATCCATACCTGTAACCTAAACCCCATTACAACCATGCAAATACCTTTTGATTAGTATATCGTATCATTTACAAGTGGTGGAGATTTGATTTTCATCAAGCCTATGGTAATAACTTTTCATGTTAGACAATTGAGTGCTTAATCTTGAACCTTAAACATTTTAAGTGATTTGAGTGAATCTTTAGTGAGGATGTCATCTCTTGTATATTTAGGACTAAAGTTAATTATTTGAAGGAAGGAGATTACCTATAATTTTGTTGTCAAACTATTCGATTTAGATTGTTTGAGGCTTTTAATGCCCCTATAGTTGAATTCTCACTGTATGATTTTCTGTGGAATAACTTGTAACATTATCGGTAATGATTATGTGATTAAGAAGAATGAATTCTAGTAGTAAATGAGAATTTTGCTTGAGGACAAGCAAATGCTTAAGTGTGGGGGTATTTGATAAACGCCAGATTATATATATTTATACCCCAAATACTTAGCATATTTATAGATGTTTATTACTAGATTTGTGGATTTTGGTGCTCTTAATCCGGTTATTTAATATTTTTTACTCAGGAGAGCACCAAGAGTCGAAAGGAGCCAAAAACGAGCTAAAAAGGGACAAAACAGACCAAATCGAGAAGATGACACGGCCTAAGCCTTGCCACACGGGCATCTCACACGCCCGTGTCCTTCAGGGGTGTTGGCCAAGGTTTTCACGATTCACACAGCCTGGTCATTGAGCCCACACGGTCGTGTGCAATTCAACGGATCGAACACATCCTGGTAATCACGTCACACGGTCGTGACACACGGGCGTGTCCCTTTTTCAAAGAGTTGTATTTTACACGAAAAAGGGTACTTAGAGAGGAAGAAAGCCAATCCAAAGCCTATATAAACACCCTAAGTGTGACCTAGAAAGGGGCCGCTCTTTCCAGAACTTTTCTGGAATAAAGTACCACACGCCGGGAATTACTTGAAGAAAGCTAGATGATCCATCTCAAAAGCTGGAGCTACTCCAAGACTGAAGATCTCTCTCAGAATTCCTTCAGGGGTTTTAGAGTTTTCTTTATATTTTTTTATTTTCATACTTTTGAGATGTACTCTTATTTTTTTATGAACTAAACCCCTTAGATACCTAAGGGGGATAAAACCTATGATGGATCTTGTTATTATTATCTGAACTGTATGAGAAATACTTGATTTGTTCTTAATTATGTATTCTTAATGCTTGAGTTAATATTCCAGGTATTAATTCATGATTTGATGTGCTTATGCAGAGGAGGAATAGGCCCTGCCTAAGAGTAGATTTGGTATAATTAAGCAGAGTTGATCGAACGCCTAGAAATAGGGTTACGAGATTTTACCGGATTAGGGTGAAACCTAATAAGGGGATCCATAGATCAAGTTAATGCAACCCTAGGGTGTTAATTAGAGAAAAATCTCGGTTATTCAATTTAGGGTTTAGACGTTATTAGTCTTGAATAGGGATAATAACTTAACTTAGGGATCTCTACGGATCAAGTCAAGCGAATAAATCGTCCGGTTCAGAGTCAGATAACAAGTGAAATCTAGGTGGATTCCTCCTTGGGTGTCGTCTTTATCAATTGCTTTTCTTCAAGTATTTTTCCAAATTTTCTCTTTGCTTTAATTAAATCAGTTAATTAGTTTAAATAATTAGTTTAATAAACAAACCCTTTTATTTCTAGGTTAGATAATAAAAAGATAGTTATTACTAGTACTTTTGGTTCCCTTGGGTACGATATCCCGGTCTTGCCATTACTATACTATTGTTCGATAGGTGCGCTTGCCTTTTCGTCATGATAATAGTTAGTCTAGGTTTGATCTTCATTATAAATATTTATTACTTGTTACAAATCACGCGATCAACAGTCTTGAGGTGCTAGATGGCATTTTGTTAACCTTTATGGTGCACTCTGTTCTTGCCTTTATGGTGTATTCTGAATGGATTGCATTCATGGCTTGCTCTGTATGAAGTTTTATGGCGTATTTAGTATGGTTCTTTAGTGTTCTTAGTAAAACTAGTGTGATATAATGTATCTAACAGCTATATGGTAAGTACGGTACAAAGTTATGATATAATTGAATTTAATGGACTGAAGAGATATTGAATTGAAATGATGGAATATTGGAAGGTTTCTTTGAATAAAAGTATGAATCTCAATGTCCGAAGAAAGTATTCTCCAATTCTATTTGTACTCTATCAACATTAACATGTATTAATGTAAGACTAGACTGTTATTGATTGGGTAAACTATGATAAGCAAGTTGTATGGTAATTTTCCAACTATGCATGTGTTCTCCTATGAATTGTGATTGTGAATATTAGTTCTTGATTAGGTATGCGTATGAAGTGATATACTGGTTGCATTGGTTTTCCAAAGATATTTGCATAGACTTACGAATAATAAGAGTGAATGACATTTGTGAATGATTAAGGTCGTCATTTGAAAATATAAATGGGTACAAATCAAGGATTGGTAATTAGCGTGTATAAGAAGAAATGAGTTAAGGAAAGTATTCGCTAGAAGCAAAACCATATGACTAAGAATGAGAAGACAATTATTATGAACGATTAGATATTTTATAAAAGTAACAACTAAGGTAAATATTGTTTTTCTCACTACGTTTTTGTGAACTTATTGGTGTTGTATGTTTTGTTTCAGGTTTGAGTGTTGTAAGACTGCGCTAAGAGAGGAAACGCCAGGACTACGCTAAGAAAAGTAGTGTATCGGATTATTATTCATACAGTGTTGTGGTAGTGGTTTTTAGTAATCGGTGTTGTGGTATAGAAGATGTCTTTCAAAGCTTGTTTCATAAACTATTTATATTAAGTAAGGTATTTGTAAGGAAAATTTTGTAATAAGTAATTTTTAATACTATTCTTTGTTTCTTGATATCTTATGTCTTGAACGATTTAGAAAAAAGTACAGTTGTAAATGACTTAAAATGTGTCAACTGTTTGAAACTTATAAAGTGCTTTTGTATGGTAACACCAGAGAATTGGATCCATCGAATCGAATCGGGTTGAGGGTGTTACATCTAAGACCACTATCGTCCCCTTCGGCTCTTCATAAGTAGGATTGAAATACGTAATTGTCACTAAGGACAAGAAAATTCAGGAGTAGACTTATGAAAATTTCCCAATTGCTCATTAATTCCCAATTCATCAGTGACCATGTCTGAAACCGTGCATTATAAATTCAGGCATGAATCCATAGCAACATTAAATCCAGTGGGTTGATTAGCTGTTTGGCAGCCTGCATACCCAAGCTCGTTATCTTTATTTCTTAAAACACTAGCTATAGCTAGCCTTTCCATTAATTCTTTAGCTTTATTCCCTATGGACTAATTTAACTATAAAGGCCTATTTCCAAGTATATTTACAGAAATGGGTCAATTTCTGCAATATTTACCAGAAATGGATCATTTTGGAAAAATACGTCAATGTAAGAGCATTTTAGGGTGAAATTTTAGCAAAACGCGCCCCTGGGGGAGCGATTTTTCCATGTCAGCACAAAACGTGTTGACGTGGACATGCTTTGCTGACATGCAAAATCGCTCCCCCAGGGGCTCATTTTGCTCCGTGTTTTTTCTAAGTTAGGGCTTTTTGCATGTTTAATCCCTAGGGTTTTTTGGTTTATGGTTTTTAGGGTTAGGGTTTTGTTAAAATAATTTAGGGATCTGGGTTTTAGGAATTTTAAAAAATAAATCAGGTTTTAGTGTTCTTTTTTAAAAATTAATTAAATTAGGGTTTAAGGGTTTAAAATAAATAAATTAAATTAGGGTTTAGTTTTTTTTAAAAAAAATATTGTGTTTAGGTTTAGGATTTTGTTTTTTTCTACAGTAGTTCCTGAAAAAATAATTTGGAGAATGCAGTTCTGAACAAATAGTGTGAAAAACGCTTCAAGCAGGATGCACTGCCAGCAAAATTACTGAAAAAAGATCCTATAAGGATGCTCTTTTTCTACAATAGTTCCTGAAAAATAATTTTGAGAAGACTTTTCTAAACAAATAGTGTCAAAAACGCTTCAAGCAGGATGCACTGTCAGCGAAATTACTGAAAAAAGCTCCCACGTGAACGTTCTTTTTCTACATTAGTTCCTAAAAAATAATTTTGAGAAGATAGTTCTGAAAAATAGTGTCAAAAACGCTTCAAGCAGGATGTACTATCAGCAAAATTGATGAAAAAAGCTCCTACGTCGACGCTCTTTTTCTACAGTAGCTCATAACATGGCCTTAGGCTAAAAATGAGCCAAATTTCATTCTCAGGTTGCATAAGTAATAACAAGAAAAATTAGAGAGGCTAAGAAGAATAGATATTGAAGATGATGGTATTATGATGGTGAGGTCCATGACACTGAGAACGACATTGTTTTTTATCGGAGAACACAACGTGACTGATTTTTTACCAGACTATAGATTTGACAGAATTTTGTAAAAAAATTAGGCAAAAAATCTTTGGAATGACGCCAATGAGGGTTTTTTCTATTAAATATCAATTTTTTGCTTTGATTGATCCCATGACATATGACTTATTTGATATCAAAGGTGGCCGTAACTTTGAGGCGATGGTGCGGACTCATCTCACTAATGGATCACCCTATCTTGAGTTATATGTACAATTTTCATCACCAAATGAAACATTTGCGACTTCAACATCATCTACTGTTTGACAAGAATACACGACCCCTACCCGACACTCCGTTAGTGGGAGACAGAACACAGAAGCGTTCGTGTTTGGTGGCAGGAAGGAATATACAACTCTTGCACGACACTCGATTAATGGATAGGACATGCACATCGTTGGGTTGATGTTCAATGCTGAAAATACATATTGAAAATGACATCAACTTCTAATGGTTGGCAATCCATATCTGATTGGAGACGTTACTAAATGTCCACAAGAAGGGATGATGTACTCCCTACGACGTCCACCGATAAGGGGACTTCGTACGTTGCAGATGATGGTGGGTTGGATAATGAGTCAGATGTGGATCCACCTCAAGAGCCCGACCTTGATGGTGAAAAAGTTGCATTATTTTCTAAACTAGAGCCTATTCTATCCGAACTTGAAGATATTAAAGGAGGTTTAAATGAAGAAGAAGAAGATCCGCGATTCAGGGCGTACTCACCTCTAGCCCACATACATAATGCCGGTATATTGGTAGAAGATGCATTGGAGTTTCCAGATCTACCACACAAAAGACGTGACAGTGTAAGTTCGGCATTAGATTGGGTGAATTGGAATTTGGTAAGGAGTTTTCCAGTAAGAATAATTTTCTTGGTACATTGAAACAATAAAACATCAATCACAGGGTTAACTAAAACATGGTTAAATCGAAATTTGAGAAGTTCGAGGCCAAGTGTCCAGTGCAAGAGGGTACATGTTTATGGAAAATCATGCCTTATTTTAGGAAAAAGACAAGCTTGTGGGAGATAAAAAAAAGTAAAAAGGTCCACATACCTATGTTACCGGTACAGTATCACTGGATGGTTCAGCTTTTTGAATAATAATGTTATTACTTAATGTTTCATTATTTAACGTGCTTTATTGACAGATGTTTCACAAGATCATTCTAAGATGGATTCATATATAATAGCTAGCTTCATACTACCAATGTTGAAGGCGGATCTTAAAACTTCTGTGTCGGTCTTAATTACCAGTATTCTCAGCCAATTGAGGTACACACCCTCTTACCGCAAGGCTTGGATAGCTAAGCAAAAGGCGTTGGAAAAGATGCATAGTGGGTGGGACGTTTCATATAATGAGGTGTGGAAGTGGTGTCAGGTGCTGGAGAGGTACGTCCCAGGTTACATAACAGACCTTGAAACGGTCCTTGCATACTACAATGATCGATTGCTCTGTGGTTGCCAAGTGTTCAAGTGTCTATTCTGGAGCGTTAAGTAATACCGGGACGCATTTGTGTACTACAAGCCATTGGTACAAATTGACAGTATCTTCATGTATGGTAGATATACCCATCGGCTATTGCTAGCTGTGGCATAGGATGGCGGTGGGAGAATCCTTCCCATTGTGTTTGCAATAACACCGAGAGAGTTAGGTGATGACTGAGATTTCTTTTTTTTTTTCTAGGTTAAGGAGGCATGTATGCCCCTAACCTGATATTTGCATTATATTGAATCGGGGCACAGGAATACTAGCCGCAATTAAGTGATAGGGAAGCCTATGGGATCGAATATACCATCGGTGTTGTCTAAGCCATGTTGCATCCAACTACTACGGGTGTAACGCCCCAAAAATCCCGAAACCCAAAAATTTTGAAATCCCGAACTTTCTTTGTTTTCGGTTTTGATAAAAATTTTGTTTTTGTTCCTAGCCATGTGATAATTATAGTAGGTCTTAATTAAGGTTTGATTTCGAACCTAGGGGTAAATGAAATTATAGTTTAATTATTAAAAGGACCTTGTTGGCAAGTAGTTGGGCTTTTAAATAAAGATAGGGAAAAATAGCATCAAAAAGCCTTGTGGGAGAGTAGCTAAGTGACGCAACTTAGAGTGTAAGGAGGTGGCGTTAGTGGCAAGCAAGGAGATCAAATGTTTGAATCCTAGTTTAGTATTTTTAGAAGTTTAATTTTGACCTTCTAGAAGGATGGAAGTAGCGTGAAAGTGGACTCTAAGGGAAGTGTTCAGGAGAGAAAATTAAGGAAAGGATCAAAGGGTTATTAGGGAGAAAAATGAGGAGATGAGAAGGGAGAAGTGATGGAGCCGAATGGGGAGTTGGGCATAGGAAAATTCGACTATAAGGCTTATAAATTGGTGCCGAATGTTAGGGTATGAAGCTAATGACCGAATTTCCTTCACCCTGTTACCAGAAACTCTTTTCTCTAAAAGCCAAAAATCTTCTGCCTTTCTTTTCTTTTTCTCCTTCCTTATGTCGAATTCTATTATTCCTCGATCTCATTGCTTACTTTTCTTTCTTTTTTCTTGAAGCCGAATAACCTTCTTTTTCCATACAAAATCGTAAAGGGCCGAACCTCTTTGGCCGAATGACCTTGGTACAATCACTACTTCTTCTACTTCGGTCAAATCTAGTCTAAGTGTTGTTCTCCCAATCGGTTTCTTTACTAAGTATTGAATATTGTCCCTCACTCTTTCTAATCAACTGTCGTAGGGAATTAGTATCGGATCTCGGATCTTAGCTCATTGTCGAATTGCTCCTTAGATGTTGCGGTTTTGGTAAGTACTCCTTTCCTATTGGCTAAGGTTGGTCGAATAGCCATAGTAAGGTAAGGGAACTTGTGTTGGATACGAGTTACCTATTATTCTGGTTTTAATAGTTACGATTGGTGCAGATCTAAGAGTTGATCGTGGTTAGTGAAGGGGCTGTTATACTTATCGTGCAAGGTAAGGTTAAGGTGAGATTCCAGCTTTTGGTAATGTATTCGATAAGTATGTGAGCTTAATCTTTGAGTGATATCCATTATAGGTTTGGGCTAAGGAAATCGCAGCACACTTGCCTACTAGGTGTGTATATACACTGCACACAAACTATGAATCGGCAAAAGCCGAAATGCCGAAAAGCTGAAAGTTTGGCTACGGTAGTCTTGCGAGTGTGTGAACACTCGTAAGGGGGAGACCAATAGGTTTCCTGAGACCCATGGGCGATTCCATGGACTTGGGTTGTGATTTGGCCATACGGGCCAAAATGGGCTAAATGGGCCCGATGGACTGTTGGGCCCATAATAGGAAAAATTGAATATTGATGGTATGTGATAGGAATTTGTATGTGAGCGTGAATATAATACGATTTGGGCCTAATGGGCCATATGAATGTGAATTGGGCCTAGTGGGCCATAAGAATATGAACTGGGCTAGATGGGCCATTTGAATAAGATTAGGCCTAGTGGGCTACATGTATGTATGTAGGGGTATTGGGCTTAGTATATGATGACTTCATAAAACTTAATTAATTAATTGAGACCGTGGACAAGTCATAGGGTTAAGGTGTGGCAACGGGTATGTGCATGTCTAAGATTGGATCTAAGGAGAGCTTGGTACTTAAGCGGTCTTAACAACCTACCTCTTTTTCTCTGGAATCCTACCTGGTGCATAGTATTCCTTCACTTTAGCTCGCGGGGCTTTTTCATGGGCCAAGGTAAGTGAAAACCACAATTAAGAGAAAATTACCGAAATGCCCCTAAGGGCGAAAATGACCAAAATTCCCCTAGGTGTTGAATGTAAGTTTTGTAGATGTGACATGCATACATATGATGTTCTGCTTAGGTTGCATATGGGGTGGGAATTATGGTACGGAGGAAGTATATGAGGATCGCATGGTTGCCTAAGAATCGTGGATCCACCGACGGCTTTTAAAGCCCAATATGTAAATGAAGGTAGTTCCGCAACCGGGCTACCATTGGTGTGTGGGCTGGGTGGGTCGATATTTATATCCCCACATGGTGTGACAGGGGACGGAGCTGGTGTGTAGCGGATGGATAATTCTGACTTGGGTTTTTTTAAGCATTTAAGTTTTTATTTCTTTTTAAGTATGTTCAGACCAGATTGTAATAAGGTTTTCATTATGTTATTATTACTTGAATTATTATTATTTTTTCATTGTAATTACGAGAAGTTGAACATGGATTTCTTAAATTATAGTATGTTTTCTACGTTTCCGCAACTAAGTTTTTTTTTTAAATCAAATGTTTTAAACAAGGCTTTCCTAACTGAAAGGTTTTTTTTAGTTAATTAGGGTTTCTTTTATTTTAAGAAGGGTTTCCAATGAAAACACGATTTTCGCTAAAACACTTCAATGTGACACGCCGAATTTGGCCATAATGTCTGGGCCGAGTTTAGGATGTTACAACGGGCAATGTCGGTCTAGCACTGAACGATGACAAGTGACCAACATGGGTATTTAATCTCTATTAATATAATTTCGTTTGTAATATTCAATTTATTTTGAATAGAATAGTGGTATATAATTTTCGCTATCAACTCATATTGGCAGGGTACTAGATCAATAAAGACCGTTTTCATGAGATGTTGGTGATTTTGTGTTCAGTTAACGATCACAGCGTAGACTACCTCTGTAAAATACCTTTCGAATAGTGGACACAAGCATATGACAGCGGCCTACGATATGGTTATATGACCACAAACCTGGCTGAATGCATAGATTATGTTTAAAAGGAACGCGTCATTTGCCGATAGCCTCGGTTGTGTGAGAGACATATTTTTGTTTGGTGGCACTATTTCCAAAGCGAGTGGCGAGTTATAAAAGAAAAAATGCAGAGAGGCCATCTATGGTTTCGAAAGGTATTGTAAGAAATTAACAAGGCAAAGGCACAGGCCAACACCATGCACAAAATTTCATGTACACCTAAGAAATAGGACTTGCGACTGTGGGACATTTAACGTATTTCGTTATCCATGCGCTCATGTAATTGCAGCTTGTCAGAATCTCCATTTGGATCCCATAAGATATGTCGACGAAGTGTACAAAATAGAAATAAATGTACAATACGTGGACACACGTATTCCCACCGGTCCCAGATGAATATAAGTGATCGTCTGTATCTCTTGCTTCGTTTAAGTTGTTACCGGATAGAGAATTGCGTCGTAAAAAAAAGGTCGACCTTGCTCAAGTAGAATATTTAATAATATGGATATCCAAGAAAGAACAAACCAATAGAAGTTTACGAATAGTATAGGAACCCAAGTCATAGAATTTGATCATGTCCAAACCGAAATAGTTGATAATTGCTATAATGAAACTATGTTGCATTATTTCTATTGCCTTATTCAAATGAACATCTATTTTATTAAAAATATAAAATAATTTACTATTAAAATATTAAAAACAACTTTTATTTTATTAAATTAAACAATATAAAAACAGTTTGTACAAATATATTTAAAAAAAATCAATGTATGTGTTGATTGGAATCAGTGCCATATAGAGATGGTCGACGATTACGCGCTGGATTCCTGCTTAGTTCAACTTTCGGCGGGGGTTGTGGTTTCTCCAATTGTGGGTGTTTAGAGGATGACCCACCTTGATAGAATAAATAATTTGGAGGTGTTTGCATTACCCATGGTAGATGTGTTTGAATCCCATAAGACGATAGAGATTGGTAATGAGAAGAGCTCCCAGACTATGCTTCGTGCAATCCCTTCGAAGACGATGACCTATATATCGAGGGTTGAGCCAGAGTCATCGAGAAAGGAGATACAGCGGGTCATGCATTCCAACTAGGCATAGGACTAGGAAAAGGAAACATATAAGAGTTAGGATACATATAAGAGCTAGGATACGCACTTAGATTAATCTGAATGGGCTGTGGTGTGGGTGTCGTTAGTTAAGGCATTAGGCCCGATGATTGTGTGGGCGTTGTTGATGGGCCAGTGCTGTCATCCATTCTCCTTATATTTAAAAGGCCTCGTCGTTCACTTTCGACATGGATTTGCTGACGCCTCTGCTCTTCCAACAGCATATCTAGCTTGCCATAGATTTTAAACCATGACATGTAATTCGGTGTGCACGCTAACTCTAGAACGACGATCGGTTTACGAATAGGTATATGATCATACCCATTTTTCCAAATTTCCATATATTCTAAGAAGAATGCCAGCCAATTTGTATTCGTTTGCCATAAGTCGATTTTGTGCTCAACATCGAGCACCTCAGGTGTCTCAAAAATCAGTTGTTAAAATCCAAATTACCGTAACACTCTATCTGTCTGTTGCATCTCGACAGTAGCATAGTTGACCAATAAGACCTTAACATGCCAAATGTTCAGATTTTGAAAGATTTCACCCGGAATTACTGCTCGAATGGCTGGATCCTCGTACGGTGTCCATTTAAACTATATGAACGTGATAAAAATATTAGTTATATAAATAATACTAAATACTAAATACTAAATATGAGACTACTATTTTATGTATATATATTTTATTTAATACTTACTTTCACTTTCGACCGTTGGTCTAATAGAGGCCATATATCTTCAAGAGCTGTAGGTATTCCAACATAACTCGTCAGATGGTTCCACCTAATTAAATAAATTTTTAGCATACAATTTTATTTTAAATCTATGTAATAATTGTAAAATAAAATAAAAATTTTACCTCGTTATGAGTGGGAATGTATATGGGTGGTTTACTCAAGGACGTAAAATTGGAAAGCGAAACTGAGCCAATTATTGTAGTAGTGACAAGCAACCTCCTATTTTGGCTTTATTTGGTGGCGTCACCCCGCAATCAATGTTGCCAACACGGTAGACCCCCAACTAGCCAGCTGCTGTAAAATCAACGAGTTTCAGTAGCCACTTCAGATGTACGAGGTTTCGTGACAAGTCCGGCATCAAATAAACTCCAATCATATCAAGGATGTATGTTTGAGCATATCATATTCTTTTTACTTCAGTCGAATTATTCCTCGGCTTCGGGAATGTGTCCTGTAACCAGCCCATCTCGATCCGACCTTCGTAAATGTAACACCCCTCATTATACATTACAAGTCTAATTCTCACCCCTGGCCCAAATGACCATTTTTCCCCTAATCTTTAACATTTTTACAATTTAGTCCCTAAGCTCGTATAATGAAACACATGCGCTTTCTATCTTACCCAAGTTTGGCCAACACTTTTCTCTCTTATGGCAACCCACATTTCCCATTATTATCTCATTTCTACTACACAAATTATAACTTTTGCAAAATGGTCCCTACAAGGGTCTTTCATGAAAATCACCTAGGAAAAGATGTTTAACACATATTCATCTTTCATATTCCTCCATAATCCATCAAAATACAAATAATTCATGCATGAGTAAATTTTTAAACATAAACCCTAGCATGAAATATGGGTAGAAATGAAGAGAGCAAGCTATCAAGATTCTAAAAATACAAAGAACATTAAAAACGGGGCTTGGAAGCACTTACTATTGAGCTTAAAATGTTTGAAAACCCTAGCTATGGTGGCAAGAGAATTTTGGCAGCATGGACAAGAAGAATGGCTGATTTTGGCTTGATTTTCCCATTCATTAAACAGGTTCGAATATTGGCTTATCATGGTTTCTTCCAGCTCCCATGTAGTCTCTTCCACACCACGTCGATGTCATAAAACTTTTACTAGAGCCACACCTTTATTTTTCAACTATTTAATTTCACGAGCCAATATCTTAACTGGTTCCTCTCCATAAGTCATGTCTGGTTGAATTTCAATCTCAGTTGGCGAAATCACATGAGAGGGGTCTGATCGGTATTGCCTTAACATAGATACATGGAATACATCGTGAATCCTTTCCAGTTTAGGTGGCAATGCCAACCGATAGGCTAACGGTCCAACTTTTTCAATAATCTCGTACGGTCCGATAAATCGCGGACTCAGTTTGCCTTTTTGGCCAAATCTCAACACATTTTTCCATGGAGACACTTTCAAGAATACTCTATCTCCAACTTGAAACTCAATTTCCTTTCTTTTCAGATCAGCATATGACTTTTTCCTATCCGATGCCGCTTTTAAATAGTCTCGTGTCACTTTAACTTTCTCTTCAGTTTCTTTAATCAAATCAACTCCGTGAATCTGATTTTTCTGAAGTTCCGTCCAGCACAATGGATTTTTGCACCTCCTGCCATATAAGGCTTCATAGGGTGCCATCTTCAAACTTGTTTGAAAACTATTGTTGTAGGCAAATTCTACCAACGACAAGTATTTTTCCCAGCTGCCCTGAAATTCAATGATGCAACAACGCAACATATCCTCGAGAATCTGAATCATCCGCTCAGACTGACCATCAGTCTGAGGGTGAAAAGTTGTGCTAAAACTCAACTTCGTACCCAAGGCTTCTTGTAACTTCTTCCCGAATCTTGAAGTGAACCTCGGGTCTCTGTCTGAAATAATTGACAATGGTACCCCATGTAATCTTACAATCTTAGAAATGTACAAGTCAGCCAATCTATCGAGGGAGTAATCTGCCCTCACCAGAATGAAATGAGCCGACTTCGTCAACTTATCCACTACAACCCATACTGCATCTTGATGTTGTAGTAAACCTGTCCTCACCAGAATGAAATGAGCCGACTTCGTCAACTTATTCCACAGAATGAAATGGCAATCCTGTCACAAAATCCATAATAACTTTATCCCACATCCATTCGAGGACCATCACAGGTTGTAGTAAACCTAAAGGCACTTGATGTTCAGCTTTAACTTGCTGACATACAAGGCATTTCGATACAAATTCAGAAACATCTCTTTTCATGCCGTTCCACGAATACAACTTTTTTAAATCGTTGTACATCTTGGTACTTCCCGGGTGAATAGACAAACAGCTATTATGTGCTTCTTGCAAAATTTTATGAATAAGTTCATTATTTTTTGGTACACAAAAACTATCTCTGAACATCAAACATCCATCAGGACTAAATTGAAAATCTGACTCAACACTAGACTCACATTGAGTTCTTTTAGCTTGCAAGTCATCATCATTAGTTTGAGCATCATAGATTTCCTGAAGGAATGTCGGCCTAGCCTCTAGTTCAACCAAGACTGAACCATCATCAAGCAATGTCAAACGAGCAACCATGGCCCTTAATGCAAACAAGGATTTTCTGCTCAACGCGTCAGCAACCACATTTTCCTTTCTCGGGTGATAGTCAATGATCAGTTCTTAATCCTTGATTAACTCTAGCCACCTCCGCTGCCACAAATTTAATTCTTTTTGAGTCATCAAATACTTCAAACTTTTATGGTCAGCGAATATGCGGCAAGTCTCACCATATAAATAATGCCTCCAAATTTTCAAAGCAAAAATGATGGCGGCAAGTTTTAAGTCGTGTGTAGGATAGTTCTTCTCATGCGGCTTCAACTATCGTGAAGCACAGGCTATTACCTTGCCGTCTTGCATAAGTACACAACCCAGTCCATTTGAGGAGGCATCACTATAGACTACAAATTCTTTTCCTGCCTCAGGCAATACTAAAACTGGAGCTTCAGTTAACAGTGTCTTTAACTTCTCAAAACTTTCTGACACTTCTCTGTCCATTCAAACTTAACGTCTCTCTGTAGTAACTTCATCATCGGAGTCGATACCATAGAAAATTCTTTCACAAACCTTTGATAGTAATCGGCTAAGCCTAAAAAGCTCCTAACCTCGATTATATTCTTAGGTGGTTTCCATTCGACGATAGCAGAAATCTTACTTGGAACGACTCGGATGCCTTCACCCGAAGCAATATGACCCAAAAATCCAACTTCCTAAAGCAAAAACTCGATCTTGCTACACTTAGCATACAACTGTTTTTCCCGCAGAGTCTGCAACACAATTCCAAGTGCTTTGCATGTTCTGACTCATCTTTGGAATAAATCAAGATGTCGTCAATGAACACAACAACAAACTTATCCAAATATGGCCGGAAGATCCTATTCATTAGGTCCATGAATACTGCTGGTGCATTCGTTAACCCAAACGGCATGACGAGAAATTCATAATGACCGTACCTCATTCTGAAAGCTGTCTTAGGTACATCCGATTCTTTAACTCGTAGCTGATAATAGCCAAACCTCAAGTCTATCTTAGAGAACATGGTGGCTCCTGTCAACTGGTCAAACAAGTCATCTATCCTTGGTAAAGCCTACTTATTCTTGATTGTTACCTTGTTCAGTTGCCGATAATCGATACATAACCTCATCGATCCATCTTTCTTCTTTACAAACAATAAGGGGGCACTCCAAGGTGAAAAACTTGTCCTTACGAATCATTTATCTGTCAGCTCTTGCAACTGTACCTTCAAATCTTTCAGCTCAGTTGGTGCCATTCTGTACGGAGCAAAAGAAATGAGAGTTGTCCCTGGCACTAGCTCAATACCAAATTCTATTTCTCTCTTAGGAGGTAATCCGGGAAATTCTTCTGGAAATACATCTAGGTACTCACATACTATAGGCACAGACTTAATCTTCAACTCTGTTTCCTTAGTGTTCAATACAAATGCAAGATAGGCTTCATACCCTTTTCTCATATATCTCTGAGCAACCATTGCCGTGATCACAACCGGAGGCGTATCCAACTCTCTTAAATCAACCCGTAGAATCTCACTATCTGGGCATTTCAATTTAATATACTTACTACCACAATTTACAATTACATCATGCAGTGCTAACCAATCCATACCAAGTATTACATCAAATTCATCAAATGGTAACCACATAAGGTTAGCCGGGAAACAATGACCTCGAATCGTCAAAGTACAATTCTTACAGATTTTATCAACTAGGACCGACTTGCCTAGTAGGTTAGACACTTTAATAATATCTTTCGTACTCTCAATAGGTATGTTCATACTAGACACCAATCTCATGCAAATATATGAATGCGTCGACCTCGAGTCAATTAAAGCAACAACACTTGTATTAAAAAGAGAGAAAGTACCCGTAATAACATCAGGAGCAGAGGCTTCCTCTCGAGCACGTATGGCATACATTTTTGTCTGGGCTCGAACCTCTAATTTTGCAGCGTCTTTAGTCACAACTCGACTGCTACTAGCACTCCCAGGGTATCTCAGAAGTCTACCTCGTGGGATGGGAGCACTCGACTTCGGGGCTACTTCCATTTCTTTTTTCGCTAGCTCTGGATAGTCTCTGAGAAAGTGATCAAGAGAACCATATCTAAAACATACGCCGCTCTTCATTCGGTACTCTCCAAAATAAAATTTGTTGCAACTCTTACACTTCAATTTTTGGCCATCTACACTTCCCACACTAGTCACCATCGGGGAGGAAGACTTTTGACCTCGTCATTTAGAGCTTCTCGCTCTACCCGAATATCCTACTGATAAAGTAGAGCGTTCATACTGGCTCCTAGCTTTCTTCGTAGAGAACGAGAGTGTTTTACCGCTAGACCTTTTGTTCGTAACTCGAGCATCTCTTTTAGCTTATTTTCTTTCATTATTAAGTTCTTCAGCCTTCTTGGCTCGATCAGCCAATGCGGCAAACTCCCGTATTTTTGAGATCCCAATCAACAACTTGATGTCCTCATTCAGGCCTTCCTCAAAGCGTTTACACATTTCCAATTCCGTTTGGACCCATTTAGTTGCGTACTGACTTAGTCGTACGAACTCTCTCTCATATTCCGCTACAGTCTTGTTCCCTTGCTTGAGTTCCAAGAACTCCTTTCGCTTCGAGTCCAAAAACCGCCGGCTAATGTATTTCTTCCTGAACTCTACTTGGAAGAAATCCCAAGTAATATTTTCCTTCGGCACTACCGAGGATACGGTCTTCCACCAATGGTATGCAGTGTCCTTCAAAAGGGACACACCACACTTCAAACATTCCTCAGGTGTGTACGACAAATCATCTAGCACCCGCGTAGTATTCTCGAGCCAGAACTCGACTATTTCAACGTCATCATCAACTTTAGCTCTGAATTCCTCGGCCCCATACTTTCGAGGTTTATCTACAGAGGCCTTACCAACTCTAACCAGTGCCATACCTTGCGACACATCATCATCAGGTTGATAAGGGGGTGGGGGAGGTCTTGGTATATTGGGGCGATTTCTCGGGGAATTCCCAAACCATCCATCCATCATATTAAAGAAGGCAGCTCGGGCATCTTCCCAGCCTTCTAACATAAGCCTTCTACTACTATTAGATACAACTCGTTGTATGGAAGCTGGAGCATGGCTCTCGGCTCCCTCGAACTCATCTTGTGCTCGATTGGAAGACATTTACTATATTCAAAACAATTTGAACAGTTAGGAGACGTCACACTATTAATATTCGAATAATGGCATGTATAGCAAACCTCAATACTCTCTACGGTAGTCCTAGAATCGACAAAACTGTAGCTTTGATACCACTAAATGTAACACCCCTCATTATAAATTACAAGTCTAATTCTCACCCCCGATCCAAATGACCGTTTTGCCCCTAAACTTTAACATTTTTACGATTTAGTCCCTAGGCTTGTATAATGAAACACATGCACTTTCTATCTTACCCAAGCCTAGCCGAACACTTTTCTCTCTTATGGAAACCCACAATTCCCATTATTTTCTCATTTTTACCACACAAATTATAACTTTTGCAAAATGGTCCCTACAAGGGTCTTTTATGAAAATCACCTAGGAAAAGATTAGCACATATTCATCTTTCATATTCCTCCATAATCCATCAAAATACAAATAACACATGCATGGGTAAATTTTTAAACATAAATCCTAGCATGAAATATAGGTAGAAATGAAGAGAACAAGCTACCGGGATTCTAAAAATACAAAGAACATTAAAAACAGGGCTTGGGAGTACTTACTATTGAGCTTGAAATGTTTGAAAACCCTAGCTATGGTGACAAGAGAAATTCGGCAGCATGGAGAAGAAGAATGGCTGATTTTGGCTTGATTTTTCCCATTTTATTCATTAAAAAGCCAAATGACCAAAATGCCATTATGCCCTTTCTTTAAAATTTCATCTATGCAAGCCTATTTTTGTCCAAAAATTTAAAAATTGGGCAATTTACTCCCCAAGACCTTTTATTTTATAATCTAAAGTAATTTAATGCAAATCGATTCTAGAATCCAAGTTTTGCAATTTATTCAATTTAGTCCCTAATTTACAATTGAACACCTTACTCAAATAATGTCTTCATGAAACTTTAACATATGCATATACTCGTATTCTAGGCTTCTTAATAATCATAAAATAAATATTTTGATGTCGGATTTGTGGTCCCGAAACTACTATTTCGGCTAGGCCCTATTTTGGGATGTTACAGTAAATATTATCCGGTATCATACCCAAAAGATCGTAGCATACGGCTTCCCAGTCAATAGATTAAACGAACCTGGTGAGTGTAGACCCATCCACCAGCAATATTAACCTGGTGAGTGATAGTACACTCACCGCATGGAAGATAGAATGTGTGCATCTCGGGTCTCCACCTCTCTATTAACGCGCTGATGAGTTTCGGGTCCAACTTGCACCCCCAGCCTATAGTGGTCATGAGCCAAAAACCCACTTCCCTCAAGTGATTTTCTATCAACGGTGATGGAGGACCAGACATATCACGAATATAACATTGTAACACCCGATCTACAGACTGTTATAAAAAATTATAAAATACAAATTAATTAAAATTACATAAATGAAAAAAATTCAAAAATTAAAATTAATTCAACGTTCATTACTAACAAGATCAAATATTTTTGAAATTATAAAAAAATAATGCTAATTTAGAAAAAAATTAAAAGGAAAAAATTAATTAAAGAGAGCTTTGAGAAATTTAAGGAGAAATTTGATAGGTTTGAGAAATTTAGGGAGAAATTTGAGAGTTTTTTTCCAAAATTTGAAGAAATATTGTGTGAAATACTATGAGGGGGGAGGATTTTTATACTTTTTTTTTACTGTTAGACCCCCCAACAGTCAAAAAAATAAAATAGTCGTTGAGGAAAAAAACACAGAGCAAAATGCGCCCCTGGGGGAGAGATTTTGCTACATTAGCAAAGCGTGTCCACGTCAGCGCGTTTTGTGCTGAGATGGCAAAATCGCTCTCCGAAAGGTGCGCTTTGTTAAAATTTCACCCTAAAACGCTCTTAAGTGGACGCTTTTTGCCAAATCAGTCCTTTTCGGTAAAAAATACAGAAATTAGCCCATTTTTATAAATATACTTGAAAATGAGCCTTTATAGGTAAATTAGTCTTCCCCACGTTTTTTAAGCCTAGTCCCAACTCTTCTCCATTGAATTGCCCCCATCCTTGGCAGGCCCCACCCGAAAATCACCCACCTCATTAAATGTTCGGCCTGTGCTAACGTTAGAAGACCAGGTCCACTTCCACTCAGGTTCTAGCCTAAGAACATTTTTCCTTCTCCACCACCCCTTATACCCATTACCTAAAGAGCTACAACCCACTTTTTCAATTAAAACCATTAACCCCCCAGCAACACTGATTTTAAAACGTGAGGATTATTTCCCCAAATTCCTCGAAATAGATTTGGAATTTTCCTTTAATTTTGTAGCATTTTCACCTGAAATCGCCACACCTGTGGTAAGGCTATCTTCTCTCAGATTCTCCAAATCATTCAAGGCCGTGAATCTCGACCTCAAACTTGCCTTTCCTCGATCTATCTCCTTCTAATATCGCAAATCTTTCTGTCCCCGTCGAGATTTCTGTTCCACCGCCATCAATGGTCTGTATGCCGACCCCTTTTCACCGTTTGTCAAATTAGTTAGTCCCGGATCTCTATTGACTTGTTCCTTCACATTATTCATTACCACTGCCTACGATGGATACATTTCCTTCATGTGTCCGTATTTTCCACGCAAAAAACATACAGTAGGTCTATCGAGATCCACCCGTTGCAAAATTTCGTTCACCCATACTTGGGAAACCAGCGGTTTATAGAGATCCACAAAGACAACGATTCTAGCAAAACGACCCCTAGTCTTGCTATCAATGTTAAAGTCTAGCTTTGCCATATTTCTTACCAAACCCCCAACTACTTCCAAGATTTTTTTTTTGTACATGAAGCTCAGAAGACCCGAGAGTCTAATCCATGCCAAAACTACACTCAGATAAGGTTTCTTTGGGTTGAAATATTTAGTCCATGTCTGAACAATGAGATATTGACCATAAATATTCCATGGCCGCAATAAAATAACTTTGCTGAAATCTTCACTACACTGGAACTTAGCCAGGAAATAACCATTCTCAATATCCATTAATTGGAACGGTTTTGATGGTCACCACAAGCTACTGATACGATTGTGTATGGCGGCATATAAAATATTACGCCCCAGTAACTTCAACATCATCGTTGTCTCCATTTCCTTAAAGAGGATAAGTTGAATTCGATCAAAAAACTCTATAGCCGGAATACCATTGACAAAAGACTTTTTGACATATGCTTCCAAGAACCGTGTCTCATCGCTACTGCCACTCTTTTTGCCTCTATTCTCCTCGTTCTGATCAATGATCCCTTCCCCAATCAACTTTTGTTTCCAAGAAACCATCAGTCGCAATTCAAAATCCACAAGCATATCTACATCTGTATCACCCTCACTCCTTTTAAACTAGTTTTTTCTCGTTCCTCGATCATCAGACAAACAGGACTCAGAATCCTTTTCACCACTCAGAGAATTAGCCCTTTTTTTGTGTTAAGTACTGAAATATTTAAATATACAATTACCAACATGTTTTAACTATAATATTGTAAATTTCTTTTCAAAAGTACCGTTAGAATAAAAGAATAAATTAAAATATTCTCACAATTAAGATATAAGTAAAAAAAAAAATCTGTAAATGTAATTAACTAATTAATGCTTAAAAATTAAAATGAATCGATACTCAAAATAGTAACCACAATCTTTTTTTTCTTTTTGGTGAATGAAACATCATTACAAAAAAACTATTCAGAGGTATAATCAAACCCCCATGGGATATTGTAAAATATTGATTACTATCATTATTACTAACAGACATCTTAGCCAAATAATCAGCCTTTTTGTTATAAACTTCAGAAACATGTTGAATCGACCATTGTGACAAATTAGCCAATTATGAATTAATTCTCCTGACCAAGGTGGAATTCGACACCTTAGTAGCACTCTTTTATACAGCTTTTACCACCTCTAGATAGTCTAATTATTCTATCAAACCCCCTCTCAATAGCAATGACCAAACCTTCCAAGATGCCCCATAACTCAACATCTAAAACAGAACAAATGCCCACCAACCGATTAAACTCAAGAATCCAACTATTATATCTGTCACGAATAATCCCTCCGATCGAAGCAATACTAGAATCCTCTTTTACGGCTCAATCTAAAAATAATTGAATGCAATTCCCAAACATGAGCTGAATTGTAACTGGAACTTGCCTATTGGGAACATTTACCTTGCATGCAGTGGTATAGTTTAATACTATCAATATGTATAGAGAGAGAGTTTGGGCTTTTTTCTAATACGGGATTTGGATAATTTCTACATTTAGAGATATGATGCCTAACAATAATTGAAAGTTATTAAAATATAAAATTAAAAATATTTATTTAAAAATAATTAAATGTCAACAAATGTCAAAAGTTAAAATAAAAACCAATAAACTTTGATTAAATTATCCAAATTACCTCGATTTATTCTTTATTTATTCAATATAGAATGCAAAATCTTACTTTTAATTCTAATTTTATCTAAAGATTTCATTGATAATGCATAAATTAAACCTATTTAATAATTTCTTAAAGAGCAAATAAATACAAAAAGAAAAGAAAAGAAAAAGTAAGTGTTGACAAAAAATTGAAATGAAATTTTAAAACAATTAATTAAATAAAATTCTATTTTCCTAGATAAATTTGATATGGAATAAAAATTTTTACTACTATTATTTATAATAAATAATTAATAAAGTCAATAGAATATTATATTTGTTTTATGAATTAATGAAATAATGTTAGTAGTTGTAAATATACAAACAAAAAATTTGAAATTCATTCAAACAAAGATAAAAAGAACATTTCTTTTCATTGATTTTTACCTGTCAACTTTGATAAATTGTTGATGTAACAGCCTAATTTTGTCTGACTCAGACAAAACAAAACATAAAAAAAAGGTCCAGTCCATTTACAAGCCAATGACCCAACTCTAAATACTAACCAAACAGCCTAAAAGTCCAAAACCTAAAAACTAAACAGGAAACCCTATTTTCCCCTCTACCCTTCAGCGCAATTGCCCTATGCTACCTTAGGAGGCACGCTGCTTAAGGTCTACCCCCTTTCACCGAAATGGTAAAGCGTGGCTTCTCACCGCCGTTGACTGCCACGGATACATACAAAAAAGAGGGAAAAAAAAAACAAAGACACAGAAGCAGAGAATAGCAAAACAGAAAAACAAAAAACAAAAAATAGTAATTTAATGTAGTATATTTCAGTTATAAAAGCCGAAAGAAAAAAACCTTTATATTGGACAGTAAAAAAAACAAAATAATACAAAAAAAAGCAACAAAAGTTTAAACAGAAGGTAGTTCCTTTACTATTTTTTTTATTTCGAAGAACATATATATAAAAAAAACCAACAATAGATTTAGTTTTTTTTTTGTTTACCTATCAAGCACCGTCATAGAACCCTTTTTTCTGACTCGAGAAGCCTCAGAATCCCTTAGGGTTCCGTCACGGCCTTGTCGAAAAGGGGAGAAACCGAAAGGTTTCTTTGCTTTCGGTCGAATTTTGACTGATTTTCTGGAGATTTTAACCCCAGATCGGAGTTCCAAGCAAAAAGGGGCTCGAAAGGGGATTTTCTTGGCAACTCCGACCACTAAAGGCAACGGTCTTCTTCACTGATGACTGATGGCTACAGTAGAGACCCATCGCCCTATGGCCGGACAAATGGGAGAATTAGATAGAGAAAAAGGAGCAAGAATTTTTTTTTAAGAAACAAGGTTAAAATGATTTTTTTTAGAAATTTTGATTTTTATAGACCCTTAAAACGACGTCGTTTTGGGCTTGGCTTCATATTCTCAAAACAACGTCGTTTTGACTTAACTCGAATATCATCATGATCAACCTTTTTTTTGAATAAGGGGTTTAATTTCTATTTTGGTCTTTCCGCTTTTTTGCCCCTTTTTTATTTTTGTCTTATTCCCTTATTATTTGTTTTAATCTCACCCCTTTAATTTTATTTTCTTATAAATCAGCACCTTGTGTAACACCTCTAACCCGTACCCGTCACTGGAACAGGGTTTCAGAATATTACTAGAACATTTTTCGATTAATCTATGTAAATTACTATTCATTTATTGAGATCATCCATAATGTCCCTTGATTGGGCCCTCGAGGCCCAATACAAGCAATAAAATCGAATCGGGACCTCTAAGAATTTTTCGTAAAATTACAAAAAAATTTCCAAGGTGTAGGGCTCACATGCCTGTGTGGTCCAAAGGACACACTCGTGTGACCTTGGGACACGCCCATGTTAGAGGCTATGTTCGACCCCGTGTAACTCTCTGACTTGCACACACAGCCATGCCACATGCCCATGTGCTAGGCTGTGTGGTTAATTAATTCAATTCGAAATTAGGTGCAGGTTTCAAACGGCCAAGACACACGCTGGTGTTCTAGGCTGTGTGGCACACACGACTGAGACACACGCCTATGTCTCTTCCCATGTGCCCAATTCTGAACATTCTATTTCTCAAATTTTAGGTGCAGGGGACACACGGCCTAACCACATGCCCATGTTACCAGGCCGTGTGTCACACACGGTCTAGACACAAGCCCGTGTGTCTTCCCGTATGGACAAAATGAAGTCATTTCTAGCTTCATTTCTCACCCAAAATTTCACCCAAGACCTACACTTGAAGCACACAACCAATACCAACCATTCCAAGCACTTAAAGTAGGCAAATTCATCATTTAACAAGGCATACCATTACATACATAGGTGGTCATAAACTTACATTGGATTAACTTAGGCATCCACAACATTGATCACATTTTCATGACATAACACACGTGTATGTGTATATCATAATAATCTACTTAATCATACCAAAATGAACTATTACTAGCCATTCCAATGGCTAGGTTACAAAATAACATTTTCAAGCCACTATTGGCGAAGTTGTCCTATACATGCCATTATATACCCATAATGCTAGTTGATAGTGTAACGATGCCCCAATGATTTTCCAACCTTCATGAGCTTCCGAGCACTTTAAAATAGGGAAAAATAAAATGGGGTAAGCATTACATGATTAGTAAGTTCGTTTAACAAAAACTAAACTTACCAATCTTGTTTATTAAAAATCTAGGCATACAATGTTATGTTTCTATCCATTTGGCTAAATTGCCTAATCACATCCACTCAATCAAACATGTTAGTCACAAAGTTTCCATACACATCAAGTAAGAATAGATGAGCTTATCAAGCAATATACTTTCAAGCCATTATCATTTCATCTCAAGATTTTTCATGCCATGTCAAGAGTTTTATGTCCGTTGAATCATTGAAATTCCGATGAAGGCTCAAGTAGTACACTCGAGGTGTACGATTCATTATTTTGTCAATTCTTATTGAGGTCACCCCCTAGGGCACTTAACCAAGAAACATTCTCTCAAGCCACATATTGTATAACAGGATTACCAGTCCAGGCTAAATCCTTTTTATAACATATGCTCAGAGGAGCTCGATTAGGATTACCAGTCTAGGCTAAACCCTAATCATAATGTATGCTCGAGAGGTATTATATCGGGATTACCCGTTTAGGATAAATCCTTTCTATAACAAGGTCATTGAGATTACTCATCTAAGCTAAATCTTGTCCGTAACAAATGCAGGACCCTAATTGTTTCGGGAAAGCGCATACAATCATTGGAATTCAACATTCAATATGGGACTTAACCCTTTATCACCATTTCAAGCATGTATAAAGTTTCTCATGGTAACATTCAAGTAATTTCCATCAATATAAATCACATTCCATGCAACACAACCTTTAATTAAACATATTTACATGCCGGATTAAGTTACACGAACTTACCTCGACACTTATTCGTGTAAAAGTCTACTAATCCGAAATCTTTTCTTTTCCTTGATCTAACCTCGAACTAGTGTTGTCTGGATATATATAAATGAATTTAACCATCAATTTCATACATTTCATATTTAAATGGACTCAATTTACGTCCTAGGAAAAATTACCATTTTGCCCCTAACTTTTCCATAAATTTCAGTTTTGTCTCTAGTCTCAGAAAATGAAACTTGTGCAAATTACTCTCTATTCTAAGCCTAACCACAGCCTCATTACAAATTTTCCAGCACATGTATCCATAAAAATTTAGAATTTTTCATCAAATTTTACAACTTTTCATTTTAGTCCCTAAATCATGTTTTCATCAAAAATCACTTTGTAAAAGTTGTTTATCTATCAATCATCTTTCATTTTCTACCATAAATTTCTAATTTCCGTCATAATACATCTATGACCCATTTTCATACCTTGATAACTTTTCAAATTAATCCCTCAAATAGAAAGATTAAGCTATCCCGGTCTCAAAAATACCAAAATTACTAAAAACGGGACATAAGAACTTACCCAATTAAGCCTTGAAAGTTTCCTCACTCTCTCATGGAGTTTTCATAAAATTTTAGGTTGAAGATGACAATAATAAGATGATATTTTCTTTTATCATCTTTTAATTAATTTAAATATTTCAAATTCCATCCTTACCCTTTTTCTATAATTCCATGGATGAGTCACCAAGAAAATCTACATACTTTTCTTAATGGTCCAATTTTCATATAAGGACCTCTAGTTTTGAACTCCTTTAGCTATTTGATCCCTATAGCTACTAGAATTCAACTTTTGCATTTTATGTGATTTAGTCCTTCTTGTAATTAAGCACTAAATCAATAAAATTTTCGTATCAAAATTTTCACACGACATATCTATTATATTACTTACCATATAATAAAATAAAAATAAATCATATTTTTGGGTCGGATTTGTGGTCCCGAAACCACTGTTCCGATTCTACCAAAAAATGGGTTGTTACACCTTAACCCACTATTAACCCACTAAGAGGATGACGCGTGTACTAGGGTAGGGAAAATAACTTCCTGGGTCCCTACATTTTTCTATTTCATTTTAATTTATTCCTTTATTTTCTTCTTTATTTTTTTATTTTTATATTTGCACTTTAAATTTCATTTAAATTTCAATTTAGTCCTCTATTTATTTTATTCAGCATATTTATTTACTTTTGTTAAAATTCCCTGCACTTTTAATTTCTGTTATTTATATTTTTGCCCCTTTAAATTGCACAATTTGTTATTTGGCCTTTAATTATTATCATTCATTATTATTATTACAACTAATTGACATTATTTTTTATAATATTATTATTTTTTATGATATATTGCATTATTTAAGTTCTTATAATATCATAGAACACGTTTATACATACTTGTGTATTCCATATAATGTATTATGTTCGAATAAGTTTATAGTATGTCAAGTTAGAAACTACTCATTTTCATACAATGTATATTTAGCAATTTGAACCGAGGTTGTGTTCTTTAATTGAGAGATTCAAGAAATTGTGCCCCTAACTTACTAGGTATGATTTTCTCCTTAAACCGAAATAATGGAACACCCCTTTTTCTTTAAAAACAAATTAAAAATGTATAAGATTTAGGTAATAATTAAACGATGAACGTTCTTATTTTCGAGAATTCGAGATTTTGTGCCCCAACTTACAGGACATGACTTTTTGTCTTGATTGACCCGAAATAAGAAAACCTCCTCATTAAAATTTTCCCCAAATTCTCAATTTTCAACACTAAGACATCAAGTAATCAACTAGGTACCAATTTTGGCGTTATAAGGGTGATAATATTTTCTCATATGTAACCGACTTCTGAACCTATTTCCTAGATTTCGTAGATCGAAAATTATCATTTTAGAAAATCTAACTCTTTTATTAAAATGACTAAGTTTTGAGGTGATCTAATCACACCTAATAAAAAGGATTGTTGGCGACTCCGTCTTTGTTTTTCA
Source organism: Gossypium hirsutum (assembly GCF_007990345.1). Classification (NCBI taxonomy): domain Eukaryota; kingdom Viridiplantae; phylum Streptophyta; class Magnoliopsida; order Malvales; family Malvaceae; genus Gossypium; species Gossypium hirsutum. The sequence goes on along the minus strand of NC_053426.1, from coordinate 10,198,461 downwards.
AATAAAAAGTTGAGTTCCAAAAAGGGTTTCGACAACTTGGCGACTTCGCTGGGACTAATAAGAGAGTCGAGTCGCAAGTTGATTACTTTTTGGTCTTTTTTTCAAAAATTGATAATTTGATTTCAGTTGATGATCCTTTCCTTACATTTCATCATTCATGTTTTATTTTGTTGATAAATAATGTCTTTGTTATCCTGGGTTACATAGTGATCTAAGACATCTATTTTATTAGTTTAAGAGTTTCTTTTCATATATTTTCACATATATTGCATGACATAATCGTTCCATTTTACCCTTCTTAAGTAGGAGTGAAAAGCTATTCCTTCGTAAGGTCTTCACCTCTGTACAGGATAGTGGATCGCTTTCGGGATATATCCGTACCTATGTTATGAGGCCTTCAACTCCGTACAAATATAGCAAAATGTATTCCCCTAAATTGAACTCAATCCATATGAGCCCATAATGGGTGAGGGTTGAGGAATCTGTCGGTTCAAGTACCTTTACTTTAGAACCAAACCACATGTAATGAACCCTAAGAACCTGCCCTAGGTAGAACCATGTCAAACTTTTAGCGGTTACTCGAATAGATTACAAAGAAGAAACATTTTAATTGTTATTCTTTACATCGTATTCTAGTTTTATACAAAATGTACTGATTGGTTTCATTTTGTTTTGGCTGCGATTGCATTGCATTTTCATTTTAGAGGAAAGGTGTCGATTCATGTTCAATTGCTAAATAGAGAGCTTGTCATAGAAAAGGGGTTTCTTGATAAACTAGAAGACAATGTAGCCGTACGAATATGGTCAGAGAAAAGGCAATAAGAGAAAGGTGACAGCCTGTTAGAGAGGCAGGTCAGAGATATGGATCATGTTATGAGCGAAGCTTTGGCCCAAGCACGAGAAATGGTTGACCACTTGCAAACCTAGCCATTCAAGCTGACATTCTGAGCCAAAAATATGAATCAGAATTGGATCAAGGCCGAGAATTATCTTGGTTTCTTAGGAAAATTAAGGTTTTGAGTGTTAAGGCAATGACGTATATGTATCCGCCTTATGTAAAAAAACTTGTTGTCTAGTAAAGTTATTCTAATGAAATTGAACTAAAATCAACACCTTTTTGTATGCACCTTTTCCATTCATTAGCATTGCATTTTATTACATGCACTAAATTTCTTGAAAAATTTCCTAATTAATCAAAAATTACAACATTTACCCTGGAAACTACTGAGAATCTGCAAACCCGACATCGCTACAGTACTCGTGGTAAAACTAAGGCCTTGGATTCATTTAGCATGGACAGTGCCGTCATCGCTGCATCAAAAGTTAAAGTTGGTGACAGAAGGTCGACTAGTCATGATAAACGCCGACGAAGACATTATTGCATATGTAACTAGTGACGTGCCGTACATAGGGGCAGATGAAGATGTTATAGAATATTCATTCTGATCATTGGAATTTGTCAATGCAACTCTTATTGTTGAAGGAAGAAAAATCTTTGCGCCAAAAGTATCTAAAACAACAAGGATGGATTTGCAATTGATGGTTGGGAAGGGAGCTTTCCTAGGGAAAGGACTTGGGAAATATCTCCAAGGAAGGGTTAATGCACTAATGTTTATGGGTAAACAAGATCACTTTGGCCTAAGGTACAAGCCAAATGCAAGACAAAAAGGGAAGAAATTGGAAAAAAAGCAAGAGAGAAGGACAGCGTGACTAAGTAGGAAAGAGATCAAGTGGGAACCGATGATCTTTCCCCATATATTTGAAACATTTGTGCCAGGTGAAATCATCTACCCTGAACGAAAAATGGTAGAGAAAGAAAACCAGATAACCAAGAATGTTGAAAGAATGTTGGAAACTTTAAGCATCAACGCTATATTTGAAAAGGGAACTGAGGAAGGGAACCTATCAAGAATTTGTCCCTACACCCCTGGAAGTATTCTGAACAATTGGACTGTGGAGGAGATCCTTGTATTTTTAGGATTATTTCAAAATAATGTTCAAAACGTGCCTATTGCTCTAAGCATAGAAGCAATAAGGATCTTTTTGTGAAAAGGCACATGCCCATTATTTTTATTTCAATAAAAATAATACATCTTTGTGTCCCACTTGGCAAACATTCTACTATTTTTTCATTCAAACTCATACCACACAGTTAATCATTCTTAAATTTATTTGTTCCTTGGATCTTCTTTTATTCCCATCACAGGTCTCCGAATATCAATGTATGAGTGATGCTGCAGCTGACTTAGAGCCTCTTTTTTATAAGGAGGTTTGCCTAGAAGAACATCAGGACTTTGAAGATTATCAAGATTGTAACTTGTCTCATGATTTGCTGAGAATGGTAGAGCAAGATAAGAAACATATCTTACCTCAGAAAGGGTTAGTGGAAATTGTGAGCTTAAGGGATGAACAATAAGAGATAAATGTGAAAATTGAAACTTGCATCATTGCAGAAACAAGAAGAGATCTCATTAAGTTACTTTGGGAATTCACAGATGTCTCTGCATAGTCCTATCAAGACATGCTTGGTCTAAGTATTCATATCGTGGTACACAGGCTTCTCATAAAGGAAGAATGCATGTCAGTTCAATAAAAACTTTGAAGGATGATCTCGGACGTACTATTAAAAATAAATGAGGTCAATGAATAGTTTGGCACTGGATTCTTACAAGTTGTCAAATATTCGGAGTGGGTAGTCAATATAGTCCCTATCCCTAAGAAAGATGGGAAAGTAAGAATGTGTGTAGATTATCGAGATTTAAACAAGGCCAGCCTGAAGGACAATTTTTTGTTTCTCTACATCGATACCTTAGTTGACAACACGGTAGGTTATTCACTGTTCTCTTTCATAGATGGTTTCTCCAGATATAACCAAATAAAGATGCATTCTAATATATGGAGAAGACCATGTTCGTAACAATGTGGGGAACACTTTGTTATAAAGTGATGTCATTTGGACTGAAAAATTCAGAAGCAGCATATCAAAAAGTTATGGTGACTTTGTTTCATAATATGATGCACTAAGAAATTTATGTTTATGTCGATGATATGATTGCTAAATCCTGAACAGAGAGTGAGCATGTGAAAATCTTGAGGAAACTATTCTTAAGGTTAAGGAAATTCTAGTTAAATTTGAACCCAACAAAATGTACTTTAGGGGTCATATCGAGTAAATTACTAGGATTTCTAGTCATCAAAAAAGGGATTGAGATTGACCCGGATAAAGTCAAGGTCATATAGGAGTTACCACCGTTGCATACCCAAAAGGAAGCTCGGGGTTTCTTAGGGAGATTAAATTACATTATCTAGTTCATTTCACAACTAATCGAGAAATGTGACCCCGCATTCTATCTCCTTAAGAAACATAAACCAGGTGTATGGGATGAAAAATGGTAGAAGACATTCGACAACGATAAACATTACTTTTCCAATGCCCAATGTTGATGCCACCTAGCCCAGATAAACCATTAATATCATACTTGGTAGTATTCGAAAATTCTATGAAATGTGTACTAGGCGAACATGATGAGTCGAGAGGAAAGAAAAAGCAATCTATTACCTTAGCAAGAAATTTACTGAATGCAAGATAAGATATTCGCCAATCGAGAAGCTGTGTTGTGCCTTGATCTAGACCACCCGGAAGCTAAGACAATACATGTTGTACCATACAACTTGACTCATCTCAAAAATAGACCCTCTAAAGTTCATGGTCCGAATTTGATATAATCTATGTAAACCAGAAGGTAGTAAAGTGGAGTGTAATATTAGATTTCCTAGCTAGCAAAGCTCTAGAAGATTACAAGCCTTTAAATTTTGATTTCCCAAATGAAGATTTAATGTATGTTGCAACCACTGAAAAAGGTGCTCCAAGAGAATATCCCAGGAAACTAAATTTTGATAGCGGCTCAAACGCCATAGGTAACGGAACTGAGGCAGTCTGGTATTCCCAGACGGAGATCATTATCCTTTCACAAGTAAATTTGATTTCGATTTCATAAATAACATGGCGGAATACGAAGGATGTATCCTGGGGGTCCGTACGGCTAGAGAACACAAGATCAAAATGTTAGAAGTATATGGTGACTCTGCACTAGTAATCTATCAACTCAGGGGTGAATGGGTGATAAGAGATTCCAAGCTGATTGATTATCGAAAGCTATTTCTTGAGTTAATTAAGGAGTTTGATGACATCACATTTTGCTACCTCCCGTGATATGAAAATCAGATGGCTAATGCCGTAGCTACTTTAGTCTCCATGGTCAAAGTGAACAAACAAGAAGATGTAAAACCAATCTCGATGAGCATTTATGAGGCTCCAGCCATTGTTACAATATCGATGAGGAAGAAAGGGATGATCACCCTTGGTACCATGACATATTGCAATATGTAAAGAACCGTAAATACCCTGAGCAAGCAACTGAGAATGATAAAAGGATGTTAAGAAGGTTGGTTAATGAGTATGTATTAGATGAAGAGATCCTATACAAAATAAGAAAGGATCAGATATTTCTAAGATGTGTGGATGCTGTCGAGGCCAAGAAAATCCTGGAAAAAGTCTATGAGGGTGTTTGCAGAACATACACTAATGGTTTCATAATGACCAGGAAAATCATGAAATTCAAATATTATTGGTCCACCAGGGAAAGAGATTATATCAATTATGCCAAGAGATATCATAAATGCCAAATTTATAGGGACAAAATTCATATACCTCCTTCACCTCTTCAAGTTATGACTTCTCCATGACCTTTCTCTATGTGGGGCATGGATGTCATTGGCCCAATCTGGCCAATGACTTTCAATGGGCATCGATTCATTTTCGTGGTCATTGGTTACTTCACCAAGTGGGTGAAAGTTGTTTCTTACGCTGATGTCACAAAGTCAAAAGTTAGCAAATTCTTAAAGAAAGAGGTTATATGTCGGTATGGAATGCTAGAAAAGATCATATCTGACTATGATTTGAATCTAAACAACAGCACAATAGCAGAAATCTGCAACCAAATCAAGATCAAACATCACAACTCGACACCTTATCACCCAAAAATGAATTGTGCAGTGGAAGCAACCAACAAGAACATTAAGAAGATTATAGGGAAAATAAGAGAAACTTATAAAAATTGGCATGAGAAATTACCATTTTCCCTTTATACTTATCAAACATCTATCAGAACCTTCACTGGGGCAACACTTTTTCATTGGATTATGGAATGGATGCAATTTTACCCATTGAAGTTGAGATTTCTTCCATTGAATTTTGTCAGAATTGAAGTTAGATGAAGCAAAATAGATCCAATCCAGATATGATCAGTTGAACTTGATCGAAGAAAATAGGCTGAAAGCTATCCGTCATGGTCAAATGTACCAAAAATGAATAATGTGAGCTTATGACAAAAAGGTCCGCCCTAGAAAATTCCATGAGGAGGACCTAGTGTTAAAATTGATCCTTCCTAAACAAAAAGACTTCAGAGGAAAATGGATGCTGAACTGGGAAGAACCTTATGTGGTGAATAAAATATTTTCTGGAGGAGCACTAATTTTGACCAATATGGATGGTAGAGATTTCCCCAACCCTGTGAATTCAAATTCAGTCAAGAGGTATTTCACCTAAAAAAAAGGGAGAGGCCAAGGAAAAAACCTACAAAGGGCTCTTGAGACCAAAGGAGTTTTGAATTGAAAACTCGAAAAAGGGTGGCTTAAATTTTGACCAAAGAATGGATATGTAATAGTCATTTCCCCTCAAAGGTAACAAGGAGGAGAAGCTTTACATCTTTAGGCATCGAGAAAGTACTCTAGATCTCCCAAACACATATCAGGCTCAAATTGATCCTCATCAAGTTTGTTTAGAGAAGCTCATATTGAGACACCTAATTTCATTTCCACTCACTTTATGTTCTAAAAATGTTTGTCATTTTAGTTAATCCTTTCATTAAGGTTTTTGCACTCAATAAATTTCAGTCTTATCCATGTTGCAACCTTGTTCAAGCATTTTTGCATTGAAATAACGGCTAATGGACTAACAATGTTATAAAATAAAATGATTTTTGCATATCCTTCTAAAAGATTTCTAAATAGTAAAGGGACCTGAAACAAGACCACTAGTTAAAAATAACCAAATTTGAAAGTTGGAAAGGTTTTAAAATGAATAGTCCAGATTATGATTACCTCTTCGGGTTTTCTGTCAAAGATATCAGACTTGAATAAGAAGGCATGGTAACACATCATTAATAGAACCTTGAGAACAACGAGCAATGTTAACCTAAGCAATAAAAAGGGGACCACTCTCGAAAATGACATTTTGTATTCACACAAATATCATTCATATGCATCTAGTTAGGAGCATTTGATTCATTCTGATCATAACATCTTAATCGCTTGGTATAAAATATAGGCCTATGAAAGGGATTCTACAGGTCTTGTTCACATAGAGAATAGTGTAACGGACCAATAAAACAAACCTCATATCCCTGAAGTTGAAGTAGAGTAGGGTGAAGTTGCAAAGAGCAGCAAATCCTATCTTCCTAAAGTTGCAGTGAAATGGATAAAGAAACAATTCCAGTCTCTTTGAAGTTGCAGTGGGTTGGAATAAAGCTACAATGACGAGTCTTATCTCTCTAAAGTTGCAGTGGAGTAAGACGAAGCTACAAATCCTATATCCCTAAAGTTGTAGTGGAATGGATTGAAACTACAGTAGCAAATCTCATCTCCCTGAAGATGCAATGGGGCAAGATAAAGCTACAACATTAAATCTGGTTTTCTTGAAGTTGCAATGAAACGGATAAAGCAACAATCTTATCTACCTAAAGTTGTAGTGGAGTAAGATGAAGCTACAAATCCTATACCCCTAAAGCTGCAGTGGGTTGGAATAAAGCTACAATAGCGAATCTTATCTCCCTTAAGTTGTAGTGGGGCAAGATAAAGCAACAACATTAAATTTGATTTTCTTAAAATTGCAGTGAAACTGATAAAGCAGTGATCTTATCTCCCTAAAATTACAGTGGAGCAAGATGAAGTTACGAATCCAGTCCTCCTAAAGTTGCAGTGGGTTGGAATGAAGCTACAATAGAAAATCTTATCTCCCTGAAGTTGCAGTAGAGCAAGATAAAGCTACAAATCTTGTATCCTTGAAGATGTAGTGGATAAGATTAAAACTATAGTAGCAAATCTCATCTTTTCGAAGATGCAATGGGGCAAGATAAAGCTATAACATTAAATTTGGTTTTCTTGAAGTTGTAGTGAAATAGATAAAGCAACAATTTTGGTCCTCCTGAAGTTGTAGTAGGTTGGAATGAAGCTACAATAGCGAATTTTATCTCCGTGAAGTTACAATAAAGCAAGATGAAGTTACAGATCCGATACCTTTAAAGTTGCAGTGGGGTTGAATGAAACTACAACAGCAAATCTTATCTCATTTAAGTTGCAATGAAGTAAGATAAAGTTGTGATACTAAGTCCTACCTTCCTAAAGTTGTAGCGAAGCGAATACAGTAAAGTAAAGTAACCAACAAACTGAAAATATGGGTTACTTGAAAAAGAGAAGCATCAGAGAAGTCGTGATGCAGCGGGATTGGACCAAATTGGTCCTCCTTTGAGGTCTTTACTCTCTTCTCGTTACACGACAATAAGTAAAGAGGGATAGCTGTAACGGCCCAATTTTGCCTGACCTAGACAAAACAAAATAGAAAAAAAAAACAAAAACAAATAAAAGTTCGGTCAATTTACAAGCCCAATGACCCAAATCCAAATACTAACCCAACAGCTTCGGTCAATTTACAAGCCCAATGACCCAAATCCAAATACTAACCCAACAACCCAAAGCCCCAAAGCCCAAAACCTAAAAACTAAACAGGAAACCTTAGTTTCCCCTTTGCCTTTCAATGTCGCTGCCCTATGCTGCGTCAGTAGGCATGCCACCCGAGGTTTACCCTATTTTCACCGAAATGGCAAAGTATGGCTTCCCATCGTCATTGACCACCACATATACCTGTAAAAAGAAAGAAGAAAAACAAAAACCGAGACACAAAAGCAGAAGCAAAAGTAGAGAATAACATAACAGAAAAACAAAAACAAAAAATAGTAATATAATGTAGTATATTTCAGTTATAAAAGCCGAAAGAAAAAACATTTGTATTGGACATTCAAAAAAACAAAATAATAAATAAAAAACAACAAAAGTTTAAACAAAAGGTAGTTTCTTTACCATTTTTTTTATTTTTTTCGAAGAACATATATATAAAAAAACAAAAGATTTAGTTTTTTTTGTTAACCTATCAAACGCCATCGTAAAACCCCTTTCTCTAACTTGAGAAGCCTCGGAATCCCGTAGGGTTCCGTTGAAGGCCTCATTGGAAAGGGGAGAAATTGAAAGGTTTATATGTTTTCAGCTGAACTTTGACTAATTTTTTGGGGATTTTAACCCCAGATTGGAGTTCCACACAAAAAAGGACTCAAAAGGGAAATTTTTTGAGTACTCCGACCACTGGAGGCGGCAGTCTTCGTCACCGATGACCGATCGCCACGGCGGAGACCTACTGCCCCATGGTCAGACAAAAGGGAGAATTGAGAGAAAAAAGGGAGTAGGAAAGTTTTTTTTTAAGAAACAAGGTTAAAATGATTTTTTTAGAAATTTTGATTTTTATAAGCTCGTGCCGTTTTAGGCTTGGCTTCAGACGCCCAAAACGGCGCCATTTTGACGCGACCCAAAGACTTGACCCGAATATCATCAAGATCCTTGTTTTTTTAAGGAGGGGTCTAATTTTCATTTTGGTCCTTCTATTTTTTTGCCCCTTTTAATTTCATCTTATTCCCTTTTTATTTGTTTTAATCTCACCCCTTTAATTTTATTTTCTTACAAATCAGTCCCTTGACCCACTGTTAACCCACCAAGGGGATAACGCATGTACTAGGGTGGGGAAAATAACTTCTTGGATCCCTACATTTTTCTATTTCATTTCAATTTAGTCATTTATTTGCTTCTTTTTTTATTATTTGCACTTTAAATTTCGTTTAAATTTCAAGCCTGTCCTCTATTTATTTTATTCAGCATATTTATTTCCTTTTTTTTAAATTCCTTATACTCTTAATTTATGTTATTTATATTTTTGCCCCTTTAAATTACACAATTTGTTATTTGGTCCTTAATTATTATCATTAATTATTATTAGCACTAATTGACATTATTTTTTACAACATTATTATTTTGTTATGATATATTGTATTATTTATTTTCTTATGATATCATATAACACATTTATACATACTCGCCTATTCCATATAATGTATTATGTTCGAATAAGTCTATAGTATGTCATGTTAGAAGCTACTCATTTTCATAATGTATATTCAGCAATTTGAGCCGAGGCGGTGTTCTTTAATTAGGGAATTTGAGAAATTGTGCCCCTAACTTACGGGGTACGGTTTTCTCCTTGAATCGAAATAATTGAACATTCCTTTTTCTTTAAAAACAAATTCAAAATGTATAAGATTTAGGCAATAATTAAACGATGAGCGTTCTTATTTTCAAGAATTCGAGATTTTGTGCCTTAACTTACGGGACATGACTTTTCGTCTTGATCAACCCAAAATAAGAAAACCTCGTCATTAAAATTTAATTTAAATGTCATTAAATAACCTCACGTGAAAGGGGATTGTAATATCCTGATTTTGGGCCTAGTCGGAATGGTGGTTTCGAGACCACAATTTCGAGATAGAAATAATTATTTTATAATTATTTTGAGGTCTATGATATGATTGCATGATTGTGTGAAAATTTCGTGAAGAAATTCTAGCATAAAGTGCTTAGAAATTAGGGACTAAATTGAATAAATTGCAAAACTTGTGTTTTAGAAGCATTTTGCATAAAATTGAATTAGATTATTAATTAGAGGTACTTAAAGAGTAATTTTACCAATTTCAAAAAAAATTTGGACAGAAATTGGCTTGGAAGGGTAAAAATTTAAAGAATAGTAAAAAGGGCATTTTGGTCATTTAAGGGTAAAATGAATTAAAAGACAAATTTTAAAACCCAAATGTGTCCATCTTCAACCCCATGGCTGAATATAGCAAGGAGAAACCATGGATAGGGTTTTTCAAGCTTCCAAGCTCGATTGTAAGTCCGTTCTAGCCTTGTTTTTAATGTTTTCTACGTTTTTGGAGTCCCGGTAACTTGATTTAGCTTATGCTAGCAATAATTTAACCTAGGGTTTATATTTGGAAAAATACCCATAGGTGAAATTTGTGTATTTTGGTGTTTTATGATAGAATATGAGGTTTTAAATTATGTTAGACAACTTGTGCTACTCGGTTTTAAGTGAAAACGAGCAAAAGGGCTTAATCGGTAAAAATACCTAATAGTCATAAGTACATGTTAGAGTGAGAATTTGATGTTGCCATAGAAGGGAAAAATGATCAGCATGTCATAAAACATAAGAAAATAGGCTGAAGTTTAATTTACAAGCTTTGGGGTAAAAGTGTAAATATGCAAAAGTTTAGAGGCAAAACTGTAATTTTTCCAAAATATGATTTTGGGTCAATTTGAATAATGTGAGTCCTAATTAGACTATATTTTAAATAATAGAGCAAGGAAAACTGAAATTCGGGCTAAAATGGGAAAAATACCAAGTTGTGGACAAAATGGTAAAAGTAGCCATTTTCGCATACGAGGTAAGTTCATATGTAAATATTGGTAACATAGTTATTATTTTAAATGTTTTAATGTTATTTAAATGATATGATAATTATTATGAAATATTATACTTGTGATAATTGTTTGATAATATGTCAAATTATGTGATATACTTGGAAAATGTGAACTACTACCGAGTATCGGTATCGGCATTCCGTAGAAGATGGTTGAGGCACATGATTGGGAAAAAGGTTCCGTTGAACCTTAGGAATGGATTAGGATACAAGTGACATGTCACTAGGATATTTGGGCATCCGAACTCGTTGAGTTGAGTCTGAGTTCACTTATGGATGCGAATGTCCAAACTCGTTGAGTTGAGTCCGAGTTCAAGAGATGTAACTAGGCATCCGAGCTCATTGAGTTGAGTCTGAGTTCACTTATGGATGCGAACGCCCGAGCTCGTTGAGTTGAGTCCGAGTTCACTTATGGGCGGGTTACATGGTAGCTTGGCTACATATGTGGCACTTATGTGCAAACTTTCCATGTATCCAAATTATATTCCGATGTGTTCAACGGGTAAAATTCTACTCAAATGGAGGAATACTCGAGATGAAAGGGACGTATTGGTAAGTGTTGTGAAATGGATACTTTGAACAGGCATGTACTTAACCCTCGGGTTGAAAACTCGACATAACAACAATATGGTAAGATGATAAATGAAAATGTGATATGAATATCGCGGTGATGATTATGCAAATGATGTTTTATGTTTGCTTATATGGTTATGTTACTTGCTATTTGCATGTGAACTTACTAAGCATTTATGCTTACTCCCTCCATTTCATTCCTTGTAGTTTTGACAAGCCAGCTCGAAAATCAGGAACGGTCGGAGGCTCGCTCACACTATCCGTAGCTACTTTAGTCTCCATGGTCAAAGTGAACAAACAAGAAGATGTAAAACCAATCTCGATGAGCATTTATGAGGCTCCAGCCATTGTTACAATATCGATGAGGAAGAAAGGGATGATCACCCTTGGTACCATGACATATTGCAATATGTAAAGAACCGTAAATACCCTGAGCAAGCAACTGAGAATGATAAAAGGATGTTAAGAAGGTTGGTTAATGAGTATGTATTAGATGAAGAGATCCTATACAAAATAAGAAAGGATCAGATATTTCTAAGATGTGTGGATGCTGTCGAGGCCAAGAAAATCCTGGAAAAAGTCTATGAGGGTGTTTGCAGAACATACACTAATGGTTTCATAATGACCAGGAAAATCATGAAATTCAAATATTATTGGTCCACCAGGGAAAGAGATTATATCAATTATGCCAAGAGATATCATAAATGCCAAATTTATAGGGACAAAATTCATATACCTCCCTCACCTCTTCAAGTTATGACTTCTCCATGACCTTTCTCTATGTGGGGCATGGATGTCATTGGCCCAATCTGGCCAATGACTTTCAATGGGCATCGATTCATTTTCGTGGTCATTGGTTACTTCACCAAGTGGGTGAAAGTTCCTTCTTACGCTGATGTCACGAAGTCAAAAGTTAGCAAATTCTTAAAGAAAGAGGTTATATGTCGGTATGGAATGCTAGAAAAGATCATATCTGACTATGATTTGAATCTAAACAACAGCACAATAGCAGAAATCTGCAACCAAATCAAGATCAAACATCACAACTCGACACCTTATCACCCAAAAATGAATTGTGCAGTGGAAGCAACCAACAAGAACATTAAGAAGATTATAGGGAAAATAAGAGAAACTTATAAAAATTGGCATGAGAAATTACCATTTTCCCTTTATACTTATCAAACATCTATCAGAACCTTCACTGGGGCAACACTTTTTTCATTGGATTATGGAATGGATGCAATTTTACCCATTGAAGTTGAGATTTCTTCCATTGAATTTTGTCAGAATTGAAGTTAGATGAAGCAAAATAGATCCAATCCAGATATGATCAGTTGAACTTGATCGAAGAAAATAGGCTGAAAGCTATCCGTCATGGTCAAATGTACCAAAAATGAATAATGTGAGCTTATGACAAAAAGGTCCGCCCTAGAAAATTCCATGAGGAGGACCTAGTGTTAAAATTGATCCTTCCTAAACAAAAAGACTTCAGAGGAAAATGGATGCTGAACTGGGAAGAACCTTATGTGGTGAATAAAGTATTTTCTGGAGGAGCACTAATTTTGACCAATATGGATGGTAGAGATTTCCCCAACCCTGTGAATTCAAATTCAGTCAAGAGGTATTTCACCTAAAAAAAAGGGAGAGGCCAAGGAAAAAACCTACAAAGGGCTCTTGAGACCAAAGGAGTTTTGAATTGAAAACTCGAAAAAGGGTGGCTTAAATTTTGACCAAAGAATGGATATGTAATAGTCATTTCCCCTCAAAGGTAACAAGGAGGAGAAGCTTTACATCTTTAGGCATCGAGAAAGTACTCTAGATCTCCCAAACACATATCAGGCTCAAATTGATCCTCATCAAGTTTGTTTAGAGAAGCTCATATTGAGACACCTAATTTCATTTCCACTCACTTTATGTTCTAAAAATGTTTGTCATTTTAGTTAATCCTTTCATTAAGGTTTTTGCACTCAATAAATTTCAGTCTTATCCATGTTGCAACCTTGTTCAAGCATTTTTGCATTGAAATAACGGCTAATGGACTAACAATGTTATAAAATAAAATGATTTTTGCATATCCTTCTAAAAGATTTCTAAATAGTAAAGGGACCTGAAACAAGACCACTAGTTAAAAATAACCAAATTTGAAAGTTGGAAAGGTTTTAAAATGAATAGTCCAGATTATGATTACCTCTTCGGGTTTTCTGTCAAAGATATCAGACTTGAATAAGAAGGCATGGTAACACATCATTAATAGAACCTTGAGAACAACGAGCAATGTTAACCTAAGCAATAAAAAGGGGACCACTCTCGAAAATGACATTTTGTATTCACACAAATATCATTCATATGCATCTAGTTAGGAGCATTTGATTCATTCTGATCATAACATCTTAATCGCTTGGTATAAAATATAGGCCTATGAAAGGGATTCTACAGGTCTTGTTCACATAGAGAATAGTGTAACGGACCAATAAAACAAACCTCATATCCCTGAAGTTGAAGTAGAGTAGGGTGAAGTTGCAAAGAGCAGCAAATCCTATCTTCCTAAAGTTGCAGTGAAATGGATAAAGAAACAATTCCAGTCTCTTTGAAGTTGCAGTGGGTTGGAATAAAGCTACAATGACGAGTCTTATCTCTCTAAAGTTGCAGTGGAGTAAGACGAAGCTACAAATCCTATATCCCTAAAGTTGTAGTGGAATGGATTGAAACTACAGTAGCAAATCTCATCTCCCTGAAGATGCAATGGGGCAAGATAAAGCTACAACATTAAATCTGGTTTTCTTGAAGTTGCAATGAAACGGATAAAGCAACAATCTTATCTACCTAAAGTTGTAGTGGAGTAAGATGAAGCTACAAATCCTATACCCCTAAAGCTGCAGTGGGTTGGAATAAAGCTACAATAGCGAATCTTATCTCCCTTAAGTTGTAGTGGGGCAAGATAAAGCAACAACATTAAATTTGATTTTCTTAAAATTGCAGTGAAACTGATAAAGCAGTGATCTTATCTCCCTAAAATTACAGTGGAGCAAGATGAAGTTACGAATCCAGTCCTCCTAAAGTTGCAGTGGGTTGGAATGAAGCTACAATAGAAAATCTTATCTCCCTGAAGTTGCAGTAGAGCAAGATAAAGCTACAAATCTTGTATCCTTGAAGATGTAGTGGATAAGATTAAAACTATAGTAGCAAATCTCATCTTTTCGAAGATGCAATGGGGCAAGATAAAGCTATAACATTAAATTTGGTTTTCTTGAAGTTGTAGTGAAATAGATAAAGCAACAATTTTGGTCCTCCTGAAGTTGTAGTAGGTTGGAATGAAGCTACAATAGCGAATTTTATCTCCGTGAAGTTACAATAAAGCAAGATGAAGTTACAGATCCGATACCTTTAAAGTTGCAGTGGGGTTGAATGAAACTACAACAGCAAATCTTATCTCATTTAAGTTGCAATGAAGTAAGATAAAGTTGTGATACTAAGTCCTACCTTCCTAAAGTTGTAGCGAAGCGAATACAGTAAAGTAAAGTAACCAACAAACTGAAAATATGGGTTACTTGAAAAAGAGAAGCATCAGAGAAGTCGTGATGCAGCGGGATTGGACCAAATTGGTCCTCCTTTGAGGTCTTTACTCTCTTCTCGTTACACGACAATAAGTAAAGAGGGATAGCTGTAACGGCCCAATTTTGCCTGACCTAGACAAAACAAAATAGAAAAAAAAAACAAAAACAAATAAAAGTTCGGTCAATTTACAAGCCCAATGACCCAAATCCAAATACTAACCCAACAGCTTCGGTCAATTTACAAGCCCAATGACCCAAATCCAAATACTAACCCAACAACCCAAAGCCCCAAAGCCCAAAACCTAAAAACTAAACAGGAAACCTTAGTTTCCCCTTTGCCTTTCAATGTCGCTGCCCTATGCTGCGTCAGTAGGCATGCCACCCGAGGTTTACCCTATTTTCACCGAAATGGCAAAGTATGGCTTCCCATCGTCATTGACCACCACATATACCTGTAAAAAAGAAAGAAGAAAAACAAAAACCGAGACACAAAAGCAGAAGCAAAAGTAGAGAATAACATAACAGAAAAACAAAAACAAAAAATAGTAATATAATGTAGTATATTTCAGTTATAAAAGCCGAAAGAAAAAACATTTGTATTGGACATTCAAAAAAACAAAATAATAAATAAAAAACAACAAAAGTTTAAACAAAAGGTAGTTTCTTTACCATTTTTTTATTTTTTTCGAAGAACATATATATAAAAAAAACAAAAGATTTAGTTTTTTTTTGTTAACCTATCAAACGCCATCGTAAAACCCCTTTCTCTAACTTGAGAAGCCTCGGAATCCCGTAGGGTTCCGTTGAAGGCCTCATTGGAAAGGGGAGAAATTGAAAGGTTTATATGTTTTCGGCTGAACTTTGACTAATTTTTTGGGGATTTTAACCCCAGATTGGAGTTCCACACAAAAAAGGACTCAAAAGGGAAATTTTTTGAGTACTCCGACCACTGGAGGCGGCAGTCTTCGTCACCGATGACCGATCGCCACGGCGGAGACCTACTGCCCCATGGTCAGACAAAAGGGAGAATTGAGAGAAAAAAGGGAGTAGGAAAGTTTTTTTTTAAGAAACAAGGTTAAAATGATTTTTTTAGAAATTTTGATTTTTATAAGCTCGTGCCGTTTTAGGCTTGGCTTCAGACGCCCAAAACGGCGCCATTTTGACGCGACCCAAAGACTTGACCCGAATATCATCAAGATCCTTGTTTTTTTTAAGGAGGGGTCTAATTTTCATTTTGGTCCTTCTATTTTTTGCCCCTTTTAATTTCATCTTATTCCCTTTTTATTTGTTTTAATCTCACCCCTTTAATTTTATTTTCTTACAAATCAGTCCCTTGACCCACTGTTAACCCACCAAGGGGATAACGCATGTACTAGGGTGGGGAAAATAACTTCTTGGATCCCTACATTTTTCTATTTCATTTCAATTTAGTCATTTATTTGCTTCTTTTTTATTATTTGCACTTTAAATTTCGTTTAAATTTCAAGTCTGTCCTCTATTTATTTTATTCAGCATATTTATTTCCTTTTTTTTAAATTCCTTATACTCTTAATTTATGTTATTTATATTTTTGCCCCTTTAAATTACACAATTTGTTATTTGGTCCTTAATTATTATCATTAATTATTATTAGCACTAATTGACATTATTTTTACAACATTATTATTTTGTTATGATATATTGTATTATTTATTTTCTTATGATATCATATAACACATTTATACATACTCGCCTATTCCATATAATGTATTATGTTCGAATAAGTCTATAGTATGTCATGTTAGAAGCTACTCATTTTCATAATGTATATTCAGCAATTTGAGCCGAGGCGATGTTCTTTAATTAGGGAATTTGAGAAATTGTGCCCCTAACTTACGGGGTACGGTTTTCTCCTTGAATCGAAATAATTGAACATTCCTTTTTCTTTAAAAACAAATTCAAAATGTATAAGATTTAGGCAATAATTAAACGATGAGCGTTCTTATTTTCAAGAATTCGAGATTTTGTGCCTTAACTTACGGGACATGACTTTTCGTCTTGATCAACCCAAAATAAGAAAACCTCGTCATTAAAATTTAATTTAAATGTCATTAAATAACCTCACGTGAAAGGGGATTGTAATATCCTGATTTTGGGCCTAGTCGGAATGGTGGTTTCGAGACCACAATTTCGAGATAGAAATAATTATTTTATAATTATTTTGAGGTCTATGATATGATTGCATGATTGTGTGAAAATTTCGTGAAGAAATTCTAGCATAAAGTGCTTAGAAATTAGGGACTAAATTGAATAAATTGCAAAACTTGTGTTTTAGAAGCATTTTGCATAAAATTGAATTAGATTATTAATTAGAGGTACTTAAAGAGTAATTTTACCAATTTCAAAAAAAATTTGGACAAAAATTGGCTTGGAAGGGTAAAAATTTAAAGAATAGTAAAAAGGGCATTTTGGTCATTTAAGGGTAAAATGAATTAAAAGACAAATTTTAAAACCCAAATGTGTCCATCTTCAACCCAATGGCTGAATATAGCAAGGAGAAACCATGGATAGGGTTTTTCAAGCTTCCAAGCTCGATTGTAAGTCCGTTCTAGCCTCGTTTTTAATGTTTTCTACGTTTTTGGAGTCCCGGTAACTTGATTTAGCTTATGCTAGCAATAATTTAACCTAGGGTTTATATTTGGAAAAATACCCATAGGTGAAATTTGTGTATTTTGGTGTTTTATGATAGAATATGAGGTTTTAAATTATGTTAGACAACTTGTGCTACTCGGTTTTAAGTGAAAACGAGCAAAAGGGCTTAATCGGTAAAAATACCTAATAGTCATAAGTACATGTTAGAGTGAGAATTTGATGTTGCCATAGAAGGGAAAAATGATCAGCATGTCATAAAACATAAGAAAATAGGCTGAAGTTTAATTTACAAGCTTTGGGGTAAAAGTGTAAATATGCAAAAGTTTAGAGGCAAAACTGTAATTTTTCCAAAATATGATTTTGGGTCAATTTGAATAATGTGAGTCCTAATTAGACTATATTTTAAATAATAGAGCAAGGAAAACTGAAATTCGGGCTAAAATGGGAAAAATACCAAGTTGTGGACAAAATGGTAAAAGTAGCCATTTTCGCATACGAGGTAAGTTCATATGTAAATATTGGTAACATAGTTATTATTTTAAATGTTTTAATGTTATTTAAATGATATGATAATTATTATGAAATATTATACTTGTGATAATTGTTTGATAATATGTCAAATTATGTGATATACTTGGAAAATGTGAACTACTACCGAGTATCGGTATCGGCATTCCGTAGAAGATGGTTGAGGCACATGATTGGGAAAAAGGTTCCGTTGAACCTTAGGAATGGATTAGGATACAAGTGACATGTCACTAGGATATTTGGGCATCCGAACTCGTTGAGTTGAGTCTGAGTTCACTTATGGATGCGAATGTCCGAACTCGTTGAGTTGAGTCCGAGTTCAAGAGATGTAACTAGGCATCCGAGCTCATTGAGTTGAGTCTGAGTTCACTTATGGATGCGAACGCCCGAGCTCGTTGAGTTGAGTCTGAGTTCACTTATGGGCGGGTTACATGGTAGCTTGGCTACATATGTGGCACTTATGTGCAAACTTTCCATGTATCCAAATTATATTCCGATGTGTTCAACGGGTAAAATTCTACTCAAATGGAGGAATACTCGAGATGAAAGGGACGTATTGGTAAGTGTTGTGAAATGGATACTTTGAACAGGCATGTACTTAACCCTCGGGTTGAAAACTCGACATAACAACAATATGGTAAGATGATAAATGAAAATGTGATATGAATATCTCGGTGATGATTATGCAAATGATGTTTTATGTTTGCTTATATGGTTATGTTACTTGCTATTTGCATGTGAACTTACTAAGCATTTATGCTTACTCCCTCCTTTTCATTCCTTGTAGTTTTGACAAGCCAGCTCGAAAATCAGGAACGGTCGGAGGCTCGCTCACACTATCCGTGTATCATCTTAGCATAATGGCTTGTATATTTTGAGCATAGCATGTATAGCATTATAATCATTTTGTGTATATGGTCTTATGCTATGGTTATTGAGTGGTATGGAAATGCTTGGTAATGATTAGCCATTGGAATGGCTAATCATGATCATATTTGGTGTTATGTATGCTAAATTGCTAGCTAATACATGGAAACCATGAAATAGGTAAAATTTACCATAAAATAGATTCAGACAGCAGCAGTGACGTGAGTTTGAAAAATTATTAAAAATAGTAGAGATATAACTAGATGATGAATAAAATATGGAATTTAAGAATTATGAGTCTATTTTCATATGGAAGGAACAAAACAGGTATTTGAGTTATATTTTATGAGATGTTTAATTTTTTGTGAAACAGGGCCAGAGCTATTTTTGGATCCCTATTCTAACTTTAAAAATTTGTCATAAATTTTATAAAAATAATTAGAAGTCAATATTTATATGTACAGATTCCTTATTGAGTGTAGTTTTATTAGAAACAAACGTCATAGTCATTGAAACTCTGTACAGGGAGATATCTGATTCGTAATACACAGAGGTCAGAGTAGTCAAACCCTGAAACAGGGGAGATTTTAACTAATAAACTGTACTAATTGGCTCAACCAAAAATTCTATAAAAAAATTAGTAAATATATATATATATGAGTCTAGTTTCATGAAAAATTTACGGAATTGGATTTCGAGTTTCGGAACTCGAGATATGAATTTTTAAGCAACTGTGATGCAGATTGTTAGCTTGACTGGAAATTTTAAAAATAAATTGTTTGAGCTGTTTAAGTAATGAATTAAGTCTGTTAACACCTCGTTTTCGACTCCGGCGACGGTCTCGGGTATGGGGCGTTACAGGGATCATATTTTAAATTTTCTCTAAATTCTCAATTTTCGACGCTAAGACATCAAGTAATCAACTAGGTACCAATTTTGGGCGTTATAAGGGTGATAATCATTCCTCATACGTAACTGACTCCCGAACCTATTTCTTAGATTTTGTAGACCGAAAATTATCGTTTTAGTAAATCTAACCCTTTTATTAAAATGATTAAGCTTCGAGATAATCCAATCAGACCTAATAAAAAGAATTGATGACAACTCCATCTTCATTTTTAAATTAAAAAGTTGAGTTCGAAAAAGGATTTCAAAAATTCATAAAACCAATTGAATTCAAAACTTTATTTATTCATACATTTTTTTAGAGTTTATAAATAATTTATAATTCTTAAACCTAGAATAATTTAAAATAGAACTCAAACAAAAGCCATCAAAATCCGAAAGCCTCACCTTTACTTTTTTTTGGTTGTTTACTGGATTAATATTGTTTTAAATTTAACCGTAAATTTATATATTGTTGTTGAAAGAAACAATCTTGATCACCAGATACTACTTTATATTAAACATGGTAAATATAATTTTTAAATTTGAAATAATCTTATAACCAAAAATAACATTTAGAAAAATAAAATAAGTTAAATACTTAACTTGTATTAAATATTATAATTATTTTATCAAATTAATATTTAAGTACTATTTTATATTAATTTATTAAATTAAATTAAAAATGTTATTAAATTTATTATAAAAAATTATAAATTTTATAAAAGAAAATCAAATTAAGAAAACTTGGGGGAAACACAAATTCATCAAATCAATTTTCTTTACACTTTCACCCTTCAATTATTGTGCTGTACCAATCAAGTCAATAACAATCGGAACTTTAAAGAATTGTACCCAAATTTTCAGCTAACTCTACCAGGAGTAATTAATTACTCTTCTTTCATGATACATTGTTTACTTCCGTCTTATAAAAAAAGCTACAATCTAATCAATTAGGGATGAGTATTCAATCGAGTCAAGTCGAATAAAAAAATTTTAGGTTAGTCGAATATTTTAGTAACCGAACTCAATTAGTCGAATATTTTACCAACCGAACTCAATTTAAAATTTTATTCGAATCGAATAAAAAAATTTAAGTCAAATCGTGTTGAGTTAACGAATTCTATTATTTATACTTAATATTGTGTTTATATGAACCGATTATTTAATTAGTTAACAAAGTACAATATTATTTAATTACATAAACAATATAATGATTTTGCTTTTTTATTTAATAGACAAACATTTATCAAAACGACGTAGTTTTTCCTTTTAACTTTATAGTTTTGACTTGTAACTGTAGAAAAAATAAATATTTATTAAAACGACGTAGTTTTGCCTTTTCTTATTCGGATTTCTGAATAACTCAAATTGTGTAATTCATATTCGAGTCAAACAAAAAAATTTGATTTTTATTCGAGTTTATCCAAATAACTCGAACTATTTAATTTAAAATTTAATTTTTTTATCTAGTTTTTCGAATCAAATAAGATTTTATTCACCCCTACAATCAACAAGTTAGGTAGGATGCATTGCTTTTTTAAATATTATGATTTTGTTGGAATTCAAAGTTTTATCCAATTATTACTTTCGTAAAAAATTAAATTGGCAAAAAATCATTTTCAATCCCTTACTATATTGATATTAAGTATATTGATCTATCTAAAAAATTAGAGTAATTTAATTCTTGTCAATTTTGAAAGTAAGTAACTAATAAGGATAACAATGGGATAGCGCGAGGCAAATTTTTGCCCGCCTTAAACTTAACTCGGCACTTGACCAATTTGCCTTGACCCAACCTCAAATCTTAAGAAAAATTCGCCCCAAATTCGAAATTTTATAGGAGAATTTAATTGTATTATTTTTTTTATTTTGAAGCAAATAAGATTAAATATATTTTAGTTTAGACTTAAAACTTAATATATATATATACTTATTTAATTATTGAAAGTAAAAATTTTAATATACATTTATATATATTAAGGGCATTTTTGTAAATATATTGGGTGAAATGGGGCGAATTTACCTCAAACTTGACTCACCTGAACCTAATTTGTCAAAAAAAAATTGACCCTAATAGATTGGTTCAGGTTAGAACCCATCGAATTCAGGGGCTTTTGCTATCACTAGCAACTAAGGATAATTAACCACCGCTAATGTTTTCCATCAATTGCATATAATTTTAATTGGTATAGTAACAAATTTAGCCCTCAAAGTTTATGCATTTAGCCATTTTGGTCCTAATTTATCAAATTTAACCCCATAAAAAGATTGTATACGAACCCTAGTTTATATATGAACCCTTATGCGAACTCCAAAAAATATAATATAGGATTTATTATGCGAACCCCTAGTGCAGGATATGCGGACCCCCTTAGTGACTATATGCGAGTGCATCATGCGAACCTATAGGAATTATCATGTGAAATTGTAGAAAACATCCTGCGAACCTTATAAGTTTATTTACGTGAACCCTACAAGTTCTAATATATGCAAACCGTATATTTATGCTACCCCCATGTAGTGCGAACTCATCTGTGCGAACCCTATATATGTTATCACGCGAACCCTTAGTGAATATGTGTGAGCCCTATATGTTGTACGGTATGAACCCTATATGTGCTAACATGCGAACCCTTAAATAATATTATGTGAACCCTTGATTGTTATCATGCAAACCTATATGAATTAGTTATGCGAACCTATGGGAAATTCTATGCGAACCATATATGAGTGAACCCTACATATGAATTGGTTATGTATGTGTTCGTCAAATAAGCATGTTAAATAATATAATAATGATATATTGACACGAGCTTTAGCTACATGAAGAAATTGTGTATGTGAAAATGATATGAATACATGAATACATGCCATTAAATGTTAGTATAAGATATTGAATGTGCTTGACAAGCATAACATCGATTGTTGATAAAAAAACATATTTTGTTAAGTATATGTGCATAATTAAATGAAATTAGGTACGGAGGACAAAGGAGTTTCGTAGGAAATAGTGGCAATTTAAGTTCATACCAAAAGTTAATGTTGCACGAAGTAGGTGGCAATGTAATCACAACCAGATAAGCCAGGATGGTAGGTTAAAAAGTCACCAAACCAGGATGACCGGAATGATAGTTATTGTGGTAAAAAGCCATCGAAATAGGCAACTGGGATGGTAAGTTATTGTAGTAAAAGTCATCATCACAAATGGCGAGTGAACGACCATCGTCACTCGAAAAAAAAAACCCTGAGATGGTCAGTTATTGATATATATCTTTGGTCTGTCGAGCGATTCTCGAGGGCAAATAGGATAGGTGAATGGGAAATTTTCATTTGCATTGCATCATATATATATTATGTATGCATTGGTTTATTATATGTTCTTTTCATTATGCTTAAATTGTTATTATCTTATAAATGTTATACTATTTAACGATTATATATATAATGGTTTAAGATTAGTCTCACATTAAGCCGTTGTAAGTTCATTCCCCTTTTTCTTACCTCTCAGGTAGCGTAGAGAACTAGGACTCGGTATGGCATTGGAGACCTTCAGATTAGCAGCTTATTTTGCTTCTATTTAAAAGTTTCCACTAAGTTCTCATTAATCAATTTTTTGGGGATTTTTTAGCTTATTTATTTTAAGTATGACATTTAGTTATTACTCTGATATTTGCATACTTTCCGGTTTAGAAAACCATTTTTTTAAATGTTTTCACTGCTTTATAAAATACTTAAAGTTTTTTAAAGTTTTGATTAGACTTTCTTAAAAATCCTAAACTGTTTTCAAAACACCACATTAATAAAATTAGAATTGAACAGTTAAGTAAAGTCGTTTTAAATTAATGAATGTTTTACCTAAAAGCAAAAGAGCACTTTTTATACAAATCAACTCAAAGTAAAAAAGAATGATTTCACAGGATCACTCAGGTGATCAATATAAAGCCTTCAACTTAGCTGAAACTCCTAGGACTAGCCGAGGGCGTTACATACAATATGCTCTAAGTTTTTATATTATTCATATATTTGGAATTTAATTTTCATACTTTTATTTTAAAAAATTTAGTTCCTTTACTTTTCGAGTTCAAAAATGTAGAACTATTTATTAACATTGTTAAAATTAATTTGTAAATTTGTGTGATGATTTGGAATTTAAAAAAAAACTCACTTGGTATACATGAAAAAAAATGACATTGTAATATATTTGAATTTTATAGAGAATTTTAACAATGTTAACAACTGTTAGAGTTGTATGACCCAAATTCTAAGAGATTGCTTGCAAGTCAAGTTAAACAAAATATATCTTCTTTCTAGAAGATTTAGTATTTATGAGTACAATATATTTAGCATTTATTAGCACAATATATTTGACCTTAATTAGAATTAGGTTTTTTCAACCTATAAATAGATGTAGTTGAAACTTCTCTTCTAATCATTCGAATTCGACATAGTGAATTTTCTTCTCCTTTGCCCGTGTTTTTTTTGAAAGGGTTTCCACGTAAAATCTGCGTGTTTTTTATTTTAATTTAATTTAATTTTATTTTATTTTTTTATTTTCAAAAATTGGTATCCGAGCTTCCGGGTAGTTCATCTCGATCACGGCAATAGCGTCTTTGAAGTATGAAATTTCGTTGTTGGATCACAACACTAGATTTGCGTTATGGCATATTAAGATGCAAGCAGTTCTTGCACAAATGGATCTAGAGGATGCCCTACTAGGGATAGATAAGATGCCTTCGACATTAACAGATGAAGAGAAGAAGCGTAAGGATCGAAAGGTGTTAACACAATTACATTTGCATTTGTCCAATGAAATTTTGCAAGATGTGATGAAGGAGAAGATTACCGCTGCATTATGGAAGAGGTTGGAACAAATATGTATGTCGAAAACTCTAACAAGCCAGTTGCATATGAAGCAGCGTCTTTATACTCATCGTTTGGAGGAATGTGCGTCTGTACACGAACACTTAACAGTGTTTAAAGAAATTCTCTGAAACTTGGAGGTCATGGAGGTTCAATATGATAAGGAAGATCTAGGGTTGATTCTACTTTATTTGTTACCCCCGTCTTATTCAACCTTTAGAGACACGATTTTATATAGCCGCGAGTCTCTCACAATTGATGAGGTTTATGATTCTTTAACCTCGTATGATAAGATCAAGCATCTTGTGGTTAAACCCAACTCTCAGGAAGAGGGTCTCATTGTTCGTGGGAGACAAGATCGGAATGCTGATGATGATCATGGAAGGACACAGGAACGGAATCCTCGTGGTAAATCTAAGGGTAGATCGAAGTTCTTAAACAGAGATAAAACTTGTAACTTCTGCAAGAAGAAAGGGCACATTAAATCTGAGTGCTATAAGCTACAGAATAAGATTAAAAGGGAGGCTGCGAATCAAAAGGGAAAACAACCAGAAAATTTCGAGAAAGCTGATGTTGTAGAAGACTACAGCGATGGTAAACTTCTAGTCGCTTCTATCAACAATTCTAAAGTGAGTGAGGAGTGGATACTTGATTCGGGCTGCACCTTCCACATGAATCCCAATCGGGATTGGTATACAACTTACGAAACAGTGTCTGAAGGTGTTGTTTTGATGGGAAATAATGCTTCATGTAAAATCGCAGGTGTTTGAACAATTAAAGTTAAGATGTTTGATGGAGTTATCGAAACACTTAATGACGTACGACATGTTCCAAAATTGAAGAGAAATTTAATTTCGTTGAATACTCTTGATTTAAAAGGGTACAGATACACAGCTAAAATTAGAGTTTTAAAGATTTCCAAAGGTTCCCTTGTTGTGATGAAAGGGCAGAGAAAGACTACCAAGTTATATGTTTTGCAGTGTTCTACTGTTACTGGTGATGCAGCTGTCGCTTCATCTTCCTTGTCAGATGATGATATTACTTAACTTTGGCATATGCGCCTAGGGCATAAGAATGAGAATGGCATGACAGAATTGAGCAAAAGAGGACTTCTTGATGGACAAGGAATTAACAAATTGAAGTTTTGTGAGCACTGTGTTTTTGGGAAGCAAAAGAGAGTTCGATTCACCAAAGCGATCCATAACATGAAGGGAATGTTGGAGTATATTCATTCTGATCTGTGGAGGCCATCCAGAGTCCCTTCGAGAGGTGGAGCTAATTATATGATTACTTTTATTGATGATTTTTTCAAAAAAATTTAGGCGTTCTTCTTGAAGTAGAAAACTGATGTGTTTTCCACATTTAAGTCTTGGAAAATCATGATTGAAAAATAAACGGGAAAACAAATAAAATACTTCCGCACAGACAATGGCTTAGAGTTTTTTTGTTAATAAGTTTAATAGACTGTACAAGTTAGAAAGGATCGTGAGACACTTGACAGTTCGTCACACTCCACAGAAAAACGGTTGCAGAACAAATAAACAGAATGATCATAGAGAAGGTTCGATGTATGTTGTCAAATGCCAACTTACTGAAATCGTTTTGGGCAGAAGCAGCCTCTACTACATGTTTTTTATCAACCGATCTCCATCCGTTGCCATTGAGAAAAAGACTCCACAAGAGGTATAGTCTGGTAATCCTACTAATTATTCTGACTTAAAAATCTTTGGGTGTCCTGCGTATGCTCATGTTGATAATGGAAAATTGAAATCGAGATCCATTAAATGTGTTTTTCTTGGTTATAAAGCCGGTGTAAAATGGTATAAGTTATGGTATCCTGAAAATAGAAAAGTTATGATTAGCAGAGATATCATTTTTGATGAAACTGCTATGCTACCTAACTTATCTCTTAAAGATTCTTCCAATAAAGAAACTCAAAAATAGGCGGAGCATCAAATTAATACAGAGTCGACTCCTCAAGCTAGTACAAAAATTGAGAATAGAGTTGCTTCTTCACCACAATACTCTATTGCGAAAAATAGAACTAGAAGAGAAATTAAACCTCCAAAAAAGTATGCCAAGGCTGATCTAGTTGCTTATGCTTTAAATGTGGCTGAAGATATAAATGCAAACCGAGAGCCATCTAATTATTCTGAGGCAGTTAGCTCTGAAGACTCAGAAAAGTGGATATTTGCTATGTAAGAGAAGATGGAATCACTCCACAAAAACAGAACATGGGGTCTTGTGAAACTTCCTAAAGGTAAAAAGGTTGTTCGTTGTAAATGGGTGTTTAAAAAGAAAGAAGGGAATTTATGAGTTAAAGAACCTAAATATAAAGTAAGGCTTGTTGCAAAGGGTTACAGTCAAATTCTAGGAGTGGACTTCACAGATGTGTTCTCCCCAGTTGTGAAGCATAGTTCGATTCAAGCTTTGCTTGGTATTGTGGCCATGCATGATTTGGAGCTTGAGTAGTTAGATGTAAAAACTGTATTTTTTGCATGGGGAACTTGAGGAGGACATTTACATGCAACAACCAAAGGGTTTTACAGTCTCAGAAAAAGAGGACTATGTTTGCTTGCTGAAAAAGTCCCTTTACGGTTTAAAACAGTCACCAAGACAGTGGTACAAGAGGTTTGATTCCTTTATGACTTCTTATAATTTCAAAAGAAGTAGTTTTGACAGTTGTGTTTACTTTAAGAAAAACAGTGATGGTTCTTTTGTGTATCTACTTCTTTATATTGATGACATGTTGATAGCAGCAAAAGATAAAAAAGAGATAAGAAAGGTTAAAGCCCAACTAAGTGACGAATTTGAGATGAAAGATTTGAGACCAGAAAAGAAGATACTTGGTATGGAGATTCTCAGAGATAGAAAAGTAAGTAAATTGTACCTAAGTCAAAAGGAGTACATTGAGAAAGTTCTTTGAAGGTTCAATATGCAGAGTGCTAAGCCTGTTAGTACTCCTTTAGCAGCCCATTTCAGACTTTCATCGGCTTTGTCTCCATAATTAGATGATGAGATTGAGTACATGTCACATGTTTCATACTCTAATGCAGTAAGATCTCTCATGTATGCTATGGTTTGTTCACGTCCAGATTTATCATATGCAGTCAGTGCAGTTAGTAGATACATGGCGAATCCCAGTAAAGAACACTGGAAAGTAGTTCAGTGGATTTTAAGGTACTACTGATGTCTGCTTACAGTTTGGAAGAACTAGAGATGGAGTCATTGGGTATGTTGATGCTGATTTTGCTGGAGACCTTGATAGAAGAAGATCTCTCACAGGTTATGTCTTTACAATCGAAGGTTGTGCAATCAGTTGGAAAGCAACTTTGCAAACTATAGTTACTTTGTCTACCACTGAAGCTGAGTACATGGCAATTATTGAGGCTTGTAAAGAAGCTATTTAGTTGAAAGGACTCTTTAGTGAACTCAATGAATCAAATCAATACAATATTTTGTGACAGTCAGAGAGCAATCTTCCTTATAAAAGATCAAATGTTTCATGAGAGAAAAACACATTGATGTTCAGTATCATTTTGTTTGTGATATTATTGCTCGTGGTGATATTGTTGTGAGCAAAATTAGTACTCGTGAAAATCCTGCAGATATGATGACTAAGTCACTTCCTATAACCAAGTTTGAGCATTGCTTAGACTTGGTTGGTGTTCATTGTTGAAGTTAAACCCTTAAGGGGTTTTATGGAAGAGGTGGAGAACTTGTTCATTGAGAGTTCGCGATGAAGAACTTGTTCATTGAGAATTCGTGTCAAGGTGGAGGTTGTTAGAGTTGTGTGACTCAAATTCTAAGAGATTGCTTTCAAGTCAATTTAAACAAAATATATCTTCTTTCTAGAAGATTTAGTATTTATGAGTATAATATATTTAGCATTTATTAGCATAATATATTTGACCTTGATTAGAATTAGGTTTTTTCAACCTATAAATAGATGTAGTTGAAACTCCTCTTGTAATCATTCGAATTCGACATAGTGAATTTTCTTCTCCTTTGCTCGTGATTTTTTCCCAAAAGGATTTCCACGTAAAATCTGTGTGTTCTTTATTTTAATTTTATTTTATTTTATTTTATTTTTTATTTTCACAACAGCTCTTAAAAATCCACATCAATATTTTGATTGGAATAAAGTATTTAGACTAACTAATGGCATTATAAAAGGTGAGGTACCAAATTATTTTAATTGGAATAAAAATTAACTATTCTTATATAATCTCAAAAAAAAATTAAAGGGTTATAATTGAAATTTAACCATTATATTATTATGTCAGAACAAAAAAAGAAATGGAAATAGTTATATATAGTAGTATACATATTTTTTTATATAATTGGGGATTGAGAATGAGGTTACTTAAGACCGGATCTCAATTCTCATACCTATAACATAATATTTTTGTCATTAGGCTAAAAGATTGTTGACACAGGAATTTTTTCTTTTTTAAATTTTATCTTGATCGATTGTAAATTCTAAATTGATTTAGAGTTAATTAAATAACCACTTTAAAAATATGATTTAAAATAAAAAAGAAATAATATGTTACTAAATGAATTTAGAAAAAAATAAATCATTAATTCATTGAAAAAATAATTAAAAAATAAACCATTAATATTTTGAACCCTATACTTATAGATGGATGTGTCAAAATCTATATATAATCAATGTTTAAGCATAAAAAATAATATATAATCATAAATTCATATGATAAATGTAGCACCCCAAACCCGGCCCAGACGTTATGACCGGATCCGACATGCCACATCGAAGCGTTCAAAACATTTTATATTGTTGATCTAGAAAAAAACTTACTTAGTGTTTTAAAAGGTAATTTCATTATAAGTTAAAGTGAATGGAAGCTGTGCACCAGGTAGGAAACCGGAAAAGAGGTGGTGAGTCCATCGGACTGCTTAAGTACCAAGCTCCCTTCGGATCCAATCCTAGACATGCATACTGCCATTGCCACACCTTAACGTCATGGATATTTCTAGGAAACCGATTTGATTAAGTCATTTTTAGGAAAAGTGATTAATTTTGGAAAATACTTTCATTGCGGAAGCTTTGCTTGTTGTCGTGTTATTTTGAAATCAACTGTTGTTTTTGAAAACGCGCCCTAAAGCTATCCAATTTCAACAGTTAAAATAAGTAATACCTATCTTAGTAATACATATTAAAACCATTAAAAATAATTAAGCGGTCTTATTACATTTAAAAACCCAAAACTTCAAACGTAAATAAAAGGATGTCCAGTTCACTAGAAGAAAATCAAACTTTCAGAACGGGTGGCCACTCCGAATTCCCTCACAGCTCCAAGCCCACTATGGTTGTGGATTTCCTGCGTGGATAAAAATAAAAGGGTGAGTTTGGGGAAATTCAGTGTGTAAGGAAAACCCATTCAAAGCCCAAATCAGCTCAAGCCCATTGGGCCTAAGCCCATTCAGGTAACAGTGGTACTGGGCCAGAGCCCTTTTCAGATTACAATAAACTGGGCCTTAGCCCCTTATTCAGATAACAGTAAGGCCCATAGGCCCATTTGGAAATACATGCAACATCAATAACATATGCAAGCCCAATTGGGGAGACTACTCAACCCACCAACCACTACACTCCACCCGTACCAGCCATACACTCCATGTGGGGAATAGCTCAACCCACCTAGCCCAACACTCCACAGTTGCAGCCTTGCTGCTCAGTTAACAGTAAATTGAGGCAAAGCCTCCAGTATGTGGACAAGCCACTTTCAGTACTTCCTCCGTCAATATCCCAATCCCATGCATCAGATAATAACAACATGGCATGCAGTAAATAACAACAGTCAAACATGCATTTAGGTCAATTTAACCCTAGAGGTATTTCGGTAATTTATCTACTAGGGGTAAAACTGTAAATTTTCCACTTTTAAAGGTATTTCAGTAATTTATCTATTTTAGGGTTTTTCATGCATATTCCTACCTTTCACGTACTAACAGAATCACTACCGAGGGTTCTTACCGAATTGGGCCCGTTGGCCCATTATTCCAATTTTGGCCCATTAAGCCCAAAAATATCGAGGGCACAGAAATCATGCACTTTGCAGTCCAAATTTTTCAGCTT
This sequence comes from Gossypium hirsutum, assembly GCF_007990345.1. Taxonomy (NCBI): domain Eukaryota; kingdom Viridiplantae; phylum Streptophyta; class Magnoliopsida; order Malvales; family Malvaceae; genus Gossypium; species Gossypium hirsutum. The sequence goes on along the minus strand of NC_053426.1, from coordinate 10,167,763 downwards.
AGCAAAAACATTAATCGATTTACCTCACAAGCATTCGCACACTCGCAAATCTACAAAATACCGGTTTTCGGTATTTCGGCTTTTCGACTTTTACCGATCCAGACTAAGAAAGAGGGTGTTAGTTACACACCTGTTTGCGACGATATACTAACGAGATCCACACACGAACTGCCTACAATTGGATTACTAACACATTAATCTAACTATTCAAATACAAACTACGTATTAACCCCTTACAATATTCGGCCAACCACACCTACAGATCATAGTAAGCTTATAAGAAAACAATAAGTAACTCATTAACAAATTTTTGTCAATGTTTACCACATAATCATAATTTCACTGCAAGCTGTCTTCCTGAGCAACAGTCACTAAATCATTTATAACTGGAGCTACAAAACTCCAAATCAAGTTCCGTTAATTTTCCTTGAAAATAGACTCATATATCTTATATCCATAAAATTTTCAGAATTTTTGGTTTGGCCAATCAATACCAGATTTTTCTCAAAGTTTCGCATGTTTCACTGTTTGACTTATCTGACCACTCTTCATTACGAATCAAATTTCTCATTGTACATAATTCAAAATATGTTCTTGTTTATTCCATTTGAAACTAGACTCATTAAGATTTAATTACATAAGTTATTCAGCTTCTAATTCATCTCCCACAATTTATGGCGATTTTCCAAAGTCACGTTACTGCTGCTGTCCCAAGCAGATTTATTACCAAATCACTCTTTCACACATACCTTGCATGCATGTTATTTAAACATGTATATCACCAATCAATCATCACATATCTATGATTTTACTTAAGTATAATCTCCATTTCATCATTTTAAAGCACAACATGTTAGCTGATTTTTCCCTTTAACATCTAAGGCACATGCATGTTCATTTGTTTGGCTCAACTTCACCTATCTTCCATTTTTCATCAAAAGAACATGAAACAACAACCATTTCCTTCATTTTAATTCATGACCAAATGCTCACAACACAACCAAAAACCAAAATATGTTTCAAGAGTTAAGGTAGAATCAAGAAGAACTCATGAACCTCAAAATAGAAACAAGGTACCAAGAACTTACCTTCAATTTTCCTCCTCCTAATGACCGAATACTCAAGAGCTTTCTCCTCTCCTTTCTCTTCTCTAACTTTCAGCTATGATGAACAAAGATGGACAAAACTTTGTTCTTTTCACCCCTTTTTCTTTTAATAAAACTTCATATTTCATCCATTTAATTCTTTAATACAAAAGACATGAAATTCTTATCATGAAACATTTACCTAACCCATTATCATGGAACATTTACCTAACCTATTATCAATTTGTATCAATTTGTACCATAAATCATGGATATCAAGTGCACATTTTGTCTACAACAACATGATGGCTGGCCACTTCATGTAAAATGGGAGGTTTGTCATGCAAATCCTCCTATTTTGCACTCCTATTTATTTGGCCACTTCAATTTAGCCTATAGCATTTTCAAACATTTTCACATAGGTTCTATTTCATAATTTCACCTCCTTTTTCTTATGGAACAAAAATTAACTAAAATTGTCGGGTTCTATCTTAAGTTTGGGCTTTCTAGAGGCCCACTAACATAATTAAACCTATGCCAACATTCACAGGATTCCCGAAAATTGGGGCGTTACAATAAATTTACAGTAATACAAAAAAAACCAAAATATAGATTTTAATTTTTAAAAAAACCAAAATATAGATTTTAATTTTTAAACCAAACAAATAACATGACTAAATTTCTTTAATGTATAACTAGAAAAAGTAAAGAAACAAAACCAAAAAAAAGGACACAGGCACATGGGTAGGAGTGAATGTCACAAGCCCATTGTCATCAGTACCTCCAGACCCTCGTTTTCCTTTTCAATGTAGCATTAATGCCGTTTATCTATTCTTTTGATTGCACGTTTAATTGACTAAAATGGAATGAGTTGTTTAGGTTGAATGAAATGAAATAGACATATAATGATATTATTGGTTAAATGAAATAGATATTTTTATAGCATTAGGAAAAAAAATTAAAATGATTTGAGTACTTTTAGCAGTTGTTTTAAGTAGATAATTATTTTTATTATTATTAAATTTTAATAGGATTATTATTAAATATAAATTAATAATAAATAATTTAATTATTTTTAATATAATTATTACTAAATATAATTTAATAAAATATAAAATATAAAAATTAATAACATTTTTAATATGCAGATTGAATATTAGCTTGATTGGCATGAACATCATTATTAATGCAGGAGAACATGAGTTCAAGTGGCATGAAAAGAATGGTTTATCAATCAACGTATAATAGGAGATTCCTCGGTCAAATATTTAGTAATGGTGTTAGAGTTTTTGGCCAAATATGGTGTTAGAGTTTTTGGCCAAATATTCTCCCCCACCCAATCTCATAACACCATCGTCATGGGTTCCTCGGTCATGATTGGGCCGTCTAACCTACCTTATCTTTTGGGGTGCTCAGCGCAAAATCAAATAGTCAAGGGTCTCTTTAATACCGATGTTTTTTAAACTGAATCAATAGTCGAATCGATCAGGTCACCGGTTCACCAGTCCAATAAGTTTAATTTAAAAACTCAACTGATTTTTAGCTGGTTCAACTATCGATTCAACCCGTTTTTAATCGGTTCAACCAATTCGTACAAGTTCCCGATTTAATCGATTCAAAGCTACTTTTCAGACTAATCTCTCGGTCGATTCTTAATTCAACTGATCTAACCGTCCGGTCCGATTCAAGCAGCACTATCTTATACCAACTATCATAGAAGAGGATTTTAATCGAGCTAATCTTATAACCTTAGGCAATGAATTTGCTTCAATTATCAAACCTCTTGAAGTTGAGAATCCCAAAATATTCCCTAATGTACTAAAGCATTGAAACTATTAAGCAAAACAGGCAAAAAGAAAGAATACTCAAGAAGTTTGAGTAAATACTCTCAAGTTGATTGCTGAAGTGATGAATTTCATCATTATTTTCATTGAAACTTTATTAAGATTAATGGAGTTTGTTATTATTAAAATAGTTAATATATTTAAATTGTATTAATTAAACTAAATAAATATATTATTTAATAAAGGCTTGAATGTAAAGTTGATGCTCAAATTATATTGTTTTTCTCGTTTAAGTATCTAAAGCTTTTTTGTTCAAATTTGGTCAAATGTGACAAAATTAATAATTTAAATATCTGTCTTACCAAAAATATATATATTAAGTACCTAAGCTGAAAAAAGGGTTAAGTTTAGGGGTCGTTTGTGTAATTAATCCTTTAATAGATTAAAACATTACGTAGGTAAACTAGAGGTGTGCATGGGCCAAGCCGGACTCAACTAAAAATTTAGGCCTGTTTGCTAGGCCTTGTCCCGGCCCAAAAAATAGGCCTAAAATTTCTCTCAAGCCCGACCCGGATAAAAATATTAAAACCCGGGCCCAACCCGGCCTGCCTATTTTAATTTTTATATAATTTAATAATATATATAATACATAAAAAATACTAAAAATATCAAAATAGATATTTCTTAACAAATTGAAAATAAATTTTAAAAAATATGTATACTTAAATAACACTAGGATAGATACAACTTAACAAGCAAATGCCTCTAAAATAATAACAAAATTAACAAATGTCTTTAAAATAATAACAAAATTAACAATAAAATAAGTTTTATACAATATCCAAACAATAACAACAAAATAGTAATAACATAATAGTAAAATGATAGCAAAATAGGGAGAAAACAATAAGAAAATAATATTAAAAATAGATTTTTTTGTTCTTTAGTGAATTTGGGCCAGGCCGGCCCAAAAATACCTTACCTGAGGCCTAACCCGTTTTGAAACAGGCCTTATTTTTTTTTCTAAGCCCATTTTTCAAGCCTATATTTTTGCCGAAGCCCAACCACATTTCGAGTGGGCCTTCAAGCCGAGCCAAGTGGCCCGACCCATGAACAGGTTGTTGAAACCATTTTTAATTTGAAACGAGGATCGACTTTAAAACGAGGTATGGAGTCGCCACTAACCCTTTTTGTTTAGGTGTGATCGAATCACCTTGTGATCGATCATTTTAATAAAGCATTTTGGTTTATTAAAACAATGTTTTTGGTCTACGAAAAACTAGAAAATAGATTCGGGAGTCAATTACGCGCAAGGAAGGGTTAGCACCCTCGCAACGCCCAAAATTGATACCGTATTGATCAATTATCATCCTAATGTTGAAAATTTGAAAAAGATTTTGAAATACAATTCCTTTGAAAACGTTTAGATATCTTGAATTGGACATTGAGATTCTCTCGTTCATGATAAAATATCGTATCCAGCGCGGTAGGATACAACACTTCGAACCCTCGATACAAGATCATCCCCGGATTTCCAAAACTCATGCATTGGAAATTTTAAAAGGATATTTGGCTATTTGGTCATACGGTAAATCAAAACCCAGCACAATTGGGCACGATTTATCGAATTTCCAAATACGAAATATTGCCTCATTTTAATTTAAGAAAACATGGACGAAATTTCAAAAGGATATTTAGTTATTCGATCAAACGAAAAATCGAAATTCAGCACGGTAGGGCACGATTTCTCGAACTTCCAAACACGAAATATTACATCTATTTTGGGAAAAAATTATGGGTTTGGGTAAAGGGATAAAATCTATGTAACATTTAAAATTGAAAATTGGTTAAAACGTGAAATTGGTCGTACTTGGCGAATAATAATAATGATGCAAATACAATAATAATGAATAACATAAACTTACAAGCGTATGAAAACAAAAATAAATTAATGAGCAAATAAATATATAAAAAAAATGTGAACAAAATACAATAAAAATGAAATAGATAAAATAATAAAGGAATAATAAATGAAATAGAAAAAAAAGTCTAGTGAAAGGCTTGAAAAACGAGGATAAACACAAAAACATAAAATAGGGCGACTCTGAATGAAATGGGTTTTTACAAAAAGAAAAATAAGGATAACAAAAATAATAGTAATAATAATAGTACTATAATGAAAATAATAATAATAATAATAATAAAGATAATAATAATAATAATTATAGAAAATAATTGTAATAGTAAAAATAATAATGATAGTAATAATAATAATAATAATAAATATAAATAATAGTAAAATAAAAAAATAAAAAAATACTAACAGTAATACTAACAATGTCAATAAATAGTAATATAAATAGAAATATAATAAATAGAAATATAATAATAGTTGAAATATAAATAGATTAATAAAAATTGGATAAATAATAATAGTATTAGAATAACAAAATAAACATAAATAGGAACATAATAATAATAGCAATAATATATTAAATAGTTAATTTGATAATAAAATAGCAAAAATAAAAAAAGATTAAATCGAACCTTAAAACAAAATTTTGGGCGAATCAAAAATAAATAAAATGAAATGGACCATTTTGAACGTGCGAATAACAAGGAAGGACCGAAAAGGAAAAAATCCCCACCCTCCAAAATGCATAACTTCAAGGTGGACCCAAAATGCAGTCAAAATAAATTTTAGGGCCAAAAAAATAATGAAAACTTAATTGCAAAACAATAAAAAAAATGGAAGGGCTAAAAGTAATTGGATGAATTTAGAAAAAACAAAGAAATTGAAATGAAATAGACAAAATTCCCATGTAATTGAAAGAGAAAAGAAAATAATTCAATTCCAATTGAAATAGGAAAAGAGAGAATAATCCAATTCTAAATTGAAGTAGGAATCCCAAAGTAATTCATCCAAGTCCCCCCTTTCAAAGAATAAAATACCCCTATTTATATACATGTGGTTTACTAAAAATAGCCTAACTAATTTAATAATAAAATAAAATAAAATAATAAAAAATCAAAATCAAATCTTCCTATTTTTAGCCTTTTACCAAGTCAACAAATTTTGATAACTCCTTGGCTTTCTCCATCTTTTTTATTTGGCCACAATTTAATAATTTTCTTTCAATTTGGTCCTTTTTGGCTTGTTTTTGACCAATTGCATCCTTTGGCTTCGGTTATTATTTTTTGGGGGCCCAGGCCAAAATTAGCCTATTACAGCTACCCCTCTTTGCTCATTGTCGTGTAACGAGAATGGAGCAAAGACTATAAAATGGTCAATTTTGCCTGGGCCTGCTGAGTCCCGGCGCTTCTTTTTTCAAGTAGCCTCGCTTTAACCCACTGCATCTCCAGGGGTATAGGGGCTTTCGTTTCAATTTTCTCCGCTACTGCTTAGGGAGATATGATTTGTAATCTTCAGCCTGCTCCGCTGCTGCTCAGGGAGATAAGGCTTACTGTTCTCGATCTGCTCCACTACTATTAAGGGAGATAAAATCTATAATTTCCAGCATATTTTCCTACTGCTTAGAGGGATAAGGCTCACCGTCTCCTATCCGCTCCACTACTGCTTAGGGAGATAAGATCTATAATCTTTAGCCTGCTACCCTACTGCTTAGGGGGTTAAGGCTCACCGTCTTCGATTTGCTCCACTACTGCTTAGGGATATAAGATCTGTAATTTTTAGCCTGTTACTCTACTGCTTAGGGGGTTAATGCTTGCTGACTTCAATCTACTCCACTACTATTTAGGGGAGATCTGTATTTTTCAGCCTATACCCTACTGTTTAGGGGAGATCTGTATTTTTCAGCCTGTTACCCTACTGCTCAAGGGGTTAAGGCTCACTGTCTTCGATCTGCTCCATTACTGTTTAGGGGAGATATGTATTTTCTAGCCTGTTACCCTACTGCTTAGGGGGTTAAGGCTCACTGTCTTCGATCTGCTCCACTACTGTTTAGGGGAGATCTGTATTTTCCAGCCTGTTACCCTACTGCTTAAGGGTTTAATGCTCACTGTCTTCGATCTGCTCCACTACTGTTTAGGGGAGATCTGTATTTTCTAGCCTGTTACCCTACTGCTTAAGGGGTTAAGGCTCACTGTCTTTGATCTGATCTGCTACTGTTTAGGGGAGATCTGTATTTTCCAGCCTGTTACCCTACTGCTTAGGGGTTTAAGGCTCACTGTCTTCGATCTGCTCCACTACTGTTTAAAGGAGATCTGTATTTTCTAACCTATTACCCTACTGTTTAGGGGGTTAAGGTTCATTGTCTTTAATCTACTCCCCTACTGCTTAGGGAGATAAGATCTGTAATTTTCAATCTGCTTCCTTACTACCTCAAGAAGATAAGACTTGTGAATTCACCGATGTCTCTACACTGTCCTCTAGGGAACATGCCCTGTAGACTCAGTTTCATATGCCTATGTTTATGCCAAATGATTAAGATGCTATGCTTAAAATGAATCAGATACCCCTAATCAAATGCGCTATGAATGATATGAATGTAAAAATGTCATGAGAATGATTCCGTTTTTAAAAGCTTAAAGTATCATCACTCGTTATTCATCAGAGTTTTATCACTGTTGCATTATGCTGCCTACTTGCTCGGCTAGCCTTTTCCAACAGAAAACCCGTAGAAACAACCCATTTTGCTCAACTGGCTTGCCCCACTGTAATTTTAAAGTCCCTTCCACTGTACATTTTGGGACATAAAGTTTGTATTTCCCACTGCAACTTCAGGGGAATAACATTTGGTTTCTTCTATCCATCCTGCTGCAACTCAGAGGTATAGGATTCGTACCATCTTCTTCAATCAAATGATCTACTACACCACTTTTTGGGTAACATGACCAGATGCGTATGTAGAATATCAATTTTCTTTTTCGAGCTGATCCCATCTAATGCTTGGGCGAACATTGCTCGTCATTCATCGAGGTTGTATCATCGATGCAATAACTTGTATCTGATACTTTTGATAAAAAATCTAAAGAGATAGTCACAATTTAGACTCCTCTTTCCAACCCTTAAGTTTGGTAAGTTCTAAACAATAGTCCTATTTTAGGTTCCTATATTATTTAGAAGCTTCTAAAGTAATAGGCAGAACCTCTTTTGTGAAGGTATTATTATTCCATTAATTATTATTTCAATGCAAAATGCTTGAAAAAGATCATAACAATGGATAAGAGAGAAAATAATTGGGAGCATAGCTCGAAACAAATATGTTAATCAAAAGATAGTAAACGTAATAAGAAAGAAATTTATTGAGACGTATCTTGAAAAGAATAAGGTAATCAAAGATAGAAAATTTAAAATGGGTAAAAATGGAAAACTAGATTCCTCAGATATCGCAGCTTGAGCTTCTTTGTACCAACTTCTTAAAGATCATTTGGAGCTCAATTTGTGTTTAGGGAATCCGGAGTACTTCGTCGATACCCCAAGATGTAGCATACTTCTTCATTGTTAATTCAGACATAGCAAGACTATTGTATGCCCCACTTTGATCCAAATTTGAGCCGCCATTTTCGGGTTTTCAACTCAAATCCCCTTTGGTCTCAAGACGCCCTTTGCGGGTTTTCACCTTAGCCTCTCTTGTTTCTTTTTCTTTTCTTTTGTGTTTTTTTTAAACTGTTCACTGTGATTGAATCTGAGTTCACCGAATTGGGCAGGTCCTTGCCATCCATCTCAGACAATATCAATGCTCCTCCAAAACAGGCCTTCTTTACTATATAAGGTCCTTCCTAGTTTGTCATCCACTTTCCTCTAAAGTCATTTTGTATAGAAAGGATCTTCTTCAATGTCAGGTCCCCAATTCTCTAGGATGAACCCTCATTTTATCGCAAGCTTGCATCATCTGACCGTGACGGATATCCTTTAAATTCGACTGATCATATCAGGTTGGATCAATTCTATCTCATCCAACCTTTAGTCTGGCAAGACTTGGAGAAAAGAAATAATGGACAAAACTCTTCCAAAACTAATGAGAAAGGCGTTGCCCCGATGAAGGTCTTAGCCGACATTTGATAAGAATAGAAGGTAAACGGCAACTTCTTTATGTCAATCTTTACAAGTCTTAGTCACCTTCCACAATCTTTTTTTGTTGTTTTTGTTTTTGTTTTTTCTTTCTTTCTTTTTGGTTGCCTTTGTTGCACTATGATATGGTGTCTAATCTTTGAACAGACTGCAATCTTTTGACATTGTACAGTTATATTAGAAATGATCTTTTCTGATATTACCTGCCGGTACCCTTTTTTTATGACTATCGACCTTGTAACATTGGCATATGAAGCGACATTCACCCTCTTCATGAAGACATCGACAACTACCAAGATGAGTCAGTGTATATTAGACGATAATGTCCAGATAATATCTATACCCCCATATAGAAAATATGTGAAGAAATATAGATGGCACATAAGTCTTGTCTTCCTCCATTTGACATTTACGGCATAACTGATACAATCCCCTTCCATGGTGGATCAGCAGTACCTGAACCTCATGATTAACCTGGCTAACGTAAAACCCTTAGCATGTGTCTTTCGAGCACCCTATAGCATCCTTACGTTTTAGTGGCCTAGGCATATCTTGATGTGATCATGCAAAAACTTCTTTGAATTGGGAATAACCCAATGATGTTTCGTTTTGTCTTTGAGGTGAGCTAGGCTTCGACCTTCATCTCTTTCCTATGCTCATAATGTCCACTGACCCTTTGTAGTATAGGATCTGTTTTTCATCCTGTTCTACCATTCTTAACAAATCAGGATATAGGCTACAATCTCTATCATCTTCAAAGTCTTGAGATTCGCTTAAACACATATCTCACCCCAAAACGGAGTCAGTTATAGCTTGCTCATGTCGTTGATATCTGGGGACCTATTGTAAGTATAAAGGCATATTTCCAAAGAATAAATGATTCTAAGGATGATTATTTATATGATATGATCATGAACGAAGAATAAAAGGATATTTAGAAGACAGTCCAAAGAACAAAAGCATGTATTTATGAAATGGAAAAAATGAAAGAATATTTGCTCGACAAGATACATTTTATTGAAATGAAAATTCTGGACACAAGCCTATGTCACAAAAAGATTCTTATTGCCTTTAGGCTTAAAGCAACAAGCATGTTTTGAATATTACTCTAGATTAGCTCTAAAAATACAGGGATCTCTTCCACAGTCCCTTTGTTCAAAACACTCCTATTGTAGGCCAATTTTAACCCATTTACATCAAAACCCAATTTAACCATACCTAACCCACCAAAATTAAACCCAAAACCCAAAATCTTAACTACTCAAAGCCCAATTTACATTAAAACCCCAATAGCCCAAACCCTAAGCCCAAATCAAAATAAAAAACCCTAGCCCACAACCAAAACTTTTCTCAACTAAATCCTAGCCCACCAACTCCACTAGCCACACTTGCTCCACCACCAACTCCACTAGCCACACTTGCTCCACCACCTACTCCATTAGCCACACTTGCTCCAGCACCACTTGTACCTACAAATGAAGACATAAACAATAAAAAATATTTGGTAAATGGCTACATAAGCCTTCTCATATTTTGTATTTAGGGGAGGAAGAAGTTTTGGGGGAGAAAGTTATTGTAAAGGATTTTTGAGAGTAATCAAGGAAAAGAGTTATTGTAAAGGCTAGTTTTTGGAGAGGCTAGTTTTTTTTTTTGGAGATTAATCAAATATCAAAGCAAAAGAGGTTTATTGGTCTATTCTCGTTTTAAGTTCTTTGTTTGCTTATTGTTTTCCTTTCAGTTTTATTTTGTTTCTTTTATACGAAAGTAAAAATAAAAGGAGGAAGTTTTCCCATTTTTACCGAAAAAGTTTTTTTTGTGGTCCGGCTGCCGTGTACGGTGGCACCGACGGTGGCCGGCGGCAGTCCGGTGACCGGACGGTGGCCGGCCTTGTGGCCGGAAATCACCCACTCTCTCCCTCTCTTTTCTTTTGTTATTATTATATTTTTTAATATTATATTATATATATATTCTTTTAATATATTAGGTATATTCTAAATTCTATATTACGTATATATATATTATACTATTTTATGTATATATCTTTAATACTATATTATTTATATTTTTTTTTCTACATGTTATCTTATGTAAATATTTTAATTATATTATGTATGTATTTTTTACACTATATTATGTACATATTTTTTTTTATATCTATTTCATACATATGTATATATTATATATATCTTAACATTACTAGTTATATTTTCATTATTTTATGTATATACTTCAAACACTATATATAGTATATTTCTAACACTATTACTATTTATAAATATATATATATATTTTACGTACATACTCTTAATATCTTTATTATGTATATATTCATTGTTTTTATTTCACATTGGATACTATTATTACGTTTAATATATCGCATGCATTGTTATTGTTTTAATATTGTTGTCATATTTATTATTTGTTTCAATGTATTTCCAACTCGTTTATTTTTGTCTCCCGCCTATTTTATATCATTCTGTTGTTCATTACTTTAAAGATTTTTATTCATGTTTTTACTAATTTCAATAAATAAGGCAATGTTTCGCATTTTGGAACATCGAAGAATTGTGCCCTAACTTACGGGGCTTCGGTTCTCTTGTTGGTTCTCAATAGCTAAATATCCTTTTGAGTTTTGAAATACACGGATTTCCAATTTAAATTAAAAGACGACCTTGTGCTCGGGAATTCATGGTATTGTGTCCTAACTTACGGGATGTGATACTCCGATATCTCGAGATAAGGAAATCTTTAAACAAATTGATTTAAGCTAATTCAAGAATTTTAAAATCAGTATTAATAGAAAAGATCGTATTTCAAGTCCCTTTCCGATTTTTAATTTTCGACATTAAGACACTAACTAATCAATTCGGTACCAATTTTTTGGGCGTGTCGAGGGTGCTAATCCTTCCTCGCACGTAACCGACTCCCGAACTCATTCTCTCAAGTTTCGTAGACCAAAGGCCCTGTTTTAGTAAATTAAAATTGATTTATTAAAACAAAGGTGATCCGATCACACCTGATAAAAGATTGGTGGTGACTCCCGTTTTAATTTTCACTTTCAAACAAAGTCGATCCCCGTTTTCAAAAGAATGGTTTCAACAGCTTGGCGACTCCACTGGGGACCTCGAGAGTCGAGCCTTAAATTGATTATCTTTTGTCTTTTGTCAAAAATTGAAAATCGATTTTAAATTTACTGCATTGCATGTTGTCTGTTATTTTCGCGACTCTCTTCATAATATGCTTGCTTTAAGTGGTTTAATTCTTTGAGGTATCTTTGCATATCGCATCGCATTATTGGTCAATTTCACCCTCTTAAGTGGAAGTGAAAAACTACTCCTTTGTGAGGTCTTCACCTCCGTATAGGATAGTGGATCGCTTTCAGGATACATCCGTACCTGCGTCTTCGTGAGGTTTTCACCTCCGTATAGCCGTAGGGAAATGTATTCCCCTGAATCGAACTCGGTCTGGATGAACCTATAATGGGTGAGGATCGAGGAATCTGCTGGTTCAGGTACCTTTACTTTAGAACCAAACTACATGTAATGAGCCCTAGGAGCCTACCCTAGGTAGAACCACACCAAACCCTAGTGGTTACCTGATTAGGTGCTTATTTACTCACTATTTGCTTTGAATTCTATTCTTTGTATATAATACTAACTTGTTGTATTTTGATCATTTTCGCATGACATTTCATTAGAAAAGGGTGTTGATTTACGTTCGGTTACTAATTAGAAGAGTTTAGCATGGAAAAAGGATTTCTTGATAGAATGGAGGATAATGCGGCCGTCCGAGTGTGGTCTGAGAGAACGCAACAGGAGAAAGGAGATAGTTTGACCGAGGGATATGAATCGGAGTTGTGGGATTTCACTCGCATCAGTGTGACTCAGAACCACCTACAAGAGTTAAGGGATATGTAGAAGCCCAAATTGCCCGGACCCGATTACATCACAACCCAACCAAACCTCTGAACCCACTAAAACCCTTAACCCATGACCCATTTACATCTACCCAAACCCATTACAAAACCTAAATATTAAACCCAATTCAAAAGCCCATTAAGCCCCCCTAAAAAAACCTAACCCCAAAAAAAAACCTAACCCCCCAAAAAAACCAAGATTTTTGATATCCATTGTCTGCCACCATCACCTACAAAATAGAAAAAAGATAATAGAAAATCATGTAAAAGATGGCTATAAAAAGCCATTCAAAAATCATGTAAAGGGGGGGAATTTTTGATCAATACAAAGAATTTATCTTCATTTTTGCATCAATATTAGCAGATTAAAACCAAGAAAGAAAGTGGATAGCGTAGAATACAAACCAAAAATCTCAGAAATCGAAAGCTAAAAAATACCTAAAGGTGATTTTATCTTCTTTATTATTTTACTCATATTTTTATTTTTCTTTTATTTTTTTCCCTTTTTCGAATCTATTAATCTATATATATACATCATAATAAAAAATATAATAAAATATATATATACAAAACAAATATATAAAAAAATACCTTTTCCGGCCACCGCACGAGGTGGCCGGCGCCGGCGACTGAAGGCGGCCGACGGTCGGCCGGTGACCTGCCCCTGGCCGGATTCCCCTTCCCCCCTCCCTTCTCTCTCCCTTCTCTCTTCCCTCTCTCTTCGTTTTTTTCTTTCCCTCTCCCCAAATGAATTTTTTTGGTTATTTTAGGCCTTATATAGCCCTCCAAAACGACGTCGTTTTGACTTGCACCGATTCGACCCGACTCAACCCACCTAGGATCCACGTTTTTTTTAAGGAAGGGCTAATTGCGCTTTTAGCCCTTCCGCTTTTTATTGTTTTGCAATTAAGTCATTATTCGTTTTTTTTAATTTGGCCCCGAAATTTGTCGCGATTTTCAATTTAGTCCCCGCTGATGTGCTGAGTTTTGATGGGAAGGAATATTTGTTGTTTTGGCCCCCCACTATTTCCGCGCATGTTCAATATAGTCCTTTCCTTTTATTTTTATTTCAATTTTGCCCCAAATATTTTGTTTTTAGTTCAATTTAATTCTTTTTAGTTACTTTACTATTTAAATTAATTATTTTAGTATTATTATCATATTTTATTTACTTACGTAGTGTGTTAATAATTTTTTATCATTTCTAATACGTATATATATTATATGTATTTTATATATATTATGTATATATTTTTTAATGCCATTAGTTATATATTTCTTATACTACTCCATGTATGTATTTTATATCATCTTATGTATATATTCTCAAATACTATTATATATACATATATATATATTTTTTTAAAATACCATATTGTGTATATATTATTATTACAAATTATTACTATTGCTAGTATTATTATAACTATTATTATATTAGTGTATATTTTATGTACATATGTATATATATATTTTTTGTACATATCATTATTTTATATTATTGTTGTAAATTTTTTATGTATATATTTTTTATGTACGTTTCCTAATATTTTCTTTTATTATAGATATTATTATTATTACATACTTTTATTATATGCATATATATATGTATTTTTTTGTACATATTATTATTTTATATTATTATTACCAAATATATCATTTTTCCTATTTTATTATTAGTACATGATTTGTTTTTATTTTTATTTTTTTGTAAATATCATTATTATTGTTATTCTAATATTCTAGTATTCCGTGTTAATATTTTTCATTAATGATATCATTTTTTTGCGTCCTTTATCTATTTTTAATTTCTCACTTTAGGAATATTTTTTCTCATGTTTTAATTAATTTCAAAAATAAGGCAATGTACCGATTTAATATTAAGCCGTCAATTTCATCGCTATGTTGGGTGAAATTTGTCGGCTTGTGTTAAAAAAACGGGACACCCTTTCTAATAAAAAAATCGAAAACTAAAAATTCTCATTTTTCAATTGGATCACGAGTAAATGTCAAATTGAATTCGTATTTTTGAAAATCAAGTCAACACATGTTTATGAGATACCAATTTTGGGCGTCGCGAGGGTGCTAATACCTTCCTCGCGCGTAACTGACTCCCGAACCCCAATTTTTCTCTGGACTTTCACGTAGACCTAAATTTGGCCTTCTTTTTGTTTTAAAATAATTTTATTACGTGTCCGATCACACCTACAAAAAAGGATCGGTGGCGACTCCCTTTGTTAATAAAATCGAAAGTTGGTTTTCAAATGTTTAATAAATCGCCCCAATTAGCGACCAACCGAAAGAGAAATTTTTTTTTTGTCACTACAGATGGCGACTCCACTGGGGACCCTTTTTTTTTAGAGTCGTGTCTGGAATTAAACTCGTGTTGTCAAAATTTTTAAAGTTCTTTGTTCAAATTAACATTTAGTCGTGATCCTCAAATTGTTGTTTTCAAAAAAATCATGCATTTGCATCGTGTTGTATATATTCTTCTAACTTGTTTTATCTGGTTATTTTTCAGCTTTAAATTTTTATGGTTTTAGTTTTGGTTTAGTTTTTAAATAAAACGTAAAGGTTTGTCAGTTTCTCCCCATACACCGTGCACTTGCATTTTCGCATAACATGAGCTCTCAACCCAGGCCCCGTCCGTTTAAGTGAAAGTAAACGATACGCCTTTGTGAGTTAACTCGTCCCTCCGCACAGGCTAGTGAATACTTTCGGGTTACATATGACTTATGCTTTCGTGAGTTAACTTGTCCCTCCGCTTAGGCATAAGTAAATGTAATCCCTCGAATTGAACTCGTGATTCTGTGATGGGCTATGACCGAGGCTTCGTACTAATCTTAACAGATGACAGTATGGACAATTCGAGTGCCTATCTAGAACCAAAACCGCATATAATGAACCATACGAGCCACCTAACTAGAGCCATGCCGAACCTCCGTCCGTTTAGTAGTCACCAAAATAAGTGCACGGGAGGAACGCCTCTTGCCTTTTGCATTTTCACTTTCTATACAAAGGGGATTGGGTCTGTTTAATAAACTAGATTTGGGTAGTTTGATTCGTTAAATTTTCTATATTTTTTCTGTCTGTATTTAATTACTAATCAAGGTTGTTTGTCTTTGTCGTATTGTTTTTCATCATGCATTATAGGCATCATAGTAGAAAGGTGTTGACTAAAGATCAGTTGCCAAAAAACGGGTTTCTAATGGAATAGTCAATTATACAAACAACCGAGAAAAATACCGTAGTCCGAGATTGGTCTCTAAAAACTCAAAAAGAAAAAGGGGATAGTCTACGGGAGGGATGTATTGCCAATCTGCCCGAGCACGTAACTGTGAATGTTCGCCAGAATAACCTTGAAGATTTGGTTCGGGTTTGGAATCAGTGGGACTCGGACACTAGGGGTATCTTCACTGAGAGATATGGGGACATAGCCAACTTGATTGCTGTCAACATAGACGAACGATTGATCCAAGCCATGGTCAGATTTTGGGATCTGGCTTACCAATGTTTTACTTTCAACCTGGAAGATATGACCCCTACTATAGAAGAGTACGCTATTCTGCTTCGTATCGATAATGTACAACCCTATAAGATATATGTGAAAGAACCTAAGCTGATGACCTTCAAGAAAAAGTTGGTGAGATTGACAGACATGACTGACGCATGGGCCGAAAAACAGATAAAGAAGAAGAATGAAACCTTTTGTATTCCATGGTCTGCCCTACGAGATTTGGTTCTGAACCATCCCGAAATGTTGAAAAGGATAAATCTATTCGCTTTGGCCATTTACGGTTTGATCATTTTCCCGAAAGTTCTCAGACAAATTGAAGTTGCAGTAGTCGATTTCTTTGAAAGGTTAAAACAATGAATCAACCCTATCCCGACTATCCTAGCCGAGACCTTCAGATCCCTGAATAGTTGTAGGAAAATGGGGAAAGGACGCTTTATCGGATGCGCGCAGTTACTAAATGTCTGGATTTTGAGTCACTTTTGGAAGGTAGAGCATACCCCGTTCCATATGTTTTCAAAAACATTTTCCCCGTTGGAAGCTTATCTCAAGAAAGAATGGCCAAAGGAGGTCACTGAACAGCATTGGGTCTCAGTTTTTCAGAACCTTCGAGCTGAGGATATAACGTGGAGAGCACCGTAGATACGTCCTTCGTTTCTGCTATACAAGGTCAGAGATCAAGATTGGGTACCACTACTCGGATTATGGGGAGGAGTCGGATATACCCCACTATTAGTCCAAAGGCAATTTTCTTCGCGACAATTCATACCCGCCACTGGAGGATTGGCACAATCCGAATTCGCTTTCGCAGGTGAAGGGTATATGAAGAGGGTTCGAGACACTGCAAAGTCTTGGAAGAAAGTTCATCTCATGGAATTGGCTCTATACGCTGATACCCTCACCCAAGATTACGACATATGGAGAAAGCAATGAGCGAACAATCAGCAAATCTCGTCAACGAACTACACCGTCCAGAATCCTTTCTCGGAAGAAATGTCGTCTGAGCTAGGAATGGCAAGACAAGAATTTGAGAAAAGGCCAAGATGTCTTGGGACCTTAGTGCCCTTTAAGATGAAAACTACCAATTGAAGATCGACATTCAGATTGAAAGATCCAGAACCGAGAAAGTGCAAAAAGAAGTTGAAGTCGTGAGAAATGACTTATGAGACCTCCATCTGGAAAATAAAAAGTTATGAGGCACAATAAAAAATAGTGGGCTGGGCAAGTCGTCGGCAGAATGGAAAGAGGAGATAAGCAACATTAAAGGAGGGATGGAATTTTGGAAAGGAAAAGCAAAGAAAGAGGAAGAAAATGCTGTGCGGGCTATGATAGAATTGAGGAAGAAGAATGCCGAATATGAAGTTGTGTCTGCCGAGGTGATGACTAGTCGATCTAAATGTCAATAACTAAAAGAAAGGATACGAGAGTTAGAAGATATGCTGCAAGATCGTCAACAACAGTTAGATACTCTCTTGAAGGCTTTGGAAGAAAAAGATAGTCGGTATGATAGAGACGTTCGTGCTTACGAAGAGGGCCTCCGGGAAAAAGAAAGGCAACTTAGCTATTTGATCAATGAAGTTCGTGGGGTAGCCATGCACGTGGTACAATTATCAGAAGAAGCTGAAAATCTCAGTTGCCAATTCCCACCAAGCCAACGATCGAGCATCTCGGAATTCTTAGAGCGAGTAAAGAAATATGGCGATATAGCTAGAAAGTTTGTGTAATAGCTGAATCAAAAATGGCAAAATGTTTTGTAATGAACTCTTTTGATGAATGAAATACCTAAATAGAAGCTATCTTGAAATCAACACCAATTCCTTACATGTCATTCATGACTAACATTCATTTGGCATTCAAGCATTCATGCATTTATTCATTCATTCATGGCATATCCCGTACTCATTTGCTGAGGTTAAAACGTACAATTCGCAGTTGCAATACTTCAAATCTGGAACCACGCCACTCGTATAGAACGCGTCGACAAACTAGAACAATGGAGGCTGAATTCAATGAAAGGATTGAAAGAATGGAAAGAATCCAAAAGGAATTGCAAGAGAAGTTGGCTAGGTCACAGCAAGAGACGAGAGACTTAATGGTGAGATCACGAGAAGAATCGCTCGAATAGAAGGATCAAATGGCCAAGATGATGGAGATGATGTCAGCTTTAGTTAAAGGAAAGGGACCTATGCAGAGCCCTGACATCGAGGAATCTCGGTCAAGAGTTAATCACAATCAAGACCCGCTCTATCCCCCCGGATTCACTCCACCACATGCCCGCGCAGCACAAAGAGGGTACACCCAAGGAGAACTCACAGACCCAGAGCAACGGCCGGTGCCACATACTCATTTAGGGCAAGGAATATTCATATCAAATTCCGGGGCTAATCCTGTCAATCTAATTGTTCCAGATTTGGACGATCCAGCGGAAATAGCCAGGTTGAGAACGGATGATCGTGAGGCCCAAGAGAAGTATAGGAGCTTAGAGGAAAGACTCAAAGCAATAGAGGGTACTGAAGCCTTCTCTGCATTAAGTGCCAAAGAGCTCAGTTTGGTGCCCGATCTAGTTCTACCTCCGAAGTTCAAGGTGCCTGATTTTGAAAAATACGATAGCACGAGATGTCCAAAGCGCATCTTGTCATGTTTTGCCAAAAAATGACTGGTTACGTGAATGAAGACCGGCTACTCATACATTGTTTTCAAGATAGTCTAGTAGGATCGGCTCTTCGGTGGTACAACCAGCTTAGTAGGAAAAGGATCCGATCTTGGAAGGACTTGGCATCAGCATTCTGTGAGCAATACAAGCATGTGTCGGATATGGTGCCAGACCGGATGACTTTGCAAATGATGGAAAAAATGGCGTCAGAAACTTTTAGACAGTATGCGCAGAGATGGAACCCAACTAACAAAAACGGAGATAACCGTTCTTTTCATCAACACTTTGAAAGCACCGTTTTACGACAAACTAGTGGGAAGTGCCACGAAAGACTTTGCAGATATTGTAATATCCGGTGAGCTTATAGAGAATGCCGTCAAGAGCGGTAGAATGGAAGGTCAAGAAAGTTCAAGAAGGGCAGCGCCCATGAAGAAGAAAGAACCAGAAGCCCACATGGTGGGAATGGAAAGTCGTTATGCCCCTAACCCATATCCAAACCAACCCCGACCTCGAAATTATCCACCTCCAAATTTCTATTACCCTCCTCAAACCCCTTACTACCAAACACCGCCTCCTTACTCTTCTTACCCCGTTTACGCTACAAGTAACCCGAGACCAACCGCCACATTCCCACAAAATACAATACCCGCCCAAGGTCAACCCAAAAACGAACAGAGGCCAGCAAAACCCAATTCCGAGAGACTACAATTTACCCCTATTCCTGTGTCATATGGAGAACTGTACCCAAAAATTTTGGAGAAGCAATTGATATCCCCGCATTATATGGCACCCTTGAGGCCCCCATACCCGAAATAGTACAACCCAAACGCTAGTTGTGAATACTATGCGGGAAACCAGGGACATTCCACGGAAAATTGCCTAGCCTTTAAGAGGAGAGTTCAAAGACTAATTGATGCGGGTATCCTACGATTCGATAGTGCCAGTAATGCAACTGGGAACCCGTTCCCTAACCATACTGAAGGGAATGTAAGCACAGTGGGGAAAGAAGATAAATGGCAAGTCAGAAGATGTGTTTCAAAAATAAGGACGCCTTTGTAGAAAATCTGGGAGGCACTGGTCAAGAATGGATTGCTCTGTCGCCCCGACGATAATCTCAAAAAAGAATGTCAATTTTTTGTGATTTTCATGGAATTGTAGGGCACAACATTCAATCATGTGAGGAATTTAAAAGGTTACTGCAAGACCGGATAGATAATAAGGAGATCGAGATCATTAATGAAGGAGAGGCCAATGAGAAAGAAGTATGTGCCTCTGACAATCAATCGTTAGGTTGTCCGTATAGCGCCGATCGACCATTCGTAATTTATTACGATGCAAGGAAGGAACCGGTGAAACCAAAAGTGATAATTGAAGTACCGTCTCCTTTCCCTTACAAGGACAATAAAGCAGTACCATGGAAATATGACGTTAATATCGTCACACCTGAAGATGAAAAACCCAAAGCCATGACTGGAAGCGTCGGGGAAGTAGGTCATTTCACTCGTAGTGAAAGATGTTATTCGAAGGAGATAAAGAAGAACAGTGACTTGAAACAGAAAGAAAAAGCACCGATGCACGTGACCGAAGATGAGCATGAAACTCTGCCTGAGCAAGAAGCTAAAAAGCCTGTGGACGAGGAGAAAGCACAGGAATTCTTAAAATTTATCAAGCACAGTGAGTACAACGTGGTAGAACAATTGAGTAAGCAGCCAGCGTGAATTTCGGTATTATCTCTGCTGTTGAATTCAGAACCACACCGGAACGCTCTGCTGAAAGTGTTAAATCAAGCTTATGTGGCAAACAATGTATCCGTTGAAAAACTGGATAGATGGATGAACAACTTGAATGCGGATAATTTCATTTCTTTTAGTGATGATGAAATACCGCCCAATGGTAGAGGCTCGGTGAAAGCATTGCATATCACAACCCGTTGTAAGGGCTATATAATACCGAACGTGCTCATCGACAATGGATCGACACTCAATGTCATGCCTTTGGCCACACTTTCCATGATTCCGATAGATTTGTCCCATCTAAGGCCCTGCCATTCTACAGTAAGGGCATTCGATGGAACAAGACGAGAAGTTATGGGAAAAATTGAGATCCCTCTAGAAGTAGGTCCCTACATATACGATGTTGAGTTTCAAGTCATGGACATCACACCATCATATAATTGTCTCTTGGGAAGACCTTGGATCCATTCTGCTGGAGCAGTCCCATCATCCCTCCATCAAAAGGTGAAATTTATCATAGATGGTTTTTTGGTCGCTGTCGAGGGAGAAGAAGACATTGTCGCATCTATCTCTGCTGATGCACCATACCTTGAAGTTAGCAAAGACGCAGTAGAATGTTCCTTCCGATCCCTTGAATTCGTCAATGCCACATTCGTCGCTGAGGGAAACAGAATTTCTGCGCCAAAATTGTCAAGAAATACCAGGATGGGTGTCAAACTGACTGTAGGAAAGGGAGCCCGAGCAAGGAAAGGTTTGGGAAGGTACCTGCAAGGAATAGTCAGGGCTCTAAAGCCAGTACACCACAAGGCCAGATACGGTTTAGGGTTCCAGCCGGACATGCGTCAAAGAAGAAAGCAGTGGAAGAAAGATCAGGAAAGAAGGATCGCAAGAACACTAAGCCGAGAACCAGAATGGGAGCCCATGGGATTCCCTCATTTGTCAAGAATATTTACGTCTGCGGGAATGATATACCCAGGGCAGTATAGTGCACAAAGCACAATGATAATGATCGAAGAGGGTTTTCAGAATATCAGTATAAATGTCATTAATAAAGGAGTTGACGCGAGTAAAGATGTCTCAAAGATACGCCCTTGTCCCCCGGGTTTCATGTTGAACAATTGGACTGCCGAGGATCTTCTTGTAGTTTATAACTCTTCAGAGTAATGCTCAAATGTTAACATTCTATTATGTCCTTAGATATAACAGAATTCTTTTGAAAGAGCTTGCATTCGCTCTTTATCATTTAAATGAATATCAATAAAGATGCATTTTGTCACGATTTTTTCGCATCATCACTAATTCCATAATCATTTCATAGCCTATCTTTACAATTGCCTCACGCTATACCATAACATTCAGTTTGTTGGTTTCAATACTTAGATGCCCCTCTATAGTTTCCTTTTTCCATTCAACTTTCAGGTGCTCAGATATCAATTGCATGAACAATCCCGTTACGAGTCCTGAAATCAATTTTGAGAAGGCTGTTTGTTTAGGAGAATTCGAAGCCGAAGAAAATGCTGAAGACTATGTCTCGTCTCCTGACTTGCTAAGAATGGTGGAACAAGAGGATAAACAGATTTTGCCTCATCAAGAATCTGTTGAAACAATAAATCTGGGAACTGAAGAAAGGAAGCAATAAGTGAAGATTGGGACTTCTATTTCAGGGGGCACCAGGCATAATTTTATTGCTTTGCTCCGCGAGTACAAAGATGTATTCGCATGATCATATCAGGACATGCCAGGAATGGATGAAGATGTAGCGGTCCATAAGCTCCCATTAAAGCCAGAATGTAAGCCCATTCAACAAAAGCTAAGACGGATGAGGCCTGAGATGTTGCTGAAGATAAAATAGGAAGTCAAGAAGCAATTTGATGCTGGTTTCCTACAAGCCTCCAAATATCCAGAATGGGTGGCTAACATAGTCCGGTGCCAAAGAAAGATGGCAAAGTACGAATGTGCGTGGATTATCGTGACCTGAATCGAGCAAGTCCTAAAGATAATTTTCCCTTACCACACATTAATACATTGGTGGATAACACAGTAAAAAATTCATTGTTTTCTTTCATGGACGGATTCTCGGGGTATAATCAGATCAAGATGGCCCCTGAGGATATGGAAAAAACTACCTTCGTAACAATTTGGGGAACATTCTGCTACAAGGTGATGCCATTTGGGTTAAAGAATGCTGCGGCAACATATCAGAAGGCTATGGTAACGTTATTCTATGCCATGATGCATAAAGAAATAGAGGTCTACGTCGATGATATGATTGCTAAGTCCCGAGGGGAGGAAGCGCATGTAGCGAACCTGAAGAAGTTGTTCGACAGACTGAGAAAGTTCCAGGTAAAGCTCAATCTGTCCAAATGTACGTTTGGGGCTACCTCAGGAAAATTGCTTGGCTTCATTGTCAGCGAGAGAGGCATTGAAGTTGATCCAGATAAAATAAAAGCCATTCAAGAGTTACCAGCCCCGCGCACGCAAAAGGAAGTCAGAGGATTTTTAGGGAGATTAAACTACATCGCCCGATTTATCGCAAAACTTACCAACCAATGCGACCCAATCTTTCGACTCCTTCGAAAAGATAATCCCGGAGAATGGAACGAGGAGTGCCTAGTGGCTTTTGACAAGATAAAACAGTATTTATCTAATCCTCCAGTGCTAGTACCGCCAATGCCGGGAAGACCATTGATATTATATTTGACTCTGTTCGAGAATTCAATGGGTTGCGTACTGGGGCAACACGACGAGTCAGGAAAGAAAGAAAAGGTGATCTACTAC
Organism: Gossypium hirsutum; assembly: GCF_007990345.1. Lineage (NCBI taxonomy): Eukaryota > Viridiplantae > Streptophyta > Magnoliopsida > Malvales > Malvaceae > Gossypium > Gossypium hirsutum. The sequence goes on along the minus strand of NC_053426.1, from coordinate 10,144,266 downwards.
CTCAGTAAAAAGTTTACTGAATATGAGGCAAAGCATTCGTCCATAGAAAAATAATACTGCGCTCTGGTTTGGGTAGCTCGGAGACTCAGGCAATATATGCTGTATCATACAACATGGCTAATTTCAAAGTTGGACCCAATAAAGTACATGATGGAATCACCCCCACTCTCAGGAAGAATGGCATGATGGTAGATCTTACTATCAGAATATGACATCATCTATGTGAGCCAAAAGTCGATAAAAGGGAGTGCAATAGCTGACTTCTTAGCAACTCGAACAACGGAGGAATACGAGCCATTGAAATTTGATTTCCCAGATGAAGACTTAATGTGCATTACAGAAAAGGAATGTGAGTCATCAAAAGAAAAGTCATGGAGGATGAGCTTTGATGGTGCATCGAATGCATTGGGGCATGGGATTGGAGCAGTCTTAGTATCACCAGAAGGGAACCATTATCCGTTCACTGCCAGGCTGAATTTTTTCTGTACCAAAAACATAGCGGAATATGAAGCTTGTATCATGGGACTTCGTGCAGCAATTGAATGAAACATCCAAACTTTAGAGGTACACGGAGACTCAGCATTAGTGATTTATCAGATCCGTGGAGATTGGGAAGTGAGGGATTCAAAATTAGTCAAATACAGTGATCTCGTGGCAGGGTTGATTAAAGAATTCAAAGAAATAACTTTTAATTAATTTCCATGAGAAGAAAACCAATTGGCTGATGCCCTGGCCACTTTGGCTTCAATGTTCAAAGCAAACAGAGAAATAGAAAAAATGCCTCTTCAAATGAGCATACATGAAGTCCATGCACATTGTTTCAGCATTGAAAAAGAGATAGATGGACGGCCATGGTTCCATGATGTCTTAGAATATATCAATAATCAAAAGTATCCCGAACAAGCAAACGAGAACGACAAAAGAACAATCAGAAGAATGGCAGCGGGATTCGTTCTTGACGGGGACATCCTGTACAAAAGAGGAAAAGATCAGGTGCTCTTGAGATGCGTAGATGCTGTTGAAGCTAGAAAAATACTTAAAGAGGTCCACGAGGGAATTTGCGGGACACATGCCAATGGTTTCACAATGGCCAGGAAAATTATGAGACTCGGATATTACTGGCTGACGATGGAAAGCGACTGCATTAATTTCGCACGAAAATGCCACAAATGCCAAATTTATGGTGATAAAATTCATGTAGCCCCTTTGCCCCTTCACGTCATGACTTCTCCGTGGCCTTTTTCTATGTGGGGCATGGATGTTATAGGGCCAATTTCCCCAAAAGCTTCTAATGGACACCGATTCATTTTTGTGGTTATTGATTACTTCACGAAATGGATAGAAGCCGCATCGTTTGTCAATGTGACGAGGACTGCGGTTTGCAGGTTTTTGAAAAAGGAAATCATTTGTCGATATGGTTTGCCTGAAAGAATCATTTCCGATAACGCCTTGAATTTGAACAACAAGATGATGAAAAAAGTGTGTGAGCAATTTCAAATAAAGCATCATAACTCCTCGCCCTATCGCCCAAAGATGAATGGAGCTGTTGAAGCGGCCAATAAGAATATTAAGAAGATTATTGGGAAAATGACTGAGACATATAAAGACTGGCACAAGAAGCTACCATTTGCTTTTTATGCATATCGCACATCTGTACGGACATCTACGGGGGCAACTCCTTTCTCTCTGGTCTATGGAATGGAAGCTGTGCTACCTATCGAAGTTGAGATCCCCTCTCTACGAGTCTTAATGAAGTCGAAATTAGAGGAAGCAGAATGGGTTCGAGCTCGATATGACCAGTTAAACCTCATCGAAGAAAAACGTCTAAAGGCAATTTGTCATGGACAGATGTACCAGAAGAGAATGATCGCCGCCTATGACAAGAAGGTACGGCCAAGAGAATTCCACGAAGGAGAACTCGTGCTGAGAAAGATTCTTCTAATACAAAAAGACTTCCGAGGAAAATGGGCGCCAAATTGGGAAGGTCCATACGTCGTAAAGAAGGCATTCTCGGGCGGAGCTTTGATTCTCACCGAGATGGATGGGAAGGAGTTACCTAATCCAGTGAATTCAGATGCTGTGAAGAAATATTATACCTAAAAAAAAGGGGGGGATCAATGTGAAAACCCAAAAAGGGCATCTTGATTAACACAAAATATTAGAATGAAAACCCGAAAGGGCATTCTAATAAAGCAAACCCGGGCTTAAAGAGCAAGGCGGTTGAACGGTGGGTTAAACAGTGAAACTACAGCATTTGAAGCATTTTTCAGTAGCTCGAAATCTTCTACGCAAGAAGCCATGCTAGAAAAGATTCTTGATAAGAAACGCGGAAGAGTTCGTGTGTTGAATATCTAGAGCATTTGTATCCATTGAATGTGATCCGTTGTCTCTTTATGACACTCTCTCATTATCATTGGTTAATTTTCTTTGTTTGCCACGTTTGAAATAAATAAATGTGAGGTATTCTTTTATCCCTACCTGACCATTTTCACGCATCTCATTATGTGATTTATTTACATGATAAATAGTGAAATGACATACTCTAAACGAAAGAAATGTTAAGCATTACCCGGGTAAGAATTTGATAAGTACAAGAGCCTCAACGCAAGGATAAAGTTCAACCAGGGGCAAAAGAGTGATATCTTAGAAATGTAGATTACTCATGAAGCTTGAGGATGGGTACAAGACCTAAATAGAAAGTCAAGAGTCAAAACAATGAACGCAAATCATCAAAAATCATGACGGAAAGGGACATATGACAAGCAAGCCCAAGGCGCATAGCATGATCATGTAGGCATAAAGGCATTTAAGGCAAACATGTGCATATCATGATAACATCATGCATGACATATACATGTATTTCAGCAGAACAAGAGGTTTCGATGATAGCTGTACTGAATCAAAGGAAATGACACCTGAGTTCCACCAGATGACATCTTTTGGTATTTTGATGTTTTTATTTCTGTCTTTCAAAAAAATCAACTCATATTGCGAGAGGTGAGTTGGGCCTCAGGTCACACGTTGAGGTATTTTCAATTTCTATTTTTTCAATTTATGCTTTTCAAAAAATCAACTCATATTGCGAGAGGTGAGTTGAGCCTCAGGACACGCTCAGGTAATTTCAATTTATGCTTTTCAAAAATCAACTCATATTGAGAGAGGTGAGCTGAGCCTCGGGGCACGCCGAGGTATTTTTAATTTATGTTTTTCAATTTCTGCTTTTAATTTCCGTTTTTCAAAAATCAACTCATATTGCGAGAGGTGAGTTGAGCCTCGGGGCACGCTGAGGTATTTTCAATTTCTGTTTTTCAATTTTTGCCTTACAAATTCTGCTTTTCAAATCAACTCATATTGCGAGAGGTGAGTTGAGCCTTAGGACACGCTGAGGTATTTTCAATTTTTGTTTTTTTAATTTATGTTTCAAACAAAAATCAACTCATATTGCGAAAAGTGAGTTGAGCCTCAAGACGCTGAGATAATTTCAATTTTTGTTTGTCAAAAATCAACTCATATTGCGAGAGGTGAGTTGAGCCTTAGGACACGCTGAGATATTTTCAAATTCTATTTTTATCAAAAAAATCAACTCATATTGCGAGAGGTGAGTTGAGCCTCGGGACACGCTAAGGTATTTTCAATTAATGTTTTTTCAATTTATGCTTTTCAAAAATCAACTCATATTGCGAGAGGTGAGTTGAGCCTCGGGACACGCTGAGGTAATTTCAATTTCTGTTTTCAAAATTCAACTCATATTGCGAGAAATGAGTTGAGCCTCAAGACACGTTGAGGTATTTTTAATTTCTGTTTTCAAAAAAATCAACTTATATTGCGAAAGGTGAGTTGAGCCTCGGTTCACATGCTGAGGTATTTTTAATTTCTGTCTTTCAAAAAAATAAACTCATATTGCGAGAGGTGAGTTGAGCCTCGGGACACGCTGAGGTAATTTCAATTTCTGTTTTCAAAATTCAACTCATATTGCGAGAAATGAGTTGAGCCTCAAGACACGTTGAGGTATTTTCAATTTCTGTTTTCAAAAAAATCAACTTATATTGCGAGAGGTGAGTTGAGCCTCGGTTCACATGCTGAGGTATTTTCAATTTTCGTCTTTAAAAAAAATCAACTCATATTGCGAGAGGTGAGTTGAGCTTCAGATCACACACTGTGGTATTTTTTCAATTTATATTGCGAGAGGTGAGTTGAGCCTCGAGTCACATGTCAAGGTATTTTCAAAATCTGCTTTTTAAGATAAGTTTCAAAAATCAACTCATATTGCGAGAGGTGAGTTGAGCCTTGGCTCACACACTGAGCTATTTTCAATTTCTGTTTTTAATGTCTGTTTTTAGAGAATCAATTCATATTGCGAAAAATGAGTTGAGCTCAGGATCACATGCCGAGTAGAGAATAAAGATTGAAGCTGATTGAAGACGTCAGATTCTGTCTCCTTAAAGTTGCAGTGGAGTTGATCGAGGGCATCAAATCTTGCCTTTCTGAAGTCGCAGAAGAAAAGACCACAAACCTTATCTTACTGAAGCGATAGAAGAGCAGATTGAAGTTGTAGATCTCACCTTTCTGAAGTTACAGTGAAGTAGAACAAAGCCATGAATTTCATATCCTTGAAGTTACATTGGAATAGATTGAAGCTACAAGGCGTATATCATAAGATGCAGTGGAGTGAACCAAAGCTACAAGATGCGGTGGACTGAAAAGGGACTAACTAAACAAGAAGAGTTCCAAAGCAAGTCAAGACCTAGCAAGACCGGGTAAATTTGGTCTTCCTTGAAAGTCTTTGCTCTATTCCCGTTGCACGACAATGAGCAAAAAGGGGCAGCTGTAGAAGCCCAAATTGCCCTGGCCCGATTACATCAAAACCCAACCAAACCTTTATACCCACTAAAACCCTTAACCCATGACCCATTTACATCTACCCAAACCCATTACAAAACCCAAATATTAAACTCAATTCAAAAGCCCATTAAGCCCCCCCCAAAAAAAAACCTAACCCCCAAAAAAAACCAAGAAACCCTAGCCACCTAGCCACTTTCCCACTTGCCCCATTTTTCCTCCCATTTTTGATATCCATTGTCTGCCACCATCATCTACAAAATAGAAAAAAGATAATAGAAAATCATGTAAAAGATGGCTATAAAAAGCCATTCAAAAATCATGTAAAGGGGGGGAATTTTTTATCAATACAAAGAATTTATCTTCATTTTTGCATCAATATTAGCAGATTAAAACCAAGAAAGAAAGTGGATAAGGTAGAATACAAACCCAAAATCTCAGAAATCGAAAGCTAAAAAATACCTAAAGGTGATTTTATCTTCTTTATTATTTTACTCTTATTTTTATTTTTATTTTATTTTTTTCCCTTTTTCGAATCTATTAATCTACATATATACATCATAATAAAAAATATATAATAAAATATATAAATACAAAACAAATATAAAAAAATACCTTTTCCGACCACCGCACGAGGTGGCCGGCGCCGGCGACGGACGGCGGCCGACGGTCGGCCGGTGACCGGCCCCTGGCCGGATTCCCCTTCCCCCCTCCCTTCTCTCTCCCTTCTCTCTTCCCTCTCTCTTTTTTTTTCTTTCCCTCTCACCAAATGAATTTTTTGGTTATTTTAGGCCTTATATAGCCCTCCAAAACGACGTCGTTTTGGGGGCTACACTTAAGCCCCAAAACGACGTCATTTTGACTTGGACCGGTTCGACCCAACCCGACCCGCCTAGGATTCGCGTTTTTTTTTTAAGGAAGGGCTAATTGCGCTTTTAGCCCTTCCGCTTTTTATTGTTTTGCAATTAAGTTATTATTCGTTTTTTTTTAATTTGGCCCCGAAATTTGTCGCGATTTTTAATTTAGTCCCCGCTGATGTGCTGAGTTTTGATGGGAAGGAATATTTGTTGTTTTGGCCCCCCACTATTTCCGCGCATGTTCAATATAGTCCTTTCCTTTTATTTTTATTTCAATTTTGCCCAAATATTTTGTTTTTAGTTTAATTTAATTCTTTTTAGTTACTTTACTATTTAAATTAATTATTTTAGTATTATTATCATATTTTATTTACTTACGTAGTGTGTTAATAATTTTTTATCATTTCTAATACGTATATATATTATATGTATTTTATATATATTATGTATATATTTTTTAATGCCATTAGTTATATATTTCTTATACTACTCCATGTATGTATTTTATATCATCTTATGTATATATTCTCAAATACTATTATATATACATATATATATTTAAAATACCATATTGTGTATATATTATTATTACAAATTATTACTATTGCTAGTATTATTATAACTATTATTATATTAGTGTATATTTTATGTACATATGTATATATATTTTTTGTACATATCATTATTTTATATTATTGTTGTAAATTTTTTATGTATATATTTTTTATGTACGTTTCCTAATATTTTCTTTTATTATAGATATTATTATTATTACATACTTTTATTATATGCATATATATATGTATTTTTTTGTACATATTATTATTTTATATTATTATTACCAAATATATCATTTTTCCTATTTTATTATTAGTACACGATTTATTTTTATTTTTATTTTTTTGTAAATATCATTATTATTGTTATTCTAATATTCTAGTATTCCGTGTTAATATTTTTCATTAATGATATCATTTTTTTTGCGTCCTTTATCTATTTTTAATTTCTCACTTTAGGAATATTTTTTCTCATGTTTTAATTAATTTCAAAAATAAGGCAATGTACCGATTTAATATTAAGCCATCGATTTCATCGCTATGTTGGGTGAAATTTGTCAGCTTATGTTAAAAAAACGGGACACCCTTTCTAATAAAAAAATCGAAAACTAAAAATTCTCATTTTTCAATTGGATCACGAGTAAATGTCAAATTGAATTCGTATTTTTGAAAATCAAGTCAACACATGTTTATGAGATACCAATTTTGGGCGTCGCGAGGGTGCTAATACCTTCCTCGCGCGTAACTGACTCCCGAACCCCAATTTTTCTCTGGACTTTCACGTAGACCTAAATTTGGCCTTCTTTTTTTTTAAATAATTTTATTAGGTGTCCGATCACACCTACAAAAAAGGATCGGTGGCGACTCCCTTTGTTAATAAAATCGAAAGTTGGTTTTCAAATGTTTAATAAATCGCCCCAATTAGCGACCAACCGAAAGAGAAATTTTTTTTTCGTCGCTACAGGATATATGGAATAGTTGGAATGGCGAAGTCAAACAACACTTTTACTGTAACTACGGCGACCTACCCTATTTACTCGATGTAAAGGTGGACAAGTACTTGTTCCGAGCCCTCGTGTAATTTTGGAACCCCGCTTACAGTTGCTTCACTTTTGGAGGAGTTAATTTAGTACCTACGGTGGAGGAATACGTGGCGTTACTTAATTGCCCGAAGATTCAGGCTGATAGGGCCTATTCAAGACCTGTTAATGTCCCTCCCTTTTTGAAGAAATTGATGAATATCACGGGGATGAGCGAGCAATGGGTTGCGGCCCGCATCAAGCAAAAAGGGGATAGTAAATGTATTCCTTGGAGGAATTTGAGGGATTTTATTCTTGCGCACCCGGATTCGAAGAAAAGGGTTGATGTTTTTGCCTTAAGTCTCTACGGTTTGATCGTCTTTCCTAAAGCACTTGGACACATAGATGAATCCATCTCAGATTTATTCGATCGACTTGATAAAGGTACCACACCCGTCCCGGCAATCCTAGCAGAAACTTTTCGATCCTTGAATACATGCCGGAGAGCGGGCGAGGGAAGATTTATTGGTTGCGCATAGCTTCTTTTGGCTTGGTTCCACAGTCATTTTTGGAAGGTGGAGAAGGTCTCCTATCGGGTATTCTCTAAGGATTATTCCCCATTAAGAGAATTAGTGGCCACATCGAGGCGGGACGACATCTTCGAAGAGAGGTGGATAACTCTTCTCCAAAATTTACGGACCGAAGACGTTGAATGGAGGGCTCTGTAGTTGATTCCTGACGAGATCTTATATAGGCGCGGTGATTTTGACTAGGTCCCTCTGGCTGGAATATGGGGAGCCATTGGATACGCTCCACTGATGGTGTTAAGGCAATATCGATCAAGGCAGTTTATACCAGTGCCAACCCTATAAAGACAACAATTATAAAAAGAGGGTTCGCGAGATATCAGATGCATGGAACCAAACTCGAAGAATGAAAGGATTCACTGCAGCCCGATGACGACCCCCGAGTATGAATGGTGGTGGGGTAGGAGAGTCAACGACAACATCTCTAGGCAGAATCAAGGGAACACACAACCGATAGAGGAGCATTTACGGGTCATCCCATCAGAGTTAGAGATCATTAAGCAAGATTTTGATAAAAGAAACTCGGAGTTGGGGAAGAAGATAGAGCAACTAGAAGAAGATAAAATGAAGTTGGGGTTAGACGTCGATATCCACAAACTAGAGGCCGAGAAGTTAAGGAAAGGAAAGAACAAGGCTGAGGAAGATTTAGATAGTCTGAAAACTGATTACAAGAAGCTTCGTATAACGATAAAAACTGCCAGATTAGGTAAAACATCGGAGCAATGGCGTCAAGAGATTAAAGAGGAAAAGACTAGAGCCGACCATTAGGAGAAAAGATTTCAAGATGCCCGAGTACGAGAGGACACTCTGAAGAAGAGTTTGTTAGAAACCCAAAACGAAAAGGAGAAGTTACGAGCTCGGGTGGCTGAATTGGAAAGATTTCTTCAGCAACATAGTAGCCATAATTCGATAATTAAGCTAAAGGCTAGTCTGAGTAGGATCGAAGAGTTGAAAGGGAAAATAGAAGAACTCGAGACCGCACTGCGAGATTGCAAAATTCGAGTGGAACTTCTTGAGACAAACAACGACCATTACAGAGAACAGCTTCACCACTCTCAAAACCAGATTAAAGATAGAGACTATGTCATGGGCGAAGCTATAGCTCAGGTTCGGGAAATAGCTGATCACTTGCAAACCTTGGCAGTTCAGGCTAATATATTGAGCTTAAAGTACGAGTTGGAATCAGACCGAGGCCGAAGCTTAGCTTGGCTTCTTAGGAAAGTTAAGACTTTGGGCATTAGGGCGAAGTCATATATGTAATCATCCGTTCTATGTAAAGAAATTTTTCTTCTAGTAAAGTTCTTCTAATGAAATTGAATTGGAATCAACGCCTCTTTTTGCATCAATTCATCCATTCATTGCATATACATATCCCATAATCATTCGCTAAGGTTAGAATCATATAATTCGCAGTTGCAACACTTCAAATCTGGAACCACGCCATTCGTATAAAACGCGTCGACAAGCTAGAGCAATGGAGGTTGAGTTCAATGAAAGAATCGAAAGGATGGAAAGAGTCCAGAAGGAATTACAAGAACAACTGGCTAAGTCACAGCAAGAAAGGAGAGATTTGATAGTAAGATCTCGAGAGGAATCACTTGAACAAAAGAATCAAATGGCTAGAATGATGGAGATGATATCAGTTTTGGTCAAAGGAAAAGGACCCATGCAGAACCAGACAGTATGGAACCTCAATCAAGAATTAATCATGACCAGGATCCACTCTATCCCCCAGGATTTACTCCACCACATGCCCACGTAGCACAAAGAGGGTATACTCAAGGGGAATCCACAGGCTTGGAACAACGACCTATGCCATTTGCTCATCCAGGGCAAGGAACATTTATGTCAAATCTCGGAGCAACCCCTGCCAATCCTGTAGTTCCAGATTTAGATGATCCAGTCGAAATAGCCAAGTTGAAAATAGATGATCACGAGGCTCAAGAGAAGTATAGGAATTTGGAAGAAAGACTCAAGGCAATAGAAGGCACTGAAGTCTTCTCGGTACTAGGTGCTAAAGAACTCAGTTTGGTACCTGACCTAATCCTGCCTCCGAAGTTCAAGGTGCCTGATTTCGAAAAGTACGATGGGACAAGATGTCCAAAAGCACATCTTGTCATGTTTTACCGAAAAATGACCGGTTACGTGAACGAAGATAAGCTACTTGTACATTGTTTTCAAGACAGTCTAGTAGGATCGGCTCTTCGGTGGTACAACCAGCTCAGTAAGGAAAGGATCCGATCTTGGAAAGACTTGGCGTCGGCATTCTGTGAGCAGTACAAGCATGTATCAGATATGGTGCCTGATCGGATGACTTTACAAATGATGGAGAAAAAGCCATCAGAAACTTTTAGATAGTACGCGCAGAGATGGAGGGACGTCTCAGCCCAAGTGGAACCCCCACTAACGAAAACGGAGATAACCGTCCTTTTTATCAACACCTTAAAGACGCCGTTTTATGACAAACTAGTGGGAAGCGCCACGAAGGACTTCGCGGATATTGTAATATCCGGTGAGCTTATAGAGAACGCCGTCAAGAGCGGTAGAATGGAAGGTCAAGAAAGTTCAAGAAGGGTAGCACCCATGAAGAAGAAAGAACCAGAAGCCCACATGGTGGGAATGGGAAGTCGTTATGCCCCTAATCCATATCCAAACCAACCCCGACCTTGAAGTATCCACCTCCAAATTTCTATTATCCCCCTCAAACCCCTTACTACCAAGCACCACCTCCTTCCTACCCCGTATACGCCACGAACAACCAAAGATCCATCACCACATTCCCACAAAACACGGTACCCGCTCAAATCTAGCCCAGAAATGAACCAAGACTAGCAAGGCCTAATCTCGAGAGACCGCAATTTACTCCTATACCTGTGTCATATGGGGAATTGTACCCAAAACTTCTGGAGAAACAGTTGATTTCTCCCCATTACATGGCACCCTTTAAACCTCCATACCCAAAATGGTACGATCCAAACGCTAGTTGTGCATACCACGCGGGGAACCAGGGATATTCCATGGAGAATTGCCTAGCCTTTAAGAGGAGAGTTCAAGGACTCATTGACGCGGGTATCCTACAGTTCGAGAGTGCCAGTAACGCAACTGGGAACAGGTTCCCTAGCCATGCTGAAGAAAATATGAGCACAGTGGGGAAAGAGGACGAATGGAAAGTCAGAAGATGTGTTTCGAAAATAAGGATGCCTCTGCAGAAAATCTGGGAGGTACTGGTTAAGAAAGGATTGCTTTGTCACCCCGATAGAATTCTCAGAGAAGAAGGTCTAATTTTTTGCAATTTCCATGAAATTGTAGGACACGACATTCAGTCGTGTGAGGAATTTAAAAGGTTGCTTCAAGACCGGATGGATAATAAGGAGATTAAGGTCCTTAACAAGAGTGAAGAGACCAACGAAAGAGAAGTATGCACCTTTGACAGCCAGTTATCAGGTCTCCCTTATAGCGCGGATCGACCGTTAATAATTTATTACGACACAATAAGAGCCAGTGAAACCAAAAATGATCATCGAAGTACCATCTCCTTTCCCGTACAAGGACGACAAAGCCGTACCATGGAAATATGACATCAATATCGTCACACTGGAAGATGAAAAGCTCAAAGCCATAACTAGAGATGTTGGAGAGGTAGGTCATTTTACCCGAAGTGGAAGACGTTATTCGAAAGAGGTCGAACCAGTGAAGAAGAACAACGACTAGAAGCAAAAAGGGAAAGCAGTAATGCATGAGGCCGAAGTCAAGCAAGAAATTCCACCCGTACAAGAAACTAAAAAGCCTGTGGATGAGGAGGAAGCACAGGAGTTCTTGAAATTTTTCAAACACAGTGAATACAATGTGGTGGAACAATTGAATAAGCAACCAGCACGAATCTCGGTTTTATCTCTACTGCTAAATTCGGAGCCACACCGGAACGCTTTGCTGAAGGTGTTGAATCAAGCTTACGTGGAAAACAATATATTTGTGAAGAAACTGGACAGATGGGTGAACAAATTGAATGCGGATAATTTCATTTCTTTTAGTGATGACGAAATACCACCCAATGGTAGAGGCTCCGTGAAAGCACTACATGTTACGACGCGTTGCAAGGGCTACATAATACCGAATGTGCTTATCGATAATGGCTCGGCACTCAATGTCATGCCTTTGGCCACGCTTTCCAGAATTCTGATAGATCTGTCCTATTTAAGGCCCTGTCATTCCACGGTAAGGGCATTCGATGGGAAAAGGCGTGAAGTTATGGGAAAGATTGATATCCCTTTAGAAGTGGGCCCTTACATTTACAATGTTGAGTTCCAAGTCATGGACATCACACCCTCATATAACTGCCTTCTGGGAAGGCCCTGGATCCATTCTGCTGGAGCAGTTCCATCCCCTCTCCATCAAAAAGTAAAGTTCATCATGGATGGTTGTTTGGTCACTGTCGAGGGAGAAGAAGACATTATCGCATCTATCTCTGCTGATGCACCATATCTTGAAGTAAGCAAAGACGCAGTGGAATGTTCCTTCCGATCCCTTGAATTTGTCAATGCCACTTTTGTCGCTAAGGGAAATAGAATTTCAGTGCCAAAACTGTCGATAAATACCAGAATGGGTGTCAAGTTGACTATAGGAAGGGGAGCTCGAGCGAGAAGAGGTTTAGGGAGATATCTGCAAGGAATAGTCAGGGCTCTAAAGCCAGTACACCACAAGGTCGATACGGTTTAGAGTTCCAGCCGGACATGCGTCAAAGAAGAAAGCAGTGGAAGAAAGATCAGGAAAGAAGGATCACGAGAACATTAGGCCGAGAACCAGAATGGGAGCCCATGGAATTCCCTCATTTGTCAAGAACATTTACGTCCGCAGGAATGATATACCCAGGGCAGTATAGTGCACAAAGCACAATGTTAATGATCGAAGAGGGTTTTCAGAATATCAGTATAAATGTCATTGACAAAGGAGCTGAAGCGAATAAAGACGTCTCAAAGATACGCCGTTGTCTCCCGGGTTTCATGTTGAACAATTGAACTGCCGAGGATCTTCTTGTAGTTTATAAATCTTCAGAGTAATGCTCAAACGTTAACATTCTGTTATGTCCTTAGATATAATAGAATTCTTTTGTAAGAGCTTGCATTCGCTCTTTATCATTTAAATGAATATTAATGAAGATGCATTTTGTCACGATTTTTCGAATTATCACTAATTCCATAATCATTTCATAGCCTATCTTTACATTTGCCTCATGCCATACCATAACATTCAGTTTGTCGGTTTCAATACTTGGATGCCCCTCTATAGTTTCCTTTTCCATTCAACTTTCAGGTGCTCAGATATCAATTGCATGAACAAACCCGTTACAAGTCCTGAAATCGATTTTGAGAAGGCTGTTTGTATAGGAGAATTCGAAGTTGAAGAAAATGCTGAAGACTATGTCTCGTCTCCTGACTTGCTAAGAATGGTGGAATAAGAGGATAAACAGATTTTGCCTCATCAAGAATTTGTTGAAACAATAAACTTGGGAGCTGAAGAAAGGAAGCAAGAAGTGAAGATTATGACCTCTATTTCAGGGGGCACCAGGCATAATTTGATTACTTTGCTCCGTGAGTACAAAGATGTATTCGCATGGTCATATCAGGATATGCCAAGATTGGATGAAGATGTAGTGGTCCATAAGCTCCCATTGAAGCCAGAATGCAAACCCATTCAACAAAAGCTAAGACGGATGAGACCTGATATGTTGTTGAAAATAAAAGAGGAAGTCAAGAAGCAATTTCATGCTGGCTTCCTACAAACCTCCAAATATCCAGAGTGGGTGGCCAACATAGTTCCGGTACCAAAGAAAGACGGTAAAGTACGAAAGTGCGTGGATTATCGTGACCTGAATCGAGCAAGTCCCAAAGATAATTTTCCCTTACCACACATTGATACGTTGGTGGATAACACAGCAAAACATTCATTGTTTTCTTTCATGGATAGATTCTCAGGGTATAATCAGATCAAGATGGCCCCTGAGGATATGGAGAAAACTACCTTCAAAACAATGTAGGGAACATTCTGCTACAAGGTCATGCCATTTGGGTTAAAGAACGCTGGGGCAACATATCAGAGGGCTATGGTGACGTTATTCCATGACATGATGCATAAAGAAATAGAGGTCTATGTCGACGATATCATTGCTAAATCCCGAGGGGAAGAAGAGCATGTAGTGAACCTGAAGAAGTTGTTCGACAGACTAAGAAAGTTCCAGCTAAAGCTCAATCCGGCCAAATGTACGTTTGGGGCAACCACAGGAAAATTGCTTGGCTTCATTGTCAGCGAGAGAGGCATTGAATTTGATCTAGATAAAATAAAAGCCATTCAAGAGTTACCACCTCCGCGCACGCAAAAGGAAGTCAGAGGATTTTTAGGGAGATTAAACTACATCGCCCGATTTATCATTCAACTTACCAACCAATGCGACCCAATCTTCCGACTCCTTCGAAAACATAATCCAGGAGAATGGAACGAGGAGTGCCAAGTGGCTTTTAACAAGATAAAACAGTATTTGTCAAGTCCTCCAGTGTTAGTACCACCAATGCCGGGAAGACCATTGATATTGTATTTGACTCTGTTCGAGAATTCAATGGGTTGCGTACTGGGGCAACATGACGAGTCCGGAAAGAAAGAAAAGGCGATCTACTACCTCAGCAAAAAGTTCACTGAATATGAGGCAAAGTATTCGTCCATAGAAAAATACTGTTGCGCTCTGGTTTGGGTAGCTCCAATACTCAGGCAATATATGCTGTATCATACGACATGGCTAATTTCAAAGTTGGACCCAAGAAAGTACATGATGGAATCACCTGCACTCTCAAGAAGAATGGCACGCTGGCAGATCTTACTATCAGAATATGATATCGTCTATGTGAGCCAAAAGTTGATAAAAGGGAGTGCAATAGCTGACTTCTTAGCAACTCGAACAACGGAGGAATACGAGCCATTGAGATTTGATTTCCCAGATGAAGATTTGATGTGCATTACAGAAAAAGAATATGAGTCATCAAAAGAAAAGTCATGGAAGATGAGCTTTGATGGTGCATCGAATGCATTGGGGCATGGGATTGGAGCAGTCTTAGTATCACCAGAAGGAAACCATTACCCACTCACTACCAGGCTGAACTTTTTCTATACCAATAACATAGCAGAATATGAGGCTTGTATCATGGGACTTCGTGCAGCAATTGGACGAAACATCAAAACTTTAGAGGTATACGGAGACTCAGCCTTGGTGATATACCAAATCCGTGGAGATTGGGAAGTGAGAGATTCAAAACTGGTCAAATACAGTGATCTAGTGGCAGAGCTGATTAAAGAATTCGAAGAAATAACTTTTAATTACCTTCCACGAGAAGAAAACCAATTGGCTGATGCCCTGGCCACTTTGGCTTTAATGTTCAAAGCAAACAGAGAAACAAAAATAATGCCTCTTCAAATGAGCATATATGAAGTCCCTGCACATTGTTTCAACATTGAAAAAGAGCCAGATGGACGGCTATGGTTCCATGATATCTTAGAATATGTCAAGAACCAAAAGCATCCCGAACAAGTAAATGAGAATGAAAAACGAACAATCAGAAGAATGGAAGCGGGATTTGTTCTTGATGGGAACATCCTGTACAAAAGAGGAAAAGATCAAGTGCTCTTGAGATGCGTAAATGTTGTTGAAGCCAGAAAAATACTTGAAGATGTCCACGAGGGAATTTGTGGGACACATGCCAATGGTTTCACTATGGCCAGGAAGATTATGAGACTCGGTTACTACTGGATGACGATGGAAAGCGACTACATTAGTTTTGCAAGAAAATGCCACGAATGTCAAATTTATGGCAATAAGATTCAAGTAGCCCCTTCGCCCCTTCATGTCATGACTTCTTCGTGGCCCTTTTCTATGTGGGGCATGGATGTTATAGGGCCAATTTCCCCAAAAGCTTCTAATGGACACCGTTCATTTTTGTGGTTATTGATTACTTCAAAAAATGGATAGAATCTGCTTCATTTGCCAATGTGACAAAGACTGCAGTTTGCAGATTTTTGAAAAAGGAAATCATTTGTCGATATGGTTTGCCTGAGAGAATCATTTCCGATAACGCCTTGAATCTGAACAACAAAATGATGAAGGAAGTGTGTGAGCAGTTTCAAATAAAGCATCATAACTCGTCACCCTATCGCCCGAAAATGAACGGAGCTGTTGAAGCAGCCAACAAGAATATTAAGAAGATTATTGGGAAAATGACTGAGACATATAAAGATTGGCACGAGAAGCTACCATTTGCTTTGTATGCATATCGCACATCTGTACGGACATCTACGGGGGCAACTCCTTTCTTTCTGGTCTATGGAATAGAAGCTGTGCTACCTATCAAAGTTGAGATCCCCCCTTTACGAGTCTTAATGGATTCGAAACTAGAGGAGGCAGAATGGGTTCGAGCTCGATATGACCAGTTAAGCCTCATCGAAGAAAAACATTTAAAGGTAATTTGTCACGGACAGATGTACCAGAAGAGAATGATCGTGGCCCATGACAAGAAAATACGGCCAAGAGAATTCCACGAAGGACAACTCGTGCTGAGAAAGATTCTTCCAATACAGAAGGACTTACGAGGAAAATAGGCACCAAATTAGGAAGGACCATATGTCGTAAAGAAAGCATTCTCGGGCGGAGCTTTGATTCTCACTGAGATGGATGGGAAGGAGTTACGACAGTGAATTCAGATGCTGTGAAGAAATATTATGCTTAAAAAAGGAAAATCAAGATGAAAACTCGAAAAAGGGCATCTTAAAAAAAAGAGAAAAGAAAAGAAAAAAAGAAAAAGAGAGAGGAATCAAGGTGAAAACCCGAAAAGGGCGTCTTGATTAACACAAAAGATTAGGATGAAAACCCTAAAGGGCATTCTAATGAAGCAAGCACTGGCTTAAAAAGCAGGGCGTTTTGAACGGTGGGTCAAACAGAGAGACTACAGTATTTGAAGCATTTCTGAAAACTCGAAATCTCTTACGCAAGAAAGCCATGCTCGAAAAGATTCTTGATTGAGGAACGTGGAAGAGTTCATGCGTTGAATATCTAGAGCATTTGTATTTGTTGAAATGCGATCCCCTTTCTCTTTATGAGACTTTTTTTTACTATCATTGATTAACTTTCTTTGTTTGCTACATTTGAAATGAATAAATGTGAGGTATCCTTTTGTCCCTACCTGACCATTTTCATGCATCTCATTATGTGGTTCATTTACATGATAAATAGTGAAATGACATACTCTAAACAAAAGAAGTGTTAAGCATTACCCGGACAAGAATTTGATAAGTATAAGAGCCTCAAAGCAAGGACAAAGTTCAACCAGGGGCAAAAAAGCGATATCTGAAAAACGCAGATTAGTCGTGAAGCTAGAGGATGGGTACAGGGCCTGAAGAGAAAGTCAAGAGTCAAAGCAATGAACGCAGATCATCAAAAATCATGACGAAAAGGGACATATGACAAGCAAGCCCAAGGCACATAGCATGATCATATAGGCATAAAGGCATTTAAGGCAAACATGTGCATTTCATGATAACATCATGCATGACATATACATGTATTTCAGCAGAACAAGAGATTTCGATGATAGTTGTACTGAATCAAAAGAAAGGACACCTGAGTTCCACCAGATGACATCTTTTGGTATTTTGATGTTTTTATTTCTGTCTTTCAAAAAAATCAACTCATATTGCGAGAGGTGAGTTGGGCCTCAGGTCACACGCTGAGGTATTTTCAATTTCCTTTTTTTCAATTTATACTTTTCAAAAATCAACTCATATTGCAAGAGGTGAGCTGAGCCTCGGGGCATGCCGAGGTATTTTTAATTTCTGTTTTTCAATTTCTACTTGTAATTTCTATTTTTCAAAAATCCACTCATATTGCGAGAGGTGAGTTGAGCCTCAGGGCACGCTGAGGTATTTTCAATTTCTGTTTTTTAATTTTTGCCTTACAAATTCTGCTTTTCAAATCAACTCATATTGCGAGAGGTGAGTTGAACCTCAGGACACGCTGAGGTATTTTCAATTTTCGTTTTTTTAATTTATGTTTCTAAAAGAATCAACTCATATTGCGAGAAGTGAGTTGAGCCTCAGGACACGCTGAGGTAATTTCAATTTTTGTTTGTCAAAACTCAACTCATATTGCAAGAGGTGAGTTGAGCCTCAAGACACGTTGAGGTATTTTCAATTTCTGTTTTTCAAAAAAATCAACTCATATTGCGATAGGTGAGTTGAGCCTCAGGACACGTTGAGGTAATTTCAATTTTTGTTTGTCAAAAATAAACTCATATTGCGAGAAGTGAGTTGAGCCTCAAGACACGTTGAGGTATTTCTGTCTTTAAAAAAAAATCATCTCATATTGAGAGAGGTGAGTTGAACCTCAAGACACGTTGAGGTATTTTCAATTTTTGTTTTTCAAAAAAATCAACTCATATTGCGATAGGTGAGTTGAACCTCAAGACGCTGAGGTAATTTCAATTTTTGTTTGTCAAAAATCAACTCATATTGCGAGAGGTGAGTTGAGCCTCAAGACACGTTGAGGTATTTTCAATTTCTGTCTTTCAAAAAAAATCAGCTCATATTACGAGAGGTGAGTTGAACCTCAAGACGCTGAGGTGTTTTCCATTTCTGTTCTTCAATTTCTGTGTTTCAAAAAAATCAGCTCATATTGCGAGTGGTGAGTTGAGCCTTGACTCACACGCTGAGGTATTTTCAAATTCTGTTTTTCAAATTTTGTTTTTCCAAAAAATCAACTCATATTGCGAGAGGTGAGTTCAGCCTCAGGACAAGCTGAGATATTTTCAATTTCTTTTTTTTTCAATTTATGTTTGTCAAAAAAATCAACTCATATTACGAGAGGTGAGTTGAGCCTCAGATCACATGCGGAGGTATTTTCAATTGATTTTTTTTTCAATTTATGCTTTGCAAAAATCAACTCATATTACGAGAGGTGAGTTGAGCCTCGGGTCACATATCGAGGTATTTTCAAAATCTGTTTTACAAATTTTATTTTAAAAATCAACTCATATTGCGAGAAGTGAGTTGAGCCTTGGCTCACGTGCTGAGCTATTTTCAATTTCTGTTTTTAATGTTTAGTTTTAAAGAGTCAATTCATATTGCGAGAAATGAGTTAAGTTCAGGATCACATGCCGAGTAAAGAATAAAGACTGGAATTAATCAAAGACACAGATTTTATATCCCTGAAGTTACAGTGAAGCTAATTGAAGTTGCAGTGGAGCTAATCGATGATATCAGATCTTACCTTTTTAAAAGTTGCAGAAGAGAAGACCACAAATTTTATCTAACTAAATCGATGGAAGAGCAGATTGAAGCTGTAGATATTATCTTTTTGAAGTCACCTTGGAGTAAATCGAAGCTACAAGGCATATATCAGAAGATGCAGTGGATTTGATCAAGACAACAAGATACAGTGGTTTGGAAAGAGACTACCTGGATGAGAAGAGCACCAAAGAAGTCCATACTTAGTAAGACCGGGCAAAATTGGCCTTTCTTTGTGTCTTTGCTTTATTCCCGTTACACGATAATAAGCAAAGAGGGGCAGCTGTTGTACGCCAATTTTAACCCATTTACATCAAAACCCAATATAACCTTACCTAACCCACCAAAATTAAACCCAAAACCCAAAATCTTAACTACCCAAAGCCCAATTTACATCAAAACCCCAATGGCCCAAACCCTAAGCCCAAATCAAAATAAAAAAACCCTAGCCCACAACCTAAACTTTTCTCAACTAAATTCTAGCCTTTGCCACCACCAACTCCACTAGCCACACTTGCTCCACCACCAACTCCACTAGCCACACTTGCTTCACCACCACTTATACCTACAAATGAAGACATAAACAATAAAAAAATATTTGGTAAATAGCTATATAAGCCTTCTCATATTTTGTATTTAGGGGAGGAAGAAGTTTTGGGGGAGAAAGTTATTGTAAAGGATTTTTGAGAGATTTTTTTAGAGTAATCAAGGAGAAGAGTTATTGTAAAGGCTAGTTTTTGGAGAGGCTGGTTTTTTTTTTTGGAGATTAATCAAATATCAAAGCAAAAGAGGTTTCTTGGTCTATTCTCGTTTTAAGTTCTTTGTTTGCTTATTGTTTTCCTTTCAGTTTTATTTTGTTTCTTTTATACGAAAGTAAAAATAAAAGGAGGAAGCTTTCCCATTTTTACCGAAAAAGTTTTTTTTGAGGTCCGGCTGCCGTGTACAGTGGCACCAACGGTGGCCGGCGACGGTCCGGTGACCGGACGGTTGCCGGCCTTGTGGCCGGAAATCACCCACTCTCTCCCTCTCTTTTTTTTTGTTATTATTATATTTTTTAATATTATATTATATATATTCTTTTAATATATTAGGTATATTCTAAATTCTATATTACGTATTTATATTATACTATTTTATGTATATATCTTTAATACTATATTATTTATATTTTTTTTCTACATGTTATCTTATGTATATATTTTAATTATATTATGTATGTATTTTTTACACTATATTATGTACATATTTTTTTTTATATCTATTTCATACATATGTATATATTATATATATCTTAACATTACTAGTTATATTTTCACTATTTTATGTATATACTTCAAACACTATATATAGTATATTTCTAACACTATTACTATTTATAAATATATATATATATATATATTACGTACATACTCTTAATATCTTTATTATGTATATATTCGTTATTTTTATTTCACATTGGATACTATTATTACGTTTAATATATCGCATGCATTGTTATTGTTTTAATATTGTTGTCATATTTATTATTTGTTTCAATGTATTTCCAACTCGTTTATTTTTGTCTCCCGCCTATTTTATATCATTCTGTTGTTCATTACTTTAAAGATTTTTATTCATGCTTTTACTAATTTCAATAAATAAGGGAATGTTTCGCATTTTGGAACATCGAAGAATTGTGCCCTAACTTACGGGGTTTCGGTTATCTTGTTGGTTCTAAATAGCTAAATATCCTTTTGAGTTTTGAAATGAACGGATTTCCAATTTAAATTAAAAGACGACCTTGTGCTCGGGAATTCATGGTATTGTGTCCTAACTTACAGGATGTGATACTCCGATATCTCGAGATAAGGAAATCTTTAAACAAATCGATTTAAGCTAATTCAAGAATTTTAAAATCAGTATTAATAGAAAAGATCGTATTTCAAGTCCCTTCTCGATTTTTAATTTTCGACATTAAGACACTAACTAATCAATTCGGTACCAATTTTTTGGGCGTGTCGAGGGTGATAATCCTTCCTCGCACGTAACCGACTCCTGAACTCATTCTCTCAAGTTTCATAGACCAAAGGCCCTGTTTTAGTAAACTAAAATTGATTTATTAAAACAAAAGTGATCCGATCACACCTGATAAAAGATTAGTGGCGACTCCCGTTTTAATTTTCACTTTCAAACAAAGTCGATCCCCGTTTTCAAAAGAATGGTTTCGACAGCTCCCAAGTATACAAGGATTTGAAAACTTTATTCCCCGATTCTCTCTTCGAATATGTCATTCAGATTCCCCGATATTCCTTCCTTATATTCTCAACTATCACGTTTACCCCATTATCAGTATGATTGGGTAACGGGTTTTCTACGCTAGGTGCATCATCGAATTTCACAACACCCCTTTCGATGAGCCTTTCGACTACCCTTTTGAAAGAGGTACAGTTCTCTATCGAGTGTCCTATGACTCCCGCATGATATTCACATTGGGCACTTGCATCATACCACTTGGGGTATTGGGGTTACAATGGTTTTAAGTAGAACGGGGATACTACATGTGCATCGAATAGACTTTTGTACAGCTCCCGATACGTTATTGGAATGGGAGTTTCTCTGTGTTTTGCTTTGTATTGGGCTCTTGTCTTGACGAAGCTTGCTGGCCCGTGACCATCGTTATCGGTTGATTTACCGTGATTGGTTTCGCATAACCCACACTCACATTGTTAATCTCGTTTTCTCTCCTTTTTGGGGCTGACCTCCTAGTACTTTCCCCAGCCTCTATCTTTCTACACCTTATCGCATTCTCTATCATTTTACCAGACATCACTATGTCCGCAAAACTCTTAGTTGCACTGCCTAGCATGTGATTAATGAAGTGTGCTTTTAAAGTATTAATAAAGAGCATGGTCGTTTCTTTTTCCAGCAGTGGTGATTGGACTTGTGTAGCAACTTCCCTCCATCTCTGGGCATATTGCCTGAAACTTTCACTCGATTTTTTCTCCATATTCTGTAACGTGATCCTGTCAGAGGCTATGTCTATCACATGGCTGTACTGCTTCATGAAGGCTGTGCTAAGTTCCTCCATGATCTGATTTGGGTGCGATTCAACTGATTGTACCATTTGGCCGCAGCCCCAGTCAAACTGTCCTGTAAATAGTGAACTAACAACTGATTATTGTTGACATGACCAGTCATCCTCTGACAAAACATCGTAATGTGAGCCTCAGGGCAGCTGGTTCCGTTGTATTTCTCAAACTCCAGCATTTTAAACTTCGGAGGGAGCACTAGATCTGGAACCAAACTTAACTCCTTAGCATCTATTTCGCAATGATAATCAACGCTTTTCAACACCTTGAATTTCTCCACCAACCATTTATATCGGTCCTTCAATTGCTTGGGAAATTTCGCTCTTACTTTTTCTGCCTCCGCTACCTCATCGGGACTGTAGGATTTGCCCGATTATCTTCGGGGTTAGAATACGAGCCCGTCAGGAAATTTATCGGTGCCGAAGTACCAGTCTGATGTTGGGGTTTGATATTGATGGACACTCATTGTGGTGGTACTGGGGTATTTGTTGGAGTGAAACCTGGAGGGTAAGCAAGGATCTCACTGTCATCCTCAGTATTAACCATGGGACTCTTCCCTTTTTCTGGCCTTCCCATTAGTAGCTGAGACAATTGGTTCATCATATTCTTTTGAGATTCCAGCATATGATCCTTTATATCTTGCTGAATCTTGGCCAATTGTTCTTGCATCTGTAATTGCAGTCGATCCTGTATTTCTTTCTGCATTTGTTCCAGTTTTTCCAGCTTTTGATCCATAACTCTAGTTTTTCTCCGTGTGTAGTAGTGATGTTCCAGGATAACTATAACACGATTTCTAATTAATTAGGGTTCTTTGTGAAGTTTAATGTACATGATGCAATGCAATGCAAATGCATGGAATGAATGCAAAAGAAAGTAAGGTGTTGATTCTGAATTCAATCCTATTAGGACAATTTTTCTAGAAAATATTTACATAAAACAGATTACATATGTGACTTTGCCCTCATATTCCAGGCTATCCCTTTTTTCTGTAAAAGTCAAACCACGCAAACTTCCAATAGATGCCTCCACTAGCTCATTTTTGCTTAATCCAGGCCAGGACTTATTACCCACTTATCTTCGCGATGCTTGTTATCTCCTTTAAGAAAGTCGGGACATGACGGCTCTCGAATAATCTTTATCGACTTGAATCTTCAGGTAAAGTCTTGTTTTCCTCCACAAACTATCAGCCTTCTTCCGTTGTGTTTACTTGGACCATATTCAGACAACTGTATTATAATCCACTTTATTAAGAAATTTATTTTCTTATGACAAACTGTTCCATTTAGCAATCAAATATGAATCAACACATTCTTTCTATAATGATGTAATGCAATGCAGTCATAAACAAAACAAAACACGTTAGCACAAGAGGAAAAACCAATATAGGACACCTACTTGGGTAACTACTAGGGTTTGGAGGCTCTACCTAAGGTGGGCTCTTAAGGCTCGCTATATGTGGCTCAGTTCTAAAGAAAGGGTACCTGAACCTCAGATTCCTCAATCCTCACCCATTATAGGCTCATATGGATCGAGTTCAATTCAGGAGAATATATTTCCCTATGACCATGCGAAGATGAAAATCTCAGGAAGACATAGGTACGGATGTATTCCGAAAGTAACCCACTAACCCATGCGGAGGTGAAAACCTCACGAAGGCATAGTTTCTCACTTCCACTTAAAAGGTGTGACCACAACGGTCATGCAAGATGATGCGAGGGGACGTAAAAAAAACTCAGAATGCAAAACACGAATAAAATGACAAAAACCATAAAACCCATGAAATGCAGTGAAAGGATCGTATGTTAAAAACTAAATTTTAAATTTTTGACAAAAAGGCAGAAAACAATCAATTTTAAGGCTTGATTCTCTTATTGTTCCCCAGTAGAGTTGCCAAGCTGTCGAAACCATTTTTAATTTGAAATGGGGATCGACTTTAAAACGAGGTATGGAGTCGTCATTAACCCTTTTTGTTTAGGTGTGATCAGGTCACCTTGCGATCGATCATTTTAATAAAGCATTTTGGTTTATTAAAACAATGTTTTTGGTCTACGAAAAACTAAAAAATGGATTCGGGAGTCAGTTACGCGCGATGAAGGGTTAGCACCCTCGGAACACCCAAAATTAGTACCGTATTGATCAATTATTGTCCTAATGTTGAAAATTTGAAAAAGATTTTGAAATACAATTCCTTTGAAAACGTTTAGATATCTTGAATTGGACATTGAAATTCTCTCGTTCAAGATAAAATATCGTATCCAGTGCGGTAGAATACAACACTTCGAACCCTCGATACAAGATCATCCCCTGATTTCCAAAACTCATACATTTGAAATTTTAAAAGGATATTTGGCTATTTGGTCATACGGTAAATCGAAACCCAGCACAATTGGGCACGATTTATTGAATTTCCAAATACGAAATATTGCCTCATTTTAATTTAAGAAAACATGGACGGAATTTCAAAATGATATTTAGTTATTCGGTCAAACGAAAAATCGAAACTCAGCACGGTAGGGCACGATTTCTCGAACTTCCAAACACGAAATATTACCTCTATTTTGGGAAAAAATTATGGATTTGGGTAAAGGGATAAAATCTATGTAACATTTAAAATAGAAAATTGGTTAAAATGTGAAATTGGTCGTACTTGGAGAATAATAATAATGATGCAAATGCAATAATAATGAATAACATAAACTTACAAGCGTATGAAGACAAAAATAAATTAATGAGCAAATAAATATATAAAAAACAATGTGAACAAAATACAATAAAAATGAAATAGATAAAATAATAAAGGAATAATAAATGAAATAGCAAAAAAAAAAAGTCTAGTGAAAAGCTTGAAAAACGAGGATGAACACAAAAACATAAAATAGGGCGACTCTGAATGAAATGGGTTTTTACAAAAAGAAAAATAAGGATAACAAAAATAATAGTAATAATAATAATAGTACTATAATGAAAATAATAATAATAATAAAGATAAAAATAATAATAATAATTATAGAAAATAATTGTAATAGTAAAAATAATAATGATAGTAATAATAATAATAATAAATATAAATAATAGTAAAATAAAAAATACTAATAGTAATACTAACAATGTCAATAAATAGTAATATAAATAGAAATATAATAATAGTTGAAATATAAATAGATAAATAAAAATTGGATAAATAATAATAGTATTAGAATAATAAAATAAACATAAATAGAAACATAATAATAATAGCAATAATATATTAAATAGTTAATTTGATAATAAAATAGCGAAAATAAAAAAAGATTAAATCAAACCTTAAAACAAAATTTTGGGCGAATCAAAAATAAATAAAATGAAATGATCAATTTGAACGTGCGAATGACAAGGAGGGACCAAAAGGGAAATAATCCCCACCCTCCAAAACACAGAACTTCAAGGTGGACCCAAAATGCCATCAAAATAAATTTTAGGGCCAAAAAGATAATGAAAACTTAATTGCAAAACAATAAAAAAACGGAAGGGCTAAAAGCAATTGGATGAATTTAGAAAAAACAAAGAAATTGAAATGAAATAGACAAAATTCCCATGTAATTGAAAGAGAAAAGAAAATAATTCAATTCCAATAGAAATAGGAAAAGAGAGAATAATCCAATTCCAAATTGAAGTAGGAATCCCAAAGTAATTCATCCAAGTTCCCCCTTTCAAAAAACAAAATACCTCTATTTATATACATAGGGTTTACTAAAAATAGCCTAACTAATTTAATAATAAAATAAAATAATAAAAATCAAAATCAAATCTTCCTATTTTTAGCCTTTTACCAAGTCAGCAAATTTTGATAACTCCTTGGCTTTCTCCATCTTTTTTATTTGGCCACAATTTAATGATTTTCTTTCAATTTGGTCCTTTTTGGCTTGTTTTTGACCAATTGCATCCTTTGACTTCGATTATTATTTTTTTGGGGCCCAGGCCAAAATTAGTCTATTACACAGATCTAGGTAAAACTATATAGGCATGTGACATTAGGAATAAGCCTTACTTATAGGCCAGGTCATTCGTCCAGAATTGAAGGCTTCTTCAAAAAATGGGTGGGTAAAATTTAAAATTCGTTTTCTATATAGACCAAGCCTTGGATAAGTTTTATTTACCCAAGCCTCGTCTAGCCCGAATATATTATGTTATAAAAATTAATTATATATGTTAAATAATAATTATACATATTTATATTAAATCACTAACTTAATAATAATCAAACACATTATCCAACACCTGAAAAAAAAACTTACCCAGCTAAATAACTCAAGTCAAAATATAAAATTTTAAAAATTATATTTAATACAATAAAATATTTATCATATTTATGGTAGTATTTTTTTAATATAAATATTTTTTTAATGCATTTGAAAACTTTTACTCTAACGTTTTTATAATGCATTTAGTGGATTATATATATATTTAAAAATTATTTTAAATAAAAAATTAATATAAAAAAATCGGACCGAGTCGTACCCAGAATAACCTTTTTTAAATTGAATTAGGTTTGGCCTATTTTTCTATCCAAAATGAGTTATTGAAAAATTAATCTAAAAAACCCTATCCTTAATCACATTTATTAACATCCAACAGACAACGACCTATTTAATTAATATATTAAGCAGCAAGAAATTGTGTTAGATATCTATCTTTGTTTTTTGCTTCCCTTGTCTAGGAAAAAGAAAATGGAGCAGTGGTGGTGGTATTTTTGGTTTTCAATCATCTCTTTGTTTGGTGCAAGTTTGGGGAACTGGATTCACAGGTGGAGGAACCCTAAATGCAACGGCAAACTCCCTCCAGGTTCCATGGGACTCCCACTTTTAGGAGAGACCCTTAGTTTTTTTGTCACTTCCAACTCCATTGACATCCATCCTTTTGTCGCTCAAAGAATGAAAAGGTAACCACACAAACCCACATGTGGAATTTTAGAGGGTCTCCTCCTTGTATTGACAATATCGTGTCTTAAAATATATATGTGGAATTTTAGGTATGGTTCATTGTTCAAGACGAGTTTAGCAGGGAGACCGGAGGTGGTATCATTAGATCCAGATTTCAACTATTTCGTGCTGCAACAAGAGGACAAACTTGTCGAACTATATTACATGGATTCAGTGGCCAAGTTGGTTAACCAAGACGACATGTAAAACGTAAGTGGCGACTTCCACAAGTATTTCAGGCGCGTCATCCTCAGTCACTTCGGACATGAGCCTGTGAAACACAAGCTCTTGTCTCAGTTTGAGGATGTTATAAACCATGAATTGCAGGACTGGAGCAAGCTGCCTCAGGTTGATCTTAAACACCAAACTGCTTCTGTAAGTAAACTCTTTTAAGTTTATATAAACCAATGTTTTAATTTTCTTTTAATATTTAATATATATTAGCAGTTGATTAATGTAACATTTCTGATTTTCAGATATTATTTAACATGGCCTCAAAGATTCTGATGAGCTGTGTACCAGAAGAAAATTTAGGTCATGATTTGAGCGACATCTTGCGAGGACTTATGACATTTCCTGTATATTTTCCTGGGACCACTTTCTACAAATGTTTAAAGGTAAACATATCTATACAAGGCGAACTTCATGCGTACTTTCTATGTGTAAGTCTTTGTCATGGTCACCCATGAATAAATAATCATAAATATGCATGGCAACTTCATAAAACTTATACTTATTTAAAACCTAAACTTATTTTTAGATCTAATTGGTGCTTGAACTTAAAAAACCATAAACTAATTTGGTATTTCTTTTAGGTATACCTGATAATACTATTAAAATAGGTTGAGATGACATTAATAACCAATAGTATAGTGATATGTGACGGCCTCACATTTTGACATCCGGCAAAAATATAATATTTATAAAAATTATAATTTTTTGCCACGTGTCAAAATGTGAGACTATCACGTGTCACCATATTATTGGTCGTTAATGCCACATCAACATATTTTAATGATGTTAATCCGGTACTTAAAAAAAGTATCAAATTGACTTACGATTTCCAAATTCAAATACCATGTAGGTCCAAAAAAATTTAGGTACCAAATATAAGTTGTTAAGTTTAGATAACTCAATATATATTAACCCATTTATAAAAGATATAGACGCAATGCTTTCTTTTATTCTGTATAAGTTGTGAAGTTAAATTTTAACATGTTAATGAGTATTTCTGTATGCAGAAGAAAGAGAGCATTGAAGCTGACTAGTGGGGTGCTAGAAGAGAGAATGAATTTGTATCCAACAGATAAAGGAGATTTGCTGGAGAAAATGGTGGGAGACATGGGAAATGAAGCAGGCTTGACCAAACAATTCGTCTCCCACGCCTTATTTGGACTCCTCATTGCCACCATAGAGACTATTGCCCCAACTATCACTTTGGCTGCTAAGTATCTATTGGACAACCCATCAGCATTGCAACATTTAACTCTATGTATTTACTTGCTTTAATAACCATATATAATCATTCTCCAAACAAATTTAAAATGTTTTTCTAGTTTTTTTCTAATTATTTTACTGCACCTTAAACACATATGTCATTTGGAATTTCATTTTTGTATTACTTCACTAACAGTAGACATAATAATACCACCCTATACCTTGTCATCTAACTTTTAATTTTTTTTTATTACATCTTGAGAAAAAATACGATGGAGACCTTATATTAAGAGTAAAATTGTATTGTACCCTTTTTATATAAAAAATAGATAAATTAATTTATATACATTAGATCCAAGAGTTAATCGATTTTTCTGTTAAAATTTTTATCTATTTCTTATTATTAAGTATTGGTCCCTATACATCATCTTATGTATACATGGCACGTCACATGTTACTGTTTGATTATTTCATCAACCATACCAGTTTTTAACAGTACAAATTGATAAAAAATTTAATAGAAAAGACTAGTAATTAGCTCTTTAACTTAATCTACAGAGACCTAGTTTGTCCATTTTTGAATAGACGAGGCAAAAGGCGATTTGACTTCTAATATAAAGACCTCTATGATATTTTTATCGTTCATGCAACATTAATTTTGAATGATTTGATGACAAAATTTAGAATTAAATTTTCTTTAAATAGTTTATTTTAATAAATAATATTAATAAATTAATTTATAAAAAATAAAATTAAAAAACATAGCAAATAAATACTTGAAAATACCCATAACAAAGAAGGAAAAGGAAAATTAAGTTTTAGTTTTTTCTTTATTATAAATTCAGCCTTTAATATTAATATTTTAATTTTAATATATTCTAATTAATTATTAATAATTCTTAAAATAAAATATTTGAAAATATTCTCTGTAGAAGCCCAAATTGCCCGGGCCCGATTTCATCAAAACCCAACCAAATCTCTAAACCCACTAAAACCCTTAACCCATGACCCATTTACATCTACCCAAACCCATTACAAAACCCAAACATTAAACCCAATTCAAAAGCCCATTAAGCCCCCCAAAAAAAACCTAACCCAAAAAAAAAGAAAAAAGAAAAACCTAACCCAAAAAAAAAACTAAGAAACCCTAGCCACCTAGCCACTTTCCCACTTGCCCCATTTTTCCTCCCATTTTTGATATCCATTGTCTACCACCACCACCTACAAAATAGAAAAATAAATAATAGAAAATCATGTAAAAGATGGCTATAAAAAGCCATTCAAAAATCATGTAAGAGAGGAGGGGGATTTTAAAAAGATTGAAAAAAAAACACAAAAATCCCTTCAAATTTTCAACACAAAAGAAACATCAATAAAAAGGTTGCATCTTTTTCTTTTTTTCTCTTCTTTCGAATCTTTTTTTTCTTTTTTTTTTGTGTTGTTTTTTTCTTTCTTTATATATACATATATTGTTAAAAAATTTTACCTTTTCCGGCCACCATGGGTATGACCATAGCAAGAAGAGGTTTAGGTAGATATCTGCAAAGAATAGTCAGGGCTTTAAAGCCAGCGCACCACAAGGCCCGATACGGTTTGGGGTTCCAGCCTGACATGCGTCAAAGAAGAAGACAGTGGAAGAAGGATCAGGAAAGAAGGATTGCAAGAACTTTGGGCCGAGAAGTAGAATGGGAGCCCATAACATACCCTCCTTTGTCAAAAACATTTACATCTGCGGGAATGATATACCCCGGACAGGATAATATACAAAGCATGTTGTTTTTAATTGAAAGGGGTCTTCAGAATGTCAGTATAAATGTCATTGACAAAGGAAGTGAGGCTATTAAAGATGTTTCAACGATACGCCATTGTCCTCCTGGTTTCATGTTGAACAATTGGACTGTCGAGGACCTTCTTGTAGTTTATAAGTCTTCAGAGTAATGCTCAAACATTAACCCTCTATTGTGTCCTTAGATATAATAGAACTCTTTTGTAAGAGCTTGCATTCACTCTTTATCATTTAAATGAATATCAATGAAGATGCATTTTATCACGATCTTTCGCATTATCACTAATTTCATAATCATCTCCTCATTTCATAGTCTATCTGTACATTTGCCTCATACCATACCATAACATTTCGTTTGTTGGTTCCAATACTTGGATGCCCCTCTATAGTTTCCTTTTCCATTCAACTTTCAGGTGCTCAGTTATCAATGGCATGAACAAACCCGTTACGAGTCCTGAAATCGATTTTGAGAAGGCTATTTGTTTAGGAGAATTCGAAGCCGAAGAAAATGCTGAAGACTATGTCTCATCTCCTGAATTGTTAAGAATGGTGGAACAAGAGGATAAACAGATTTTGCCTCATGAAGAATCTGTGGAAACAATAAACTTGGGCACTGAAGAAAGGAAACAAGAAGTGAAGATTGGGACTTCTATTTTAGAGAGCACTAGGCATAATTTGATCGCTCTACTCCGCGAGTACAAAGATGTTTTCGCATGGTCATACCAGGATATGCCAGGGCTATATGAAGATTTAGTGGTCCACAAGCTCCCATTAAAGCCAGAATGCAAGCCTATCCAGCAAAAATTAAGACGGATGAGACCCGAAATGCTGTTGAAAATAAAAGAGGAAGTCAAGAAGCAATTTGATGCTGGCTTCCTACAAGCCTCCAAATATCCAGAATGGGTGGCTAACATAGTCCCGGTACCAAAGAAAAATGGCAAAGTACGAATGTGCGTGGATTACAGTGACCTGAATCGAGCAAGCCCAAAAGATAATTTTCCCTTGCCACATATTGATACGTTGGTGGACAACACAGCAAAACATTCATTATTTTCTTTCATGGATGGATTCTCGGGGTATAATCAGATCAAGATGGCCCCTGAGGATATGGAGAAAACTACCTTCATAACAATGTAGGGAACGTTCTGCTACAAGGTGATGCCATTCGGGTTAAAGAATGCTGGGGCAACATATCAGAGGGCTATGGTGATGTTATTCCATGACATGATGCATAAATAAATAGAGGTCTACATCGACGATATGATTACTAAATCCCGAGGGGAAGAAGAGCATGTAGTGAATCTCAAGAAGTTGTTCGACAGGCTGAGAAAGTTCCAGTTAAAGCTCAATCCAGCCAAATGTACGTTTGGGGCTACCTCGGGGAAGTTGCTAGGCTTCATTGTCAGTGAAAGAGGTATCGAGGTTGATCCAGATAAAATAAAAGCCATTCAAGAGTTACCATCTCCGCGCATGCAAAAGGAAGTTAGAGGATTTTTAGGGAGATTAAATTACATCACCCGATTTATCGCTCAGCTTACCAACCAATGCGACCCAATCTTTCGACTTCTTCGAAAACATAACCCTGGAGAATGGAATGAGGAATGCCAGGTGGCCTTTGATAAAATAAAGCAATATTTGTCTAGTCCTCCAGTGCTAGTACCACCAACTCCGGGAAGACCATTGATATTGTATTTAACTGTGTTTGAAAATTCAATGGGTTGCGTACTGGGGCAACACGACGAGTCAAGAAAGAAAGAAAAGGCGATCTACTACCTCAGTAAAAAGTTCACTGAATATGAGGCAAAGTATTCGTCCATTGAAAAATACTGTTGCGCTCTGGTTTGGGTAGCTCGGAGACTCAGACAATATATGTTGTATCATACGACATGGCTAATTTCAAATCTAGACCCAATAAAATACATGATGGAATCACCGGCACTCTCAGAAAGAATGGCACGATGGAAGATCCTCCTATCAGAATATGACATTGCCTATGTAAGTCAGAAGTCGATAAAAGGGAGCGCAATAGCTGATTTCTTAGCGACTCGAACGACGGAGGAATATGAGCCCTTGAAATTTGATTTCCCAGACGAAGACTTAATGTGCATCACAGAAATGGAATCCGAGTCATCAAAAGAGAAGTCATGGAAGATGTGCTTTGATGGTGCGTCAAATGCTTTAGGGCATGGAATTGGAGCAATCCTGGTATCACCAGACGGGAATCATTATCCGTTCACTGCAAGACTGAACTTCTTCTGTACCAATAATATCGAAGAATATGAGGCCTGTATCATGGGGCTTCGCGCAGCTATCGAACGAAACATCGAGATCTTGGAGGTGTACGGGGACTCAGCCCTAGTGATTTACCAAATCCGTGGAGAGTGAGAAGTGAGGGACTCAAAATTGATTAAGTACAGCGATTTAGTAGCTGGATTGATCAAGGAATTCAAAGAAATAACTTTTCATTACTTCCCGCGAGAAGAAAACTAATTGGCTGATGCCCTGGCCACCTTGGCTTCAATGTTCAAAGCAAGTAAAGAAGCAGAAATAATGCCCCTTAAAATGAGCATATACGAGGTCCCTGCACACTGTTGTAGCATTGAGAAAGAGACAGACGGACAGCCATGGTTCCATGATATCTTAGAATATATCAAGAATCAAAGCTATCCCGAACAAGCGAATGAGAACGACAAAAGAACAATCAGGAGAATGGCAGCGGGATTTGTTCTTGATGAGGATATCCTGTATAAAAGAGGAAAGGATCAGATGCTTTTGAGATGTGTGGATGATGTTGAAGCCAGAAAAATACTTGAAGAGGTCCATGAGGGAATTTGCAGAACGCATGCCAATGGTTTCAATATGGCCAGAAAGATCATGAGACTCGGTTATTATTGGCTGACAATGGAAAGTGACTGCATCAATTTTGCCAGAAAATGCCACAAATGTCAAATCTACGGTGATAAAATTCATGTAGCCCCTTCACCCCTTCATGTCATGACTTCTCCGTGGCCTTTTTCTATGTGGGGCATGGATGTCATAGGGCCAATTTCTCCAAAAGCTTCAAATGGACATCGATTCATTTTTGTGGTTATCGATTACTTCACAAAATGAATTGAAGCCGCTTCGTTTGCCAATGTGACGAAGACTGCAGTGTGCAAGTTTTTGAAAAAGGAAATCATTTGCCGATATGGTTTGCCTGAAAGAATCATTTCAGATAATGCCATGAATCTGAACAATAAGATGATGGAAGAAGTGTGCGAGCAATTCCAAATAAAGCATCATAACTCCTTGCCCTATCGCCCAAAGATGAACGGGGCTGTGGAAGCAGCCAACAAAAATATTAAGAAGATCATTGGGAAAATGACTGAGACATATAAAGATTGGCACGAGAAACTACCATTTGTTTTGTATGCATATCGCACATCTGTGCGAACATCTACAGGAGCAACTCCTTTCTCTCTGGTTTATGGAATGGAAGCTGTGCTACCTATTGAGGTTGAGATCCCCTCTCTGCGAGTCTTAATGGAATCAAAGTTAGAAGAAGTAGAATGGGTACAAGCTCGATATGATCAACTGAACCTCATTGAAGAAAAGCGTCTCAGGGCAATTTGTCATGGACAAATGTACCAGAAAAGAATGATCACAGCCCATGACAAGAAGGTACGGCCAAGAGAATTCCATGAAGGAGAACTCGTGCTGAGGAAAATTCTCCCAATACAAAAAGACCTGCGAGGAAAATGGGCACCAAATTGGGAAGGACCATATGTCGTAAAGAAGGCATTCTCAGGAGGAGCTTTGATCCTTACCGAGATGGATGAGAAAGAGTTGTCGAATCCAGTGAACTCAGATGCTGTGAAGAAATATTATGCTTAAGATGAAAACCCAAAAAGGGCATCTTAAAAAAAAGGGATCAAGGCGAAAACCCGA
The DNA here is from genome assembly GCF_007990345.1 of Gossypium hirsutum. Taxonomy (NCBI): domain Eukaryota; kingdom Viridiplantae; phylum Streptophyta; class Magnoliopsida; order Malvales; family Malvaceae; genus Gossypium; species Gossypium hirsutum. Next base: position 10,109,915 of record NC_053426.1, on the reverse strand, counting down.
AAAGGGCGTCTTGATTAGTACAAAAAGATTAGGATGAAAACCCGAGAGGGCGTCCTAATGAAACAAACCTGGCGGTCGAACGATAGGTCAAGCAGTGAGGCTACAGTATTTGAAGCATTTCTGAAAGTTCGAAATCTTCTACGCAAGAAGCCGCGCTCGAAAAGATTTTTGATTGAGGAACGAGGAAGAGTTCATGTGTTGAATATCTAGAGCATTTCTATCCGTTGAATACGATCCTTTCTTTCTTTTTGACATTTTTTACTCTCATTGGTTAACTTGCTTTGTTTGCCACATTTGAAATAGATGAATATGAAATATCATTTTTGTCCCTATCTGACCTTTTTCATGCATCTCATTATGTGTTTATTTACATGATAAATGGTGAAATGACATACTCTAAACAAAAGAAATGTTAAGCATTACCTGGATGAAAATTTGATAAGCACAAGAGTCTCAAAGTAAGAACAAAGTTCAATCGGGGGCAGAAGAGTGATATCTGAGAAACGTCGATTACTCGTGAAGCTTGAAGACAGGTATAAGGCCTGAAGAGAAAGTCGAGAATCAAAGCAATGAACACAGATCCTCAACAATCGTGGCTAAATGGACATCCGACAAACATGCTTAAGGAGCACTGCATAATCATGTAGGCATAAAAGCATTTAAGACAAACATGTGCATATCATGATAACATCATACATGGCATATACAGGTACTCCAGCAGAGCAAGAAATCTTGAATGAGAGTCGCACTGAATCAAAGGAAAAGACACTCGAGTTCTACCAAAGGACAGGTTTTGGTATTTTGATGTTTTTAATTCATGCTTTTCAAGGGAAATCAACTCATATTGCGAGAGATGAGTTGAGCCTCAAGACACGTTGAGGTATTTTTAATTTTTGTTTTCAAAATCAACTCATATTGCGAGAAGTGAGTTGAGCCTCGGGGCACGCTGAGGTATTTTTAGTTTATGTTTTAAATTGACTCATATTGCGAGAGGTGAGTTAAGCCTTTTAATTTTTGTTTTTCAAAATCAACTCATATTGCTAGAGGTGAGTTGAGCCTCGGGGTACGCTGAGGCATTTTCAATTTTTGTGTTTTAATTTCAACTCATATTGCGAGAGGTGAGTTGAGCCTCAGGTCACGCTGAGGTATTTTCAATTTCTGTTTTCAATTTACATTGTTCAAGAATCAACTCATATTGCGAGAGGTGGGTTGAACCTTTTAATTTCTACTTTTTCAAAATCAGCTCATATTGCGAGAGGTGAGTTGAGCCTCAGGTCACGCTGAGGTATTTTCAATTTCTATTTTCAATTTACGTTGTTCAAGAATCAACTCATATTGCGAGAGGTGGGTTGAACCTTTTAATTTCTACTTTTTCAAAATCAGCTCATATTGCGAGAGGTGAGTTGAGCCTCAGGTCACGCTAAGGTATTTTCAATTTCTGTTTTCAATTTACGTTGTTCAAGAATCAACTCATATTGCGAGAAGTGGGTTGAACCCTTTAATTTCTACTTTTTCAAAATCAGCTCATATTGCGAGAGGTGAGTTGAGCCTCAGGTCACGCTGAGGTATTTTCAATTTCTGTTTTCAATTTATGTTGTTCAAGAATCAACTCATATTGCGAGAGGTGGGTTGAACCTTTTAATTTCTACTTTTTCAAAATCAGCTCATATTGCGAGATGTGAGTTGAGCCTCGGTTCACATGCTGAGGTATTTTCAATTTCTGTCTTTCAAAAAAAAAATTCAACTCATATTGCGAGAAATGAGTTGAGCCTCAAGACACGTTGAGGTAATTTCAATTTATGTTTTCAAAATTCAACTCATATTGCGAGAAATGAGTTGAGCCTCAAGACACGTTGAGGTAATTTCAATTTCTGTTCAAAATGAGTTGAGCCTCAAGACACGCTGAGGTAATTTCAATTTCTGTTTTCAAAATTCAACTCATATTGCGAGAGGTGAATTGAGCCTCAGGACACGCTGAGGTAATTTCAATTTCTGTTGTCAAAAAAAATCAACTCATATTGCGAGAAATGAGTTGAGCCTCAAGACATGCTGAGGTATTTTCAATTTTTGTCTTTCAAAAAAATCAACTCATATTGCGAGAAATGAGTTGAGCCTCAAGACATGCTGAGGTATTTTCAATTTTTGTCTTTCAAAAAAAATCAACTCCTATTGCGAGAAATGAGTTGAGCCTCAAGACACGTTGAGGTAGTTTCAATTTCTGTTCAATTTATGTTTTTCAAAAATCAACTCATATTGCGAGAGGTGAGTTGAGCCTCAGGACACACTGAGGTATTTTTAATTTCTGTTTTTCAAAAATCAACTCATATTGCGAGAGGTGAGTTGAGCCTCGGGGCACGCTGAGGTATTGTCAATTTTTGTGTTTCAATTTATTTTTCAAAAATTAACTCATATTACGAGAAATGAGTTGAGCCTCAGGACACGCTGAGGTAATTTCAATTTCTGTTTGTCAAAAATCAACTCATATTGCGAGAGGTGAGTTGAGCCTCAAAGCACGTTGAGGTAATTTCAATTTCTGCTTTTCAATTTATATTTTTCAAAAAAATTCAACTCATATTGCGAGAGGTGAGTTGAGCCTCAGGACACGCTGAGGTAATTTCAATTTCTGTTGTCAAAAAAATCAACTCATATTGCGAGAAATGAGTTGAGCCTTAAAACATGCTGAGGTATTTTCAATTTTTGTCTTTCAAAAAATCAACTCATATTGCGAGAGGTGAGTTGAGCCTCAAGGCACGTTGAGGTAATTTCAATTTCTGCTTTTCAATTTATATTTTTCAAAAAAAATTCAACTCATATTGCGAGAGGTGAGTTGAGCCTCAGGACACGCTAAGATAATTTCAATTTCTGTTGTCAAAAAAAATCAACTCATATTGCGAGAAATGAGTTGAGCCTCAAGACATGCTGAGGTATTTTCAATTTTTGTCTTTCAAAAAATCAACTCATACTGCGAGAGGTAAGTTGAGCCTCAAGGCACGTTGAGTTAATTTCAATTTCTGCTTTTAAATTTATATTTTTCAAAAAAATTCAACTCATATTGCGAGAGGTGAGTTGAGCCTCAGGACATGTTGAGGTAATTTCAATTTCTGTTGTCAAAAAAAAATCAACTCTGAGCCTTAGGTCACTCGCCGAGGTATTTTCAATTTCTGTTTTTCAATTTTTGCCTTTCAAAAAAAATCGACTCATATTGCGAAAGGTGAGTTGAGCCTTGGCTCACACGCTGAGCTATTTTCAATTTCTGTTTTTATTGTCTATTTTTAGAGAGTCAATTCATATTGCGAAAATGAGTTTAGCTCAGGAGCACATGCCGAGTAGAGAATAAAGATTGAAGCTGATTGAAGACGTCAGATTCTGTCTCCTTAAAGTTGCAGTGGAGTTGATCAAGGACATCAAATCTTGCCTTTCTGAAGTCGCAGAAGAAAAGACCACAAACCTTATCTCACTGAAGCGATAGAAGAGCAGATTGAAGTTGTAGATCTCACCTTTCTGAAGTTACAGTGAAGTAGGTCGAAGCCATAAATTTCATATCCTTGAAGTTACATTGGAATAGATTGAAGCTACAATGCGTATATCATAAGATGCAGTGGAGTGAACCAAAGCTACAAGATGCGGTGGACTAAAAAGGGACTAACTAAACAAGAAGAGTTCCAAAGCAAGTCAAGACCTAGCAAGACCGGGCAAATTTGGTCTTCCTTGAAAGTCTTTGCTCTATTCCCGTTGCACGACAATGAGCAAAGAGGGGCAGCTGTAGAAGCCCAAATTGCCCGGGCCCGATTTCATCAAAACCCAACCAAACCTCTAAACCCACTAAAACCCTTAACCCATGACCCATTTACATCTACCCAAACCCATTACAAAACCCAAACATTAAACCCAATTCAAAAGCCCATTAAGCCCCCAAAAAAAAACCTAACCCCAAAAAAGAAGAAAAAAGAAAAACCTAACCCCCCAAAAAAAAAACTAAGAAACCCTAGCCACCTAGCCACTTTCCCACTTGCCCCATTTTTCCTCCCATTTTTGATATCCATTGTCTACCACCACCATCTACAAAATAGAAAAAGAAATAATAGAAAATCATGTAAAAGATGGCTATAAAAAGCCATTCAAAAATCATGTAAGAGAGGAGGGGGATTTTAAAAAGATTGAAAAAAAAACACAAAAATCCCTTCAAATTTTGAACACAAAAGAAACATCAATAAAAAGGTTGCATCTTTTTCTTTTTTTCTCTTCTTTCGAATCTTTTTTTTCTTTTTTTTGTGCTGTTTTTTTTCTTTCTTTATATATACATATATTGTTAAAAAAAATTTACCTTTTTCGGCCACCGTGGGCGGTGGCCGGCGACGGGCGGCGACTGACGATCGACCGGTGACCGGCCCCCTTGGCCGGATTTCCTTTCCCCCCTCCCTTCTCTCTTCTTTCCCCCTTCCTTTTTTTAGGTATTTTATATATATTATGTATATATTTTTTAATGCCATTAGTTATATATTTCTTATGTATATATTCTTAAATACTATTATATACATATATATATTTTTAAATACCGTATTGTGTATATATTATTATTACAAATTATTACTATTGCTAGTATTATTATAACTATTATTATATTAGTGTATATTTTATGTACATATGTATATATATATTTGCACATATCATTATTTTATATTATTGTTGTAAATTTTTTATGTATATATTTTTTATGTACGTTTCCTAATATTTTCTTTTATTGTAGATATTATTATTACATACTTTTATTATATGCATATATATATGTATTTTTATGTACATATTATTATTTTATATTATTATTACGAAATATATCATTTTTTCAATTTTATTATTAGTACACGATTTGTTTTTATTTTGCAAATATCATTATTATTGTTATTCTAATATTCTAGTATTCCATGTTAATATTTTTCATTAATGATATCATTTTTTTGCGTCCTTTATCTATTTTTAATTTCTCACTTTAGGAATATTTTTTCTCATGTTTTAATTAATTTCAAAAATAAGGCAATATACCGATTTAATATTAAGCCATCGATTTCATCGCTATGTTGGGTGAAATTCGTCGGCTTGTGTTAAAAAACGGGACACCTTTTCTAAAAAAAAATCTCGAAAACTAAAAATTCTCATTTTTCAATCGGATCACGATTAAATATTATATTGAACTCGTATTTTTGAAAATCAAGTCAACACATGTTTATGAGATACCAATTTTCGGCGTCGCGAGGGTGCTAATACCTTCCTCACGCGTAACTGACTCCCGAACTCCAATTTTTCTCTGGACTTTCATGTAGACCTAAATTTGGCCTTCTTTTTGTTTTAAAATAATTTTATTAGGTGTCCGATCACACCTATAAAAAAAGATCGGTGGCGACTTCCCTTTGTTAATAAAATCGAAAGTTGGTTTTCAAATATTTAATAAATCGCCACAATTAGCGACCGAGCGAAACTAAATTTTTTTTACGTCGCTACATTCTCCTACAATTCAAATTTAAGGTAGTGTTTCATAAAGTGAAAAATTAACTTTTTCCCTTCTTAATCGATCCATCCATATTAAGTTTATTTGCCCGAATAGTTTTTTGTGTTGTGTATTTTACAGAATTGTTTTTTTTAAAGTATTATTGGATAAGTTAATTAAATCAATAAACAATTTAATTTTGAAATAATTAAAATTTTAATTGATTATGAAACAAATTAAGTAAAATGAATTGGTTGATTAGGAGGAGCATGAGAGAATTGTGAAGGAGAGAAGATGCCAAATCTGGAGTTTCTTGGGATGATTACAAATCCATGACTTTTACTCATTACGTGAGTTATGCCACCAAATTACTTCTCTAATTTCTCTTAATTAATTACATTGTATTTAATTTTATTACTATATTATTAGGTCATTAACGAGACACTTAGGTTAGGCAATTTCCTTCCTGGGATCTTCAGAAGAACCATAGCTGACATTCCCGTTGACGGTACCTACTTTCTCTATTTCTTTTCTTCTTCTTTTTTTAAATAATAATATCATTATTTAGTGGTTAAATTATGTTTTATATTCTTCTACTCTTCGTCTATGATTTTTATTGCTGACACCTTAATGATCAAGGTTTGTACTCTATCCATGTAATTCCCCCCTCCCTCACTTTGTACCAGAAAAAACATGTGTTTTAAAAAAAAATTGTGAAATTAAAGTATAAAAATTAAATTTTAAATTTGAACCAAAAACAAAATTCAACCATTTATTCATTACTAATTAAAGGATCATTAATACTTTTTAATTTAAATTAGGATATAAATTATATTAGGAGAATCTTAGAATATATAAATTTTAAGTACCAATAATATAATGTCACACGATTAATTTTTAAAAATATAAATTTTATTTTACACTCTTTCATATTTATTATTTTTTCTAATTTAATTTAATGTAACTTTAATTAAATTACTTAACAAATTAAAAAATTTAATAAATAAACAAACATGTTTTCTTCTTCTATAATTTTATAACTATTTTTAGTTTTTCTTTATAAATTTAATCATCTTTACTTTTAAATCGTGTTTTATTTTTATGTAGTCAATTTTTTTAATTCTTTTAATTTTTATGTAAGTAATATTCTTTTCTTTTTCTTTTTAAATTTTAATTTTCTATTTCTATTTGTTATCTTTAATCAAATTTCAGAATTTGATAAAATCACCTATGTTGGTTATAATTTTTCAAATTTCAATCTTTTACTAGTGTTTTTTCCCCTAAATTTTTATGCTTATGATTTTTTATTATTTTTTTATTCTTCATATTCGTTTCACAGCCCATGTTAGGGGTCTATAACTGTCCATCCTAACAGTATTGTCTCCAAACTTCGAACCTGCATATAGTTTCAATGTTTTTTGGTTATGTTTTTTTTTCATATAGTTTCAACATTTTCCTCCAATTTTTTAATTATTTTAATAAAAATTAAATTAAATTAAATTAGAGATGATATCTTATGTGATTGAGTGTAGAATAATATTTATATGTCTTTAAAAAATTGATGATATAACATTATCTTATTGATGTTTAAAAATTACATCATTCTAACATAAGTTATTCCCTTTAAATTATAAATTGCAGGGTATACCATACCAAAAGGTTGGATTTTATTGATTATTCCCGCTATCCATCATCTTGATCCTAATACCTATGAAGATCCTCTTGCCTTCAACCCTTGGAGGTGGAAGGTATAACAATAATAATCTTTATTTATAACTGTATCGAGTGTTTCTCTTTATCTTTTTTAGATGATAAAGTTGTATATTTATATGATATAGTTAATGTTCATTGATATAATATCTTAGGTAGATTCCATGCATGCCAACACATACCCTACTCTAGACTTAACGCATGTTTATACGATAGGGATTTACCTATATGTGTGACGTGTGGACCCATATCGTACGGTTCCATGTGCGATCTCACATGTGATCTAATGAGAGGGTGTAAGTTCCCCTCCTACGAACATTTACTGTCATGCGAGCTCGACACGTGAGCTCAATGTACAAACTTGATATGCAAACCGTGTAAAATCCAATCCGAACCCATTCGAGTTATGGGTTAGTAATAGTAAGTATCATAATAAATTGTATACCAATATATCTTATAAATTTGTTCTAAGCCAAGTTATAACTTTCAAATAGGAAGGTTTGTTGTATATTTAAAGTCGAAAGTGTTAAAGATAAAAAATTATTAGATTCAAAAAATAAGATTTTAAATTCTAATATTCATCCAACCTGAATACAAAATTGATGCTTTTAGCCTTCTGGAACTTTTAATTTTATTTCGGTCCCTTAGCATAACATTTCTAGCATTGTCCATAAATTTATATAATATAAAAATTAAATATATAATATTAATGTAGAATATTGGGCGCAATACAATGGCAAAGAAATTCATACCATTTGGTGGAGGGAATAGGGCATGTGCAGGAGCAGAGTTCAGCAGGGTTCTAGTTGCTGTCTTTTTACATGTCTGGCTCGCCAAATACAGGTTTTTTTTTTTTTAATATGTACAGATATTGTTTTTAACTATGATTTTTTCAACCTGAAATTAACTGATATTTAATTTAATTTAATATGAATATAGGTTGACCAAAATTAAGGGAGGGGACGTGGCTCGTGGGCCTCTTCTGATGTTTAAAAATGGTTTTTATGTTAAAGTTTCAGAAAAATAATATTAATTAATTGTTCTTATATCAGATACTGTCTTGTCTTAACTAAAACTAGTTCGGCTGCAACATTCAACTACTTTGCTGTACGGAATCATAATATTAAGTGCTCTGTTTAAAATAGGGATAAGGGCAAGACAGCCCCTATACTTAAGTGTTTGTTCTAGTGCAATACCTATATTTTCAAAATGTACAATTTAATATTTGTACTTTGCTGCTTCTTCTTCTTTTTTTAATTATTTTGCTCCATTACGCTAACACTGTTTGCTTTTACTGACATGTGTAGGCTAATAAGGGGCCGCCTAACTTTTGACTGGCTATGTGAGGCCCCTTTTAGCAATTCGCCCTTTTTCTCCCTTTTTTTTTCATAGAAAAGATAAAACGTGAGAGTAATCTTAAATAATTTCTAATATTTATTTTTCGATCTATTGAAAATAAAAAAAGTAATAGGAAAATAAATGTAATACTATCTACTCACTCTATCTTTCTTACAAACCAATTCCTTCAACAATTTCTTCTAATTTTGTAGCTTCTTCATCTCCTTCTATAGTTTGTTCATCTCTTCAATACTTTCGTTTTCCTTTAACACCACATTCTCAATTTTTAGTTCAGTATGGTAAAACTTTTTATATAAAAATTAATCTATCAAGATATGTCAGGTCTGATTATCAAAAATAAAAATTAAGTGTAGAAATATATTTGAATCCATTAATATCTTGAAATTATGAAATCTTGTTGTTTTGATATTTCAAATCCACACACAAGTATTTTAAAGTAAGTGATTCTCTTTTCTGCAGATAAAAATATCAAAAAAGTTATATACATGTATTTTGGAGATCATAACCCTAACATATAACTTTTATATATTAACCTTTAATTTTTAATTAGCCCATCATTAATTAGAAATTAATTACTAAAATATCTATAAAATTGCCTTTTTAAGATTTTTTTTTTGTTTAGTGTTTTTGACATTTGAATAGTAAGCTTAACACCACCATCATATTTTATTTCTTCTACTAAGAGATTTTTGAACTAGTATGTGTAGTAGAATAAGAGGAATTTTTACTCCAATTTCTTCTTGCATTCATTTCTAGACTCAAATTAAAAAGGAAAAAATCGAGGAAGAAAAAAAATGAATAAACTTTAAAAAGGGAAGAATTTATATATGGCATAAATATTAGGGTTCATCGTTTTCGCATATATAAGAGAGGAAGGATTTTTTTTATTTTTTCATTCTTTTTTGAACTTAAGGACACAGAGGTACGAGCCTATAGAACAGATCCTGTTCAAGATAGAAGAAAGGGGCCTCCGACATTTAAGAAGAAAGCAATCTAGAAAAAAAATGGTTTTTCTTTCTTAATTTTATCTTTTTTATGGAAAAAAGACAATTGTCGATTGAAAGTCAATAGACTGTCACGTGGCAGCCCCTTATTGGTTGATTGACACGACACGTCAACTAAAACCAAATAGCATTAGATTAATGCATTAGAATAATTAACAAAAACAAAGTACATTTTAAAAGTATAGGTACCATATTAGAAAAAACACTTAAATACAAGAGCCTTTCATGGTATTAGCCCATAAATAAATGGCATATACATCATATGATTATGTTACAATCATGATAACTTACTTAAAGTATATATATACGATTACTTCGTGATATTAAATTTAATAAAAAAAACTTATATAATATAAATATCAATAGATAAAGACGGTTTCTTCTTGTATGTTAATGTTTCTTTCTTCTTCTTTTTTCATATTTTGAATTTATAAAAAACTCTCTTGTCTGATACATCGTACATTAAGGGTATCACTTAAAAAAATATTTTTCCCTAATGTATCATGTGGTACCAAAAAATATACAAGTATTTTTATAAATATAAAATAAATCTCATATAAAAAATTATTTTTTAAAATGGTGTCACTCATATGTCAAGTGACATCAATTTCAATTTTTAAAAAAAATTACACTATGACATTGACTCATTACTTTTTTCAAAGACACATTTCATCTCTAGGTATAAAGTTGTTATATATGCCTTCCGTTGCTTTAACCATTGCTTGGTAAAAAAGACTTTGCGCACTCTACGAGTAACAAAGTTGTACTAGTGAAAGCCCAACTTTGATTTTTGCAATGACTAATTTTTTTTTTTAAATTCAGGGTCTTTTTGATAAGGGGAAACTATTTTCCGGAATTGGTTTCCACATTTTCCAGTGTTTGATTGGGGGAAAATGATTTCCTATTGTAAAATATTTTACAAAACACGGGAAAAGAAGTTACTGTTTTAGGAAAATGTCTTATCGTTTTGAATTCGATAAGACATTTTCAGGAAAATGACCCATTCTTCTCCCCTTTCCCCTTCTCCTTCCCTTTCCCCTACCCCTTTCCCTTACCCCTTCCCTTTCCCGTTTTGAAGCCTACAATCGCCTCCAAGCCATGGCAGTGGCCTTCGGAGAGAAGTTGCCGATTCCCGAAAATTGTAGCCTTCGGCAGTCAATCTGATGGAAAAAGCTCTCTCCTTGAAGCTTTGCTTGGATTCCGTTTCAATGTGCGTGAAATTGAAATGGGTACTCGTCGACCTCTCATTTTGCAGATGGTTCATTACCGTTCTGCACTTGAGCCTCGTGGTTTTTGCTTTTAGAGTTGGGTGTTATTTATCCTTTTATTTTTTCTCAAATTAATTTATTTATGATGAAATTTTTAATTAAGTAATTTTTGCAAAAGTGCAAGTTTCTAGTGGTATATGGTTTTCAATTTGGCTGGTATTACTGACTTCCTCTTGCAACCCATTTTAAAAGCATAAGCTAATGAGGAAGTTAGAACTTGCTATTTCTGAAGATGTTTAAGTACCAAAGTCACTTCTTTGCTTGTACATTTGCATCCTTTCTCGGTTATACTGTTGTGCTGTTCTTTGTTAATAATGAAATTGCTGGATTTTATGGAAAGTAAAAATGTTTTGGTTAATTGTAGGACCTCCAATATATCACATTGACATTTTTCTTCTCATGCAGGTCTTGACAGAAACAGATCATTGCTATTGTGTTCTTGTTAATGCGCTTGATGGGGAAGCTTTTCCTAGTGAAAAGGATACAAATGATAGCAGTTCCAGTAACAAAGTACCATTGAGAGTAGATACTAATTCCATGAAGACGAAAAATAGTAAGGTTTGGGTCCTTTCTCAGCTTTGTGATAATTTTTGTGTATTGATTCCATGATCAACCAGAGTTTTCACTTCTGAAGGAGGTACTTACAAACAACTGCTTGGTTTTTGATGTTAACATAAATGATGGAAGTGGTATATAATTGTTTTTCCTGACATTTGTTACATTTTAATGATGCCAACATTGAATATTTTATCATCATGAACTAGTTTTGTATATGTAAGTTTTAAATAACATAATGTTAGCATCAAATGGGCTGATGCCATTGATTCTGTGAAAAGCTGCTTAGGAGTAGTGTGCATGTAACCGTACTTTGAAGATCAGTTTGCTGATGACATGCTGCTAATTGTTATTGCAGCTCACACTTTTTTTCTGGATTTGTCAGCTATCAAATGGTCCGGGATGCATATGATGGTACACTACCTGGAATCAATCTTTCCAAGAATTGCCTTCTGTTTTTATTCTTTCAGAATTTTGCAAAAACCTAGCTCATGATCTGATAAATATGTTCTGCTTGTGTTAATGTGAATGTGAGAAAATGATTGATATGTTAAACATATCCTGTTTTACTATAGTTTTACAATGGGTTGAGACCCTTGTTAGTGCCTTTTAATCAACATATTTTTCATTTATCAAAAATAATCATGGTCTGTGGAAAAACATGCACATTTAGTCTTTAAACTTGTAGTTGATTTCATGTCGAGTAAGCCTGGTCTAGTATAAAGGGAGCAAAACATGTAGACTGCTTAACTTATGTTCTAAACAACTTAGCTTTTAGTTTATTCTTAATGTCTTCTTCATGCTTATTTAGTTCTCATCTCATATCATTTCGTCTTTTTTTCTCAGTTGGGAGTTCTGGATTTGGAAGTCTTCTATCAATGGGTCATTCCTCTGGCAAAAAAGACAGACTTTGCATGAAAGGTCCTGGAGGATGCGGGGAAGTTGAAGTAGCTGTTTCTGGTGTCGTAGGTCAATAAGAAATTCATCTTAGAAACTATCCTCTAAAATTCAGTTCCTTCTTTGTTTCTTATTTCTCAATGCATATCATCACCATGGTGTTATCCCTTATCATAATTTGATGTAAAAACATGTGTTTTATCTGATTGCAGGCCTTGTCATTTCTCTCACTAGCCGCGGCTTGCTCAACTGCTAGTGTGACAAGTCTTTTGGTCAATGTCAGCTCTACATATTGCCCGTCAAAGATATGCAGTAGATATCAGTTGTCTGCAGCTATGACTTTCATGTTGCGGCTTCTGTCCTTTGTTTTAATTCTCTTCAATCTTTGGCTCCTTCTGTCTTTGTAGCGACTCGCAACTTCCAAGTTCCAACCCTTTCTTCATACACAAAAAGTTCAGCAGGCAGATCCTGACAGTTCCATAGATGTTCAAATTAAGAAGTGTACATTGACAGTATTATATACAAACATCAAAATCTTGAACGATAATTTTGAATTTCAATTTTTTTGAATAAAGTTTGCTGCCAATTTACGAGTCATTGATTCATTTATCTAGTTCATACGGTTAATATTCTAGCTTAATAATTGAGTATTATTATATATTTAATTTGATTTATTTAATTATAAATAAATCATTGCAATATATGTAAAAACAATTTAAAATATAAAAATTTAATAATATATATTAATATATGTAAAAACAACTTTTCCGGAAAATATTTTCAGGAAATCTGCCAAACAGCAAAAAATATTTTACACAGATTCAATCAATCACCAGAAAATATTTTCTAGTAAATCATTTTACAGAAAAGTAAAACATTTTCCAGAAATCATTTTACGGAAAACATTTTACTGGCAATCAAACAGACCCTCAATTTGATGTTGCTTGACACATTTCACTCTAAGAAAATGATTTTATTTTTCGTATGATATTTATTTTGTATTTAAGAAAAATACTCATATTTTTTAGTGTTAGCATGATATATTGGTAGCACCATTTTAAAAAAAAATATTTTTTTCACTAACAATGTTTAGTTAATGAGTATGTGGAATTTAAGGTAGTGTCGCTGACACATTGAAGGCATGAAACACAATAGAAAACATCCAGTTTCATAAATAATCCACAACCATGTAAATAAAAATTTTTATATTATTTTGATAAAAAAAAAGCCCCTATATGCATTAAGATCACAATAAAGCATGAACTGACAGCAAACATTGTATCCATGGATGATTCTGGATTGAAATTGCACTTGATTAAGATCCTTGCTCCATCTCTTTAAGTAGAAAGGTATTTGTCAGAGCGGATTCAGAGATGAGAGCAGCCACCATTAGACATGAAGCCTGGCAAGGAAGGAAGAAAATAAAAAAGTTTAGGACAACTGGAGATATGATAAGATCATCTGTTATGGTTGCAATGAACTTGATGTGTTAAAACATACTTCCTCTTTGCCAACATACACGACTCGTTCTTCGATGTCCGTGAAAGGTATCTTCAATTTCCTTACAGCAGAAAGACCTGTGACTGAGGACAATGGAGATATGATGAGATCATCTGTTACGGTGAACATTGCAGGTCCTTTTATGAACCCAGTACTACTTGAATTGTCATTGTGATGGGACTTTGGGTCCATGACAGTTAAAGCCGAAGAATAAACCGTTTCACCGGGAGGGATAAGTGTCTCATCTGAAGTTGGCATTAGTATGTTCTGGGACCGTGTGAGATAGTAGGGTTGATGCATGTATTCTTCAATGTCTAATGCTTGCCCTTCATATCTAAAACCAGGAGCAAGCTTTGGACTGGTCAGCATTGCGGTTGTTTCCTTGGATACTAAATAGTTCCTAGCATCAAGATCTTGAATGCTATCGTATAGGTGATTTATGCAGCCTGTTGAACTGCCCTTTTGCATTTCTTTTACTATAAAACCGAGTGGAACAGTGAGGAAACTAAAGAGCAAATCAACAAAATTTTCACTTGCTTCACAATAGCAAACCCTGTTCTTGGATTTACTCACCATGAGTTTCACATACATCTTCCCATCCTCATTCGATGCCTCCCCTTTTAGTCTTCCGATGCTTACCCGTTCGAGATCTTCGGTATCGTTTAGCGAAAGAACTGGGATATGATCTAACAGAGCTTCCGTCAAAGGTGTCTTTGATACTAGCAAACACTTGAGCAAGTTTAAAGCCTGAAAGAAGACAAGAGATAAATCAATTTTAGGACCAAGTATTATTACATAAACAGATCAGTATACCATTAGTTGGTAATCACCTCGAGTTTTCCCATCGAAAAAGTCCTATCATCGACGACACTCATGTCCTCGATCCCAAGCTCAGAAAACAGAGAAAAGCTTGCCGCAGTTGATGGAGGCATTATACGCAATTCATCGCTTATCATCAGTCGAATCGGTCCTTTGACAAACACTCCTCGGTCTTTGTCATCAGAACTTACTCTCCTAGTTTTATTCTCGACCAAATCTGCCGAATACATTCGCTCTCCGCACCAACAAATAGCATCTGGATAATGACTTAGTAACTTATAACCTGAATTGCGACAACCAGTCCTTGAGCAAAGAAAATATCTTAGGGATGCACCATCATGGATTGCCAGTTTCAGGTTCTTGCATTGAGCAGCTGCTCCGTTTCGCGGGTACAGCAACATGGTCTTGCAGGCTTTCGTTCGAAGATACAGAGCATCGAGAATCTCGACGCTGTTATATAAGTTATTCATACATCCTATATTCGTTGTCGGTCGTCGATTCCGGGTGAGCCTAACTATAGTTCCCATTGGCATTGTCAAGAAACTGAAGAGAATATCAACAAACTTGTCATCAGATTCAACAAAAACAACTCTATCCTTTGTCTTGTCTACCACAACTTTCAAGCAGATAACGGTGTCGTCGTCCATGGTCGGCAGTTCCGGTTCCGGCCTCGTTTTTCTGATGGAAAAACTGTCATCAAACCCTTGAATTAGTCCTGATCCCTGCAAAATAAAACTGCATAGTAAAACAATTATCCCCAAATCTAAATGAAAACTTAAAAAGGTTAGATACAATTTTAGACTTGTTAATAATTGGATTTTCAGAGGATTGATTGTTAGAATCATAAAAATTAAGCTCTGAAAGCTTATTAACTTAAAATGAGGGTTTGACTAAAAAAAACATATAAAGAAAGGCAATCCCAAAACATTATTCTTATAAATGGATAAAACTTGCAATTTGCTTGTAAATTCAAAACTGTACTTTATGATTATGTTTTGGGTTCTCATTGAAACAGAAACACTTGTTCAAGTTTAAATTTCTGGAAAAAAAAAACATAACAATCTTATTGAAGAATTATTGAGACAAAAAGTAACCAGAAGCAGAAACTGGGAAAAAAAAAGAGCCCAAAATTCTGCAAAATAAACTAGAAAACTGGCATGTGAAACAATGGTAGCTGGAGAGAAAAGCTTTACCAAAAAGAAGCAAAGGAACAACAGTCTTAAAAGCACTGATTCTATGAAGAGTAAAGGAAGCAAAGGACTGAGTAGAGGAGTCTAAAACATCATTGTTTTGTCAATTATGATCAAATTAAAATTTCAAAATTTCAAAAAAAAAAAAAAAAGTTGTTTGCTTGACAAGTACTTGTGCAGTACACAATCGGGCGGTTGACTTGGCGTTCTTCCTCAACACAACAAATGATCATTGTTTTGTCACATTTTGTTTGGGGATCAGATTAGATGTTCGAATTTAGAGGTGTGCATGGCCGGGTACCCGGTCCGGCCCGGCCTGAAGGCTCGCCCGAAATATGGGAGGGTTTGGGCAAAAATATAAGCTCAAAAAATGGGTTTAGACAAAAAAATAATGCCCGTTTAAAAAATAGGCTAGTCCTCGGATAATGTATTTTTAGCTCGGGCCCGGCCCGGCCCGAATTTACTAAAGGACAAAAATAATCTGCATCTTTTTTAATGTTATTTTCTTCCTATGTTGCTACCATTTTACTATTATGTTGCTACAATTTTGTTGTTATTATTTGGATATTGTATAAAATTTATTTTATTGTTAATTTTCTTATTATTTTAAAGGCATTTGTTAATTTTTTATTATTATATATTAATTTGAATTAAAAAAATTTTATTATATATTAATTTGAATTAAAAAAATTTCATTATGAAAGGGCGAAAGTGCAATTTCACTATATATTAATTTATAATCAATCTATTTATAAGAAGACTAAATTGAAAAGAAAATCATTTTTGGGAACCAAGTGCCTACTCTCTAGACTTGTTTATGGATGGATTACTCGTCCAGGCCTAAAGGTCAGTCTGAAATTTAGGAGGAATTGGGCAAAAATATTATGCCCAAAAATGGGTTTGGGCAAAAAATTAGATCCATTTTAAATATGAGCCGAGTTCGGGTTTGAATATTTAAGGCTTGAGCCTGGCCTAGCCCCTTTTTAAGTTTATAATCTTTATATTATGTTATTTTTATATACTATATAATTTAGAACACATTAAAAAAATAAACTTGTACTAAATATATAATATTATTCTAATGTAAACATTAAAATAATGTTAAGATGATTATATAAAAAAGTTAATAAATAATAAATATATAAAATTATTAAATATTAAAATAAATAACATAAATATTTTTTAAAAATTTTAAAATATAATATGGGTAGGCCTAAAATGAGTTTGGGCTGGTTTTTTGCAAATATGGATGGGTTTAGACAAGATTTTAGGCCTAGATTTCGGGTCGAGTCAAAATTGAACAAGCATAAAATATATTAATATCATGTTTAGACCCGACCTGAACTAGACCCATGAGCACCTCTGTTATTCTTTTTAGATTCGCCATTGTTCATACCATTTTCCAATTTACAAGGTGACTTTTTTTATATATATTTCCCAAATGATTTCTTTTTTGTTTAATTATGTCAAATGTACATGTACTCTATTGACATTTAATTTTAATTTTGAGACATTGAGTCTTTATATTTATTTATTTAAAAATTTTGGTCCCTCCATTATATTTTGCCATTAAAGTTAACAATGTCAAAGTTTAAATAATTTTTTTAACTGTGAACATTTACAGTTTCTTTTATCAAT